>NC_060242.1:5335000-5710000 GCF_021155785.1 Neodiprion fabricii
AGTTAAATTATTTGTAAAGCTACAAAAGAATATTCTTTTTTTATACAAACTAAAAACATTTCGTGGTGTATTGCTGTCAATCAATTGTGAGTACAAGGAACAAAATTCAACCAGTATTGGATATTTAAAGGCGAAAAAACAAAGCCAGCATTCTCCATTTTAAACGTGTAAAAAGAAAATTAAATTAGCGTCGATCAATTGTATGCAATTCGCAGATAAATTGATGAAAAGTTTCTAATCAGCACGGCGTATGTGATATAAAACTCAAAGAGAAAATGGAAAGAAAAAAATGTGGTAAAAATATGCGACACATTTGAAAAAAATCAAACAAATATACACATTATATATATAGGTATATGATATAGACTCAATATGTTCCGATAAATATCTGTAATCGGCTGAAAATATAAACGTTTCCACATCTGTCGACGAAGTGATGCTAGGGGGAGGATAGGAAGTACCTGGTTAGTGAGGAATATCAGGCTCGTGCTGTGCCTGCGCCTTGTCAAGTGGGAGGCAGGATCTCTCGGGGGAACTCCAACTAGAGCTGCCGGGCTCTGAAACATATCATGCTAAACGGTCTTCCGCTATAGAAGAGGATTTGGGCTGCATCCGCATTTTCGCCTAAATAAAATGCCAAATTCTTTCTATAAATTCAATTTCTGCAAGACTCGTACTAGATTTGCCTGGATTCTAGTCTCGGCACTTGTTCGTAAAATTTTAAAGTCAATCCTTTGTATCATGTGATTACAAATTTATTATATTACAAATTTCAAATAGAAAAGAATGTTCAAAATATGTGAAAAGAAAAATTCCTAATAAGTCAGATTCAAAGAATTTCAAGATCAAACCTTTTTCGCACAGTGGAAAGTGGGAATTTAATTGACCTCCACGTAATCCAATTTGTAGTACGTTCAAAATTCGTTTGCAGAATCGATAGTAGAAAGAAACTTGTACATCGATAGTGAACACGAGGAAACATATTATATAGCCTGTAAATGAGTTACGGTTATTTGTAAAGTTACATAACGACGATGTTAAACCAAAGTCAAGGCGTGAAGGGAAACTTAATATCGCACTTGCAATGTTAGATGCAAATCAAGCTGTGAAACCAAATCTATGTAATTGTTACACAACGCAACTGCAACTAAATAATAACATGCAGTTTGGCAAAATAGACAAAAATCAAATCAAAAACAAAATTTATGAGACACAATCTGAAGGAAAAATGATATAAAAAAAAAAACAAAAAAAAAAAAATTCAAATATCGATCGACATGTAAACATTACTCAATAGATAGTACATAATTAGACGACAAGGAAAAACGATGTTAAAATTATATAATACTGGACCACTTTTTATAAAGGATATATCATTCTACGGGGAATCAACAAGTCTTTTCAGATTACCTCCAAATAATACAATTTATGGTCAATACCTTGACAACTACGAAAACCATATTCTAATACATATTTCGATACACAGCCTGATACGACTTTCACCTACGATTTTCGAAGAGGTATTCATAGACTCACAAAGTATTATTAATCATACTTTGTGAAACGCATAAAAAATAGTAACTTTTTAAACTGTGTCCGTGTATCGCATTAGCGATTGACCCATACTGATACTAGAAAACACGCTAAGATTGACATTGTACTTCTCTGTCGTGATGTAAAAGAAAGAATTCACGTGTATTTGGATACGTATACATGTTGACACGTGTGAGTACACCAAGGAAATTATACAACGATATAACTAGTAGGCAAATATTAAACGTTACCCAATTTTTATTCGCGTTGGGACGGCGAATTCTGTTCAACCACGTCTCGATAAATCGTAAGAATCCTTCCATAAAGTTGGCTTGCTCTGCGGAAGTAGCTGGTGAGTATATGTCACAATGTACCGAACCATCCAAGATTCGACGAGTGGCAGGAGTATTCAGAGGGAGCAGAAATACTCTAAAACGCCAATATTTGAGTGCCTAGAGAAAAGAAAATGCAATTGATCAGAAGAAGACTTTTTATTGAATAATAATCAGAGCACAACTAAATACAAAACTATTCACAAATTGACGTTTAACGAAGCTCACCTCGACTAATGAAAAATCTGTATCACCTCTAGTACAAATATAGTGGTCCAAATAATTCCAGTTGTAATTTTCCAGCTTTTCAGTGGTGAAGGAAACCCACGATACTTCGTAAGTGTCGTGATGAGGAGCGTGAAAACGATATCGATAGTGTATGTTAAATGGAGGATAGGGATGTCTGTGAAACATAAATATTCTACTTATAGGCAGGTTAATTACGATCCGTACGATGAATTTTAGTGGGAATAAAATGAGACGTGTCATTTTATTCGTACTCAGGAATAATTTTTTTCGTACAAACCTCGGTCTGTAACGTGTGACCGTTATAGAATTTCCGCAAAGTGATATTTTGTGAAAAATTCTGCCAATACTGAGTAAGTATTCTTCTTTCGGCTCTGACTCGACCTGCATCCCACGCATCAACGAGCTTAGCGGAGCTGGAGGTTTACTGCCGGGTGTTGTTGCTTGCGTTTTATTGGCTGGTGGTAAAATTATCAATTGAAATCCCTGAAAAATAATTTTCACAAAATGAAATACCGTCAGAGATTTGTAGTACTCAAAGAAGAATGCAATAAAATGAGACTCTACCTGAGCTAAACGCTGAGAAACAAGTTCTTTGAAAACCTCAGCTGTGTTAAGTGGTTTTTTGTATATTGCTCTAAGTTGTGCAAAGTCTGCATTTACGTCATCGGGTAACAAGTTGTAGTCTGAGACGACGTAATCGTTCTGTAAACTTCTTTTATCTGGAAAGTAATCCGTTGTAATAGGGAGGCAAGCTGGGATAGTTAATGATCTCCAATCGACACCTAAGAAAGAGAAATCTTTCAATGTAAATCAATTTTTATCATTTGCATTATATGTATGTATATATATATATATATATATATATATATATATATATATATATATATATATATATATATATATATATATAAATAAAGAAGAAGCAGATGTTTGAAGACAAGTCTTTAGGCATGAGATATTCCATTCAGAGATAACATATTTGTTGAAATAAACCAAAGGACACAAGTACAAACACATAGATTTCAACAACTTATCGATGCTAATGAAGAGTCTCTTTGTGGTCTTCAAACTATAATGATCTAAGCAAATAATTGTGTGCCAGAAAAACAAAGTTGTCGGCATCATTGACATGGAATTCGATACATGGATTGAGTTCATCCAAGTCTTATGTTTAAAACCTACAACGTTTTAATGAATACCTGTTTGATTTTACATTTCATTATAACTGTGAAATATTTTAGACAGAAGGTTTGCAAATATCGCTGTTTCCTTATACAATAATTATGAACAACAATAACCGTGTTCGCCAGGTACATGATAATCAAACTGATAATCGATCGATGAGATTTTAATTACATTGGTGAAACACAACTAGTGCATACATATATTTTATAGGTATCTATTTCTTCTTTATTTACAGTCCTTCGTACCAAAGAGAGTCTTCTACTATATCATGTGAACTGAAAACAATAGTGCGATAGCATGAGTGCAGGGCAACTGCTACTACTTACACATATTGACTGCGGATGAGTGAATAAGCTGAGAAAATGTGAACCATGAAGAGTTACTCTCAGATACGAGTAGATTAGAGAATGAATTGAAGTGAGCATGCGATTAATTCGGCTGTAATAATATGTACAATATTTTCGAGCGATCATCAGAAAATTATTATTCTCAAGCTTCAATCAAACGTAACAAGATTCTTTGAACGATAATACGTCTGATTACAATTTCATTTGTTAAAACTCCCGAATGTTATACATTTACAGACAAAATAACACAATAAAATATATGTGCATATTTATACTACACCGGAGATTGTACATTCATATTTGGTATCAAAAAAATAATTCCTCCGATATCACAAGCCATGCATTAGGGAAAAATATATGAAATGAGTATGTGATTAGTATGGAAAAGAGGAACAGTAAACAGTCAAGGTTTAATGAATATCAATGAATACCTATCAAGGTATGAACTACAATAAAATTCGTAATTGAAAAATGGAAAATTTAGTAAACACCAATTGGATTGCAACTTTTCAATTCTACGTTTGTAAGAAAAAACAAAAAAAAAAACACTTCCATGACTATGATACCACATGGCGCGATGCTTGTAATATCACTGGGTTTCGGAAAAATTACGAACTAATATGTTTAAATTATGTAAATGATATGAATTTTCAATATTCAAAAAACATTCTTTCTTCAACAACCAACAGCATCCTGTCGTTCAATCTTATCTGTAAATCTTACATTCTGCCGTTATTAATATTAACTATAACTATTTACTCAATCCAAGCTTCAATTTGCTTTTCTATGGAAAAAATTAAACGCATTGCGAAGCTGCTACTTATTGAGAAACAAGTAGTCGAAATTGTTAATTAATTGAACCATCTGAAACCTATTGCAAAAATAAATATATTCCGATTGAATAATAATAATAACAATCTGAGGTGACAATGATAATAATAATAATTACAACAACAACAATAACAATAATAATAATGTGACTTGATACAGTACAGTGCAATCGATTACAATAAAACTTGCATACTCCGCATGCAGACACACGTACTCGATATTGCATAGTGAATAAGTTGGATTCTTTTCCTCAAATATACGTGTACGTATGTAACTTGTCGATAGTTGGCGAAACAAGGAGAGAAACCTGCATTTCCAATCCTATGAACTTAGAGAAATATCGTACAAAGGATTAATATGAAATACTACGGTCATATAGGGACAAATAGTTCAGCTAAAATTGAAGTTAAGCTGCAGGTAGATTATAAAAAAACTTGGAATATGCTGAATAAAATCTACTTTCACTACCAAGAAAATAATTATTATATTTGCGTACGTGTTAAGCTTTCGGCAAAACTACTAGTTTACATTCGATCGATAAAAAACCGAAAGAATAGGAGGAAAAAAAAAAAAACAAGAAAACAAATAAAAATCGATACCAATCCATGGTACGAAAAACAATTTATAACAAATGATGTCGATCAAAAAAGAACTTTGTGCAATCTAGCGTATGCACGAAATATCAATCCTCTTATCTGGTACAGCATCTATAATATCTATAATAAACTGTTTGGCTCGGATTTGTGATGACGTCCAGCTAATTTGATAATAATCATTTTTCACTGTTACCGGAAGAAATACATATCGGAATTTTAAGATGGGTTTTCAAGAGGTAGAGTTAGTTAGAAATTTAGGAAAATTCTGTTGCCTGTAGTGGGCAGCTAACACTGATAGTTGAAAATATGAGGTAAGTTGCTTGTTTAATAAGTTTACGTGAGGATTGGTAAGAATCAGCATTTTTTTCCATTGCTTTTGTGTTCATTCAATAAAATAGAAAAGGAAATTGACTACACAATTATATAAGCATGCATTAATTATAAAACAACGACATAAGAGATTAGATTTGAAATAAAGTCAAATGTACAATATATCTTAAAAAGTAGTGACAAATCTACTGGAGTGTACACCTTGAAATGTAAGTATATACCGTAACCGAGTCAGCCCTGAGTAATATATGGGACGCTAACCTATGTTCGCTGTATAAAGTGACATCGCATAGTCGCACATCACACACGCATCAAATTGTCCAGCGTCGCATCCCAACAAGACGTACCACAGCATGGAAATAAGTTGAACAATAAATTATTTATATTCAAGGTAGATAATGTCAGAAACTTGTGTTCTTTGTTGAGTAAATGATTGAGGGAGAAATTGTTTGGCGATGTGGATATATATGTTTTTTTTTTGTTTTGCATTAACAACAATGTGAAATAAAAAAAAGATTCATAATAATTATTATATAGTTTTATAATCCCTTAACTCAAATGTAAAGAGTTAATTACCAGGTACTCAGCGCAAGCGAAAATCAATATAATCCTGTTATTTGAAGAGACATTAAATTTCAAGACTATTTCCTTTGGTTTAAAGTATTGGAATATCCCCAAAAGCGAAAACTTGAAACTAATGATCTTTTCGTGAATTCATAATTGATTTCAATGCATTGACGAAAACAATGAAAGAATTAGACAGTGCGTACAATGAAAGATGGAACAGCACTGAATTGTAATTGAAATTTAAAAAAGAAAATAATTTTGAATATCTAAAGCCAAAACTTGTTAAGTTATCAGGTCCGAAACCAGAATGTTGTTACTATTGTTATCTCCAAATTATGTCCAGATTGTAGAGTTACAGCTGAAAATGAAATGTATTAGCAAAAAGACACACAAGAAGCATTATGTACTATTAATAAAAATAACAACTGTTACCATCTTCGATATCTCTAGTAATCTAAGAGCTGATGAAGTTGTAAAAAACAAGGCATCGAATTCGATTTTATGCTTAGGAAAATATAACAAAGATGATGAAATGTTTGATCAGTTGCTCAAGACGTTCAACTGATTGAAAACCGGGATTTTATGACTTATGTCAACCAACGTATGTCGAGTAACTTCCTTTAATAGCTCAAACTTGATACGAAAATAATTTTTTTCTCCTGTAATAAAATTAAATTGAAATGATAAAGAGTGTTTTGAAATATGGATTGCGGATATAATGGTAAAAAATATCGCTGTGAGATCATGCTACAAACTGTTAAATAATTACCGTCATGAATGTTTCTAAAATTGGTATTAAGTATTTATAGCTTCTGTATAATTAAGTACAATTACTGGGAAAAAAGATATCGTTAAAGATAAACCGGCCATACCTGTTGTTAGAGCTGGAGTCCATTCTTGTTCACCAGTCGCACCCCATAATAGCGTCAAACTTTTGTTATTAGTGGTTGGGGGTCCAATATGCCCAGTTTTATCGACCGAATTTAATGGGAAATTGAGCCGTATAGCCTTTCCTTTCATGTCTAAAATCAGTAAGAAATTATGTGTGAAATACATAGTTGCCGTTAAGTCGTATTTTATAGGACAATGTGTCTTGCTTAGTATTCAAATAAGAAACGTACGATCTTGAAATCCAATTTGTGACGCAGACCTCGGAATTTGACAAGTACTCTGAGCGTTAATGGACGCGATGCTGTGCTCGTTAGGAGAACTGCTGAGTATGGACATTGTGTCGCTAAGTTGTTCGGGACTAGACTGCGTAGGCACAGCTTGGTAGTGGTGTTGTTGTATAAGCACACCCGTAGGTCCTGAGAAATATGACACGCGAAATTATTGCAAGAAAATACTTACGGAGTAAATGCAGTCGCGATACTTCACCTTTCGGAAAAATGTGAGTCCATCTTCGCCTGTTACTTGTCAACTTTATCGTTACGTGAGACGGGTCAAATGGATTGATCAGAGCTCTTCCTGGCCTAATGTTGTTGGGTTGAGTAACGGAATTGGTAGGACTTCCAGCACTACCGACGACTGGTCTAAACGGAGGTGATATCTCCACATCTCCATGGTCATCAATTAAAGATATTCTTGGTTTTGCTATGGAAAATTGTATCGATTTAGCTCTGTACTTGACATGTAACAACTATACCATCTTACAATTAACTTCTCCGTTAGAGTTGACACTTATCAAATCGTCCGCTCGATGAGGAATTGAAATTGCTGCACTGCGGGAGGCAACCGTTGGGGAAGAATGAGTATCGGGAGGTGGATGATGTATATCAGGATCCGACATCTTTCTTTTCAACAATTTAAGAGCCTGGGAATTGCTGTGCGTTTCCATGCAGGCTACACTAGTTTTCTTTGTTCTAGTCGATACTCTCTGCAAGCTAGATTACAAATTTATAAAAAATAACAAATCGAGTTTGATACAAAATACAAGTCTTCAAATTAATTTAAATTATTATAAACTAATTGTTAAAAAAATGGCTTCACCTAGCAGTATGAACAGGTGGTAACTGGAAAACCTGAGCATCGTAGGCGTCATAGTCGAACAGTGTATTACGCAGACATTCGCTGCCATCTTCTTGCAGAAGCTTTGTCTTGTTTGGCAATTTTCCACACTCTGACGGTGGTTTTGATATTTTAGGTGGTAACTTGATGCGAGGTATGAAGGTTGAGTAAGGTATTTTTTTGTTTGTCGAATAGAAACTGAGATTTATCCAATGCGGCATGCTGTAGTCGTCTGCAGCATTTATCGACGTATCTTTGTTATGGAACTACAAGAATTTTGTCTTATAATAAAATATTCTTATGTGATAATAGAATTAACACAAGAACTCTGGTTTCAAGACTTCAACATAATGGAACAGTACCTTTAACAAAGGAACTGCGTGCAGCGGCTGTTCTCCCACGCAAACCAAGTCACTACCCACACCATTATCAATGATTCTTTGTTTAGTAACGTTGGTCAATTCTCTATCAACTTCGAATACTCCAACCCCCGGAGTGATAACCACAGAAAGCTGCCCGGTTCGATCAAAACTGCGATCCAGGTAGTGTTTTTCGAAAACTAAAAAAGAAAGCATATCACAATATCGTACATCACATTGCATAATAATTTCGTAATATAAACTTCTTGCGAAAGAAATAAATTGCTATTCAATTTCCACACATCTACAGGTTATTAGTCAATAGTATCAACTATCGCTTACCGTTCAAGGACATATTCAGAACTTCTAAGAAATTCCCTTGAGCAGCTGTTGAGTTTATGGCTTTTGGCATAACAATTCCAGGCCGTTGGTGATATTCGAGGACAATTTTTTGATAATCGGTGAACAGTTTTCGCAATTGAACTAATATATTGCTCCAGTCTTCGTATCTCTCATTTTGTACAGCAACTCTATAACACACGTTGGAGATGTTTAAGATTGAGTATTTTGTGGTGGATTCCATTGATATTTGCATTACCTATAAAAATCTTCGTAGAATCTACCCCGATAATCGTGCTGCAAGCACTCTCTCATGTGATTGGGAAATTCTTCAAGGCTTGTCGCGTTGTAAAATGTTCGTGAGAATAAAACTATCGTCACTTCATGGTTGCTACCGTTTTTCTTCCACTTTTGAAAAAGATCAGCTAAAAACCCATTTACTGCTTTCTCAAAATACAAGTCTCCATGAATATCAAAGTCCCACATTTCGGAACTCATTTGGATAAACAGGTATACCATGCTTGTCGACGAACGGAAGACCACCTATTGCGAAGACAATGATTTAGAACATTGTTATCAATGTTAAAGCCATGTCGATTGATTCGTCGAATTCAAGTTTAATAGCTCAATTATTGCTATAAAATTAAGAGCTTTTTGATTGTATGCTTGGCCAGATTTAGCAAATTGTTACAGATATTTCACCTTTGTATCGTCAGTTATCACGCCACAGGCAACTCGATCCCCCTGGGACCACATTTCGTGTACTTGGCACCTAATGCTTCCTCCGCAGAATTCGATCTTCTTATTTAAATACACGCACGTGTTGACCTAGAGAAATTAAGATTTTAAATTAAAGTTCGATGAGATGGAAGTTTGTTTAATGGGAAACTTTATTGATACACAATAAAAGAGTCAGAATTTTGATTACCAGACAATTTTTCAACCTCCACATCTCGCTACGCCCCATATATTGATCCTTGAAGGTGAGCTCGACAGAATCCAAGGCGACGTCGTCGGGATTGACAATATTCATGTAAACATCAGCGAATGTTCTAAGTTGAAAAGTGGTCGCAATGTTATTTTCAACACTGACGGTTTCTCTGCCTTGTAGATCCTCCTTGAAGGCGGTGATCTGCAGAAGCAAACGACTGAATTCATCTTCCGGATGAAATATCTCAACGATATCGCCTTTCTTTATTCCCGGATAATCTTTGGGATTTATAATCAAATCCTCCCCACTAAAGTTCTTCTGATGAACGATCAACTTGAACAGCTTCATTTTAAGCTGCTGATCATCAACAACGATGGTTTAATTTATCACTGGGTTAAGAGGTCACCTGACCTCCGCAGGCACACCGACAGCTATGTTCGAGGGGGATATATTTTCAGCCTGCATTATTTATCCATTAATCCATTGTCTTCCAAGATGAGTGTCGAAACCGGCGATTAGCAATCACAGAGTCCAGAACTGAAAAACAATATTAAACTAAACGAACTACTGTTAACTAAGCGTTGTCTCGCGGCTCACTTGGCGACCTTCACGTTCATCTTGGACGACACACAGCGCATTTTACGTGTCAAAACAATCGACACACGCTCCCGACTGAACGATTGACGACGACGCTTGCGTAAATATCTCTGTTGCTCTCTACGATTCACGAATCAGGTCACGTGTCGCAATTCGCAATCTGCATATTAACCACGATACTAACCTGCTTTCAAAGCAAAACACATACGCTCCTTTAATTTTTATGGTGTTGGTGTGTGGCGGCACGCATGTTGCTACAAGAGCTCCAGCTTAACCTCAAAACCGGCGTTTTACATATCACGGGCAAAAACAATTGAGTTACGATTGCGTCATTCAAAAAACAAGTACCGGATATATTACGGACTGAAGTTGCTCTTTCAAATAATTTCAATGCTGATTGTAACACCGGTCAGCTAATTATTAGAATCAACGCTGAAAGTGTAGCGGTAGAAAAGAAGAAAGACACACACACATGTTATAAAAATGGCATTTACGTTTACAACAATGCAAAGCACCATGAGGTGTCTTCAAAGTACAATAACTCAGCGGCAGATTAGCGCTCAAGTGTTTTTACGAGTCAAAGGCTACAGTCGGTGGACTCATCGCAAGCCATCAAAAATTGTTAACGAGAAAGATCTGTACAACGATCAGGAGCACACCGTTCCTCAAAATATTCTGCAGACCGCCCAGTTTGCATTTGCCCGACGACAACGGCTCAAGCTGGCCGAAGACAAGAAAGAAAACGAAAAGATTCAAGAAGAGCAGAGGGAAGGTGCCACGTTGAACAATGACGGGACTCCGATTTTCACTAAACTCAACAGGGACGATCCCATAATAAGGTACGCATTGCGGATCAACTGGACTTGATCTCGTTTTAGACATAACTTTTTATCTTCTAGCCTTTGCTTGTGATTCACAATTTACTCGCTGTTACAGCTCTTTAATGCAAGTCGTAAGATCGCGTAAAAAAGATAAGGATGACAACAGAATTCTGCTGGAGGGATTTAGATTGATCGAGGATGCCATAAAAGCCGGATGTATGCCTGAGATAATTATCTTCAGCAGAAAATCTGACATTGCCAAAATATCTCTACCCAAAGATGGTGTCAAGCTTTACAAACTTCCATATCAAACGATACAGCTATGGTCAGATTTGACTGTTTCCCCAGGCATTATGGGTAAGTTGCCAATACTTCCATTTTGTTTTCATCTGGCTAACGCTCGACTAACAATCTGGGATTCTCGTTTAGGTATATTCGTAGCTCCCGATGTAAGTAACAAGGAACCTTCTCCCGATGCGTTACCAATAACTGTGATATGCGACAATGTAAGAGAGCCCGGAAACTTGGGAGCTATTCTTCGGGTTGCGGCTGGAGTCGGATGCGAGAGAGTAATTTTAACCAAAGGTCCGTACCCGAAGAAATGAATTTGATTGTTTTGTTCCAATCTACAATCGAAGCTGTGCTCGAATTCACTTTATGTTTAAACCTGTTAATTTTAGGCTGCGTGGATCTTTGGAATCCGAAAGTGTTGAGATCAGCTGCAGGTGCGCACTTTCGCGTGCCGATATACAAATCACAAACGTGGTCAGAAGTGCAGTATTTAATAAGCGAAAATGCGAATATTTTCGTTGCTGACAACAATTCGGAATCACCGATAGAGTCCAATGTGGATCTCGGTACTTCAAGCTCTGATTCTAGCTCAAGTTCAGACTCCGACAGTAGCGACTCCGAGGCTGAGACTGACGCAGGATCCAAAGGAGGTTTGAAGAATACCAATAAAGATTCTACCGAGAAATCACCCCGCGATGCTAAGCTTTCAAAGTCAGATGAAAATGCTGATTCAAATGAAGCGAAGGTTCGAAAACAAGCCTCTCACAACATCGCAGAAAAGTTACCGGTCATCCCGTATTTCGGTACCGAATATACAAGTAACGAAACTATCATCATAGTCGGTGGTGAAACGGAAGGCCTGAGTCCAGAATCTGTTTCTTTGGCTACGCGCAGAGACGGTATGCGAGTTAATGTTCCGCTAACGAACGGCGTTGACAGTCTGAATACCGGAACGGCGTTAGGGATTCTTCTCTTCGAAATAAAGAGACAGTTTTTATCTAGAATCAACGCGATATGACTAATATTTCCGTAGGTATGTGTATTATATGTTATACGACCATTAAATTTGCAACGTTTACGAACTGTAATTAATTTAAATTCTTCATACAATCAATATATCACGCGTTAAAATATTTAGATAATAATATCGTAGGTACGAATTCTGAGTTACCAACATTTTTTTTTTATACGATACGTGTTACTAGCGCGCTAGAATTCGTATGTAGTTATACAATTTGGAAATTTTTAATTTCATACCCCAGTTTAGTAAGATTGCAATCGCCTGACCTACGGCAACCTATATTGCACATATGTACTACATGGTTTTAGCTACGGCTTTCTGTACCGTGGGGTTATTTATAAATAACAGAGATCATGCAGGTTTTGCAATATTGGTGTGTCACTTTTTGACAATACCGGCAGTAAATTTTCACCTTTCATTATCCTCAAATCCCGGAAAACCATACGAGATGGTACCGAATACCAATCGGCGATACTTTTTTATACCGACAGTCACTAACCAGTTTGCAGCAAGTTATCGATCGAGTGTTTACCCACTTCATTTGTTAATGTGGCAAGAAGTGCGTCAAAGATGGCAAGTAACAAGACACCTAATTGTAAAAATTTATTTAACAAAAAAGGAAAATTGAAACAAAGAAACAAAAGGCGACAGTTACAATATAGAATTCCGTTCCCCACATTGAAGTACGCGCTTATTCCTGACTTCATTATGACACATGCATTTCGAAGATAAATAATTGGAAAGCCGTGTAACAGGCGACGAGATAAAATGTTAGGAAAATTTCGAAATCCGATCCATCTCTCGTTATCAAGCATTAAAATTCATACCCATCCGTTTTCCAAGGTAATAATGAACACGATTTCTTCCCCATTAGCCCCAGTGAAGTAAATTCGGAGCCCGCGGAGTATGATCAATCAAAATTAGCCCCAGCGACTAGAGACAACCCCTAAACCATGCCGGAAAGCGAGATGGCTTGGAATCAGAGTAACGGTGAGTTTCAGATATTATGATAGCGTTTTTTGCGAGTTATCGTCACAGTAGTGGACAAAAAATTAAGATTTCGCGATAGTCTTAACTCGACCACCAGCCGGTGCTCTTAATAGCGTACATATTGGGTAACGAGGAGGCAAACTCCTTTTTTCGGGCCGATCGTAACTTTGCAATATGACATCGTAGGCGAAGCCTAAGATGAATATTACAAATACGCGAAGAAAAAAGACCATCGCCTCCTGATTGCACACGATTTTTTTTGATTATAACGCGAGGATGTTGCGCATTTTTTCACGAAGCACGAAATTGAGGTTATGGTCGCGTAATGTCAAATTTGTTCACGACGGCGCACGCGCGTAGTGCGGAAAGGCCACTTTCAACACTTCTAGGACGTAAAAGTGGTTTTTTTCGGTACTTGGCGTATGCGTATTCGCAAACTCATTCGGCCGTCATAGGAACGGGTACTTTGTGCACGGAAAATACGCATGGAAAAACGCGTAAAACATGCTCGCGTTGTACAAAAATATTTCGGCTTGATCCGTATGCGAGACACGTTCATGGCAGTCGTCCTAATGCCCGGGGTAAAAAGGTTTTGGTACTTAGTTTTTGAACGCCGGTTGTAGAAGAAAATCGTATAACGTATCTTCGTAAAAATTTTCATCACGTAAAAGCAGGATTATATGGTTTAGTTGGTAAATAAATAGAGGGGTAAATAAACGTGGCGCCGCGTAGTTCGGTTGGACGCCGGTTATATTCGTTGAATAGCGCGGTCAGAAAACACGACCGCGTCTTATTTGTCCAACGAATTTCGGGGATAGGTATGGAGTTTCCTGGTAAATTAGAACCAGCTCAGCGTGCAGGGCTTTGTGTATATATTCCATCCCGTTTGGTGGTGCGGAAGATGGCGTCACCACGGAGTCGGGGATCAGGGCGCTTTTCAAATAAGACTTTTCACCGCTCGAAGGGTTGACTCGTTTCGGAGGAAAGGGTTCGCCCCGAAACGCAATCACACTCGTTTAAAGGGAGCCAACGAAACGTGCAAATTTTCTTCATCATCGCCTCTTCTCTTCGCTCCGCGAGAATTTCGAAATTATGCTAATGCGGAAAAGCTATACGCCCGGTAAGTAAATCCACCAATAACCGCGTGCCGTTTATACATCGCTCGGACTTTTCTCGCCGCGTTAAAGCTGAGATTCAATTATAATTGCTTCAGCGATGCCCGCGGGATAAATCTACCGCTCAATCCCGCGTATAAATCCATAAATTCGTTTAATCTCATCTCGGATTAATGACGTCGAAATTATTGTACCGGGGATATGCAACGCGAAGACTTACATATACCCTGAATTATCTCCGGGCAGCTTATTGCTGGACGTAAATATTAAAACTAGGAGGGCAAGCTGATTAATTGACCAGCATCAAGCCCCATCTGGTCCGCTGCATGGGGGATGCTGGGTGTTTATGAACTCGCGGGTCATCTCTGGGAATTGAAATTTTCAGTAGAGACTCGCGAGCTGGCTCGTTGCTTTTCTATCTATCATGCGTTATAATTGAATGAAGTTTTCTTTTTACACTCTATTCCAATTCTTGCCACCCAATGAAACACCCGATGATCAAGGGTGATTCAACTTAATGTTCTTGTCGTTTGTCACACTTTGTACGCGCGCAGTCCTTGTCAGTGTTAAACCCGTACCATTCCGAGAACTTCTAGTCCCCCGGAATTGGCTTTCGTCAAGTTTTCCCAGCAACACCTAAGATGAAAAAAAAACCACGTTAGATAGATATCGAGTAAAGATAAAGTCACCTTGTATCTGTAGTTCGATAAAAACGGACAGAAATCAAGAAACTTTAAAAAAAAGTACGACTGTTTTCGATTGAAACTCCGTTCCCGTTATTACAATGTTTGCCAGCGATTGTCATAAATTTTATTTATTATACGTTGTAAGACGGTAAAATAACGTGAAAAAAAATATTCCTTTATTGCAAAACCGCAATATACAGCATTTTATTTACTGTCCTTGGTAGGACTTACTTTCCACATACAAGGTGTCAGATTTATATTTTTTCCAAGCAGTTTACGAATTTTTTCATTTTCGAGCTAGGTATAATAATGTAATACGAAAGGAGGCAAGGTATATCCCGCACCTCTGAAACGGGTTCCGCAGCATCGATATAACCGTATGGTAAGTACCGAGTGCCATAAGTACCCCGAGGCTTAATTCGAGTGGCGATATTAGAGTTTCAAGTGGGCGCGTACGGTTGCCTTTCGACTCGCTTAGTTTGGTTGAAATATCCCAGCAGGTGGTTAGCTCAAAAAAGCGAAAAAAAAACCTCCGACAACGGCGATAATTTTTCAGAAAATGATGTTCATTTTCCGAGTACGTATATGTGCGTACAATGTGTTTGCGAGAGAAGAGAAAAACGGAATGTGTCGCCCGACGGGAAAACCGGTCGCACTTCCGGCGTGTATAACGAACCCGAGTTTTGAAGGGTGGAATAATTAATACCAGGGAACACAGGTGGAACATTTATCATTTTCTCTCTTCAAGTCCATAGTATCCTGCCGGGGCATTGATTAGCCGACGAGCCGCTTCAAACAACGTTACTTTCTCTACGGTACTTTCCTGTAATTTGCAAAATCCTTCCATCGCAAAAGGCGAAAACTATAACCTGTCTACCACTAACGTATACCGTGTATACCGCAATCGATTGTTGCACCAAATTAGACTGCGCAATTGTGGGAATTACAGTGTCGTATGGGTAACAATTAACCGGTGAACGCAGGTGGTTGTATGCACAAATTATTACACAACACCTGTTTTCTCGCCTCCGGCAGGATTCCATTGTTATATTATATCTATAGAGTACCGTGAAGTGTGAACGCTCTTCAGTCGAGGATTCAGCATGCGATAGGTGTAAGCATTATACCCTCGATTAGTCAGGCTTGACTAACGATTGCATCGTTCAAATTCTAATCTGGGTAATTAAGGCCTTTCATAGCCTCGCCGGCGTCACTTGACTGCACGATATTAGAATTGGACCCATTTGTTTTCGCCCTCGAAACACGACCCGTTGCACTCGTCTCCCAATGCCAAGAGCCGTACTTCTTTCATCTCGTGTATTGTACCTATTACACAGACTTACCCGCTTTGTTTTCTTCGACAAGAGTCATGATCGTGTGGCAGAAAAATTGTTCATCATTTGTACAGGTTACACAACAAGCTAATTTCGCTGCACAGCTTTCGACCCGAATTTTTCACCATCCCGTCGTTTAATCAACCACTTTCAAAACAAGGGGGTTGCTTTCATGATTAATCGAGAATTCGAACCTATTCGAGCGCTTGAGAAATACTCTCTCGCGGTTCTTCTTATCGACTCCTTCACACTCGAGCCGACATCGGGTGGAGAACTGGTTTGCCTAGCGGAAGCTGCGTAGTGTAGGTATAAGAGGATGATGAGGAAAAAAGAATAGGGGTCGTCGGTGCGCCGAGCGTAGGGCACTTATTCACTCTCCCTCGCCGTGAGAAAATTTTGACGAAAAAGAAAAAGCCTACCGCGGTAACCTCCTGTATTACATGCGAAGAGAGCTTGCAGGAGAAAATGGTGAGAGGGGTGGATGTTCGCCCCCGCTCAAGTGAAACGAACTTTGTCACTGCGAGCTTGCGGCCTTTGATAAATAGCGCCTCGGAGTTTACGCAATTCAAGCGTGCCGACTCTCGCTCTTCGCTGCACGACGACGGTCGCACTTGTAAGTATAATCGCATCTGTGTTATATTTCCACACGCAAACCATCAGCTGATGGCACTCGAGTCTTTTAGATAAAACAAAACTGGTCAAAGACGTTGAAATCGGAACAAAAACACCAGGGATCAATAATTTTTAACGTACTAACCGTGAAATCTCTTCTCAGATTGCTTCAGACACCTCATTGGGGTTACTTGGATTTCCTCAAATGCATTTCTGCAATCGTGCAGTAAGATGATTTTCCATTTGTGATCACTACCATCGGGATAATTACATTGCTCTAGATCGAGGGGGTATTCACTCGTAGATCGGGTGACAAGCGATTGCAATGATTTCGGTAAATTCAAGCGATTTCAACTGATTTCAAGACATTCCAAGCGATTTTAAAGTGACTACTTTCCAAAGCGATTTGCGAATTGGACAAAAGTAAACCCACCTCCGAATTCACGCGATATCAAGTGATTATACGTGATTTCGAGTGATTTCAACTGATTTCGAGCGATTTCATAGTGCCTGCTTTCCAAAGTGGCTTGCGATTTCAACAAGTGAATATCCCTCGCTCTAGATATTCTGAAATGCTTTTTGTTTTTTTTTCTCTTTCCAAACCTCGGATTCAGGCTGTGTTACTCGTTCATTAATAATTATCAACCGAACCCGGTAACGAATCCTTTTTCGATATTACAGAACCTCCGGGATTTGAACAATGGGCGTTGGCTACATTGTTCCTGCAGAACCAAACTCTCTGGGAGTCTCGAGCGTTTCCACGTATCTGGGTATAATAATGTACGAAGCTTTGTGGGGATAAGTTAACACCTGGGTAATTCCACCGCGAGTTCGAGATCGTTTTAACATTCTGCAGTCGGAAGCGGCACCCGAGGTAACGCCGATCGATTTCATGCGGCTATCACGGCAGGTGCAAGTAGTTGCATGGCCATCGTGTTCACCGGCAGCTGAGACACGTGCTTCAGCGAAATCCGAGCTCACTTAGAAAAATCCATTCGCCTACCATGTCCATCCAATAAGCTTAATATTTGAATAAGGAATATGACCCATTTTTCACATCTGCAGATTGTATTTCACGGCGATTTCGCGAAGAACAATATGGCTCCCTGAATACGTCCACATACGTATTCACGATTCGATGCACGCGGCCCCATCAAGAGTTCTTTTTTTTTTTTCTTTCTTATCGAGGGTCGTGCCGCAGGACAGAAAATTCCCCCTTATCCCGGGGTCCAATATCCTCGTCATCTTGAATTTCGGTGGGCTGCCCGCATCCCGGTCAGATGTTTATTTTGGTAAAACAGAGACACTCGCAAGGAGAAGTATGAAATAGCAGATAGGCCGGAGGGCATCTGGATCGCGAAAATCCCCCCCCCCCCCCTCCCCCCTCCCACACACACCTCAAATCGACCTACTGCGCATGCGCAAGGGCGGGAAATTTGAAACATGCGCGGGTAGAATGCGTAGAAGTAATCAACGGGTTATCGCGAATTCAAATGCGAACGGATGAATCATCCTTTCAGAGCTGTAGTGTAAAGTATATACTACTAATTTTTGACAATCCAATGGATCGTAAATCGAACGAAGCAGGTCTAGATGGATCGAACTACATATTGGAAGGTTCGTATTTTGGCGCAGACGTTTCAGCAGAATCTGTGGTCCGGAGGTACTTGATCTTCGATGGCTCGTCGTCAGCTCGATCCGGACGAAACAATCCTGTTTGTTGAAAAAAACCGAGTATCTATCTACTCTGCGTCTTTTATGGTGTTCTTTCTTGGAGTCTCATCGTCGTAGCGTTACTTATCGTCTCAGTAATTCAAGCAACGATTCTGCGATCAAGGAAACTTCATGCAGCGCAGCTTACGTAGGCGGTACGCTGCAGGGACGTAGAATAACAAACAGAGCCTTGCCCCCTGAAATTTATTCCCAACCCTCTCGTAGCCGTTGGTATACCTGCCGGCAGAAGCCGACCCTCGCAGCCCTCAGGCGAGGCCTAATTGCGCCGCTCTTCATTTGTTTTCATTACGGTTGAGACTAATACCCGCAGAGCGACTTCCTACAGGCGTCGCGTAGTCGGTCCTTCTCTGGATCCTTGAGGATCTTGCAGAGCCTGATGGAGGAGGATCGAAAGCCAAACTCGCAGGCCTGGCTTGTCGGGGACGAATGGAATCTACAGTCTGAATTAAAATTTATGTAACGCGGTAAGCAAAATGAAGGGGAAAACGTTGAAATCGGATAAAAAATATCAAAGTTCGATCATTTCGAAGTTTCAAATTGTCGATATTTTAGGATATCTTAATCGCGTTTGCTCCGACTTATTTTCAAAGTCGTTATCATAGGTGCAAGTATACATCTATTGGGATTGTCATTTTGCAACGCGTCATCTGGTGGAAAAAACTCAAACCAATGCAATCAGGCTAACAGCTGACCGTTGACAGTGTTTTTTCGCGTGTGGATAGTGGAACAGATATATTCATTGATTACGTTTCATCAATTCGCGTGACGTGAGTAGTTTCAAAGCCCAAGAATTACGATTTGCCTCCTTTAAAATTGAAAACTTAGGTTATGTGTTTGGCAACCAGGCTCTGACGTCATGAGAACATTTTCCAACAACATTGCTGGAGATGTTTGAAACGGTCATCTTATCTTTCTCTAACCTTCGATGCAGACTGTGGGTCCCATTAGTCCTCGATAGGATCAAACAAGCAGCTGGTGCAGGACGCTTTGAGGGTTTAGAAGCCGATGAATGTATAAATTAACGATCATAGAGTCAATGCGCGTCGATTTGTTCGCCGGGTTTCACGGATCACCGAGTTTAAACCGTATGTAACCGCATGTACGAAGTAGCCCATAAGGGCTTCCCATTATAAACACCGCCGCGTGATATCCCTGCACCTCCCGCGTTGTATTTATAAGAGTAGGAAGACAGTGACACTGCAGGGTTGGATGGTGGTACATGAGCCGCGTTAACGAGGCACGAATATCTGCTTCCGACAGACCGAGAATTATCCTTGTCCCAAAGAAACTCGAGGAGACGATGTTGCCGGTTTGGCCAGGTATTTAACGATCGGTCTCTCGCATCCTTCTTGGTACACGTTTCGTTCTCCCTCGTCAAATTTCCCCTCCCTCTTCTCGAAAACCATCCCAGCTCGCCATGCATTAACTGCGCGAGACAAATTTGACAAAGTTGAACGCCTTAACCGGCTAATGAACAACTGGGCTTTCTAAATTCTTTCGAACCGACGAAAAGTGGAGGAATAAATTGGAATCGAGAAACGCAACAGCACTCTCTTCGCTTCGGGTGGATGCGTGACTTTCGGATGGGGGTCAAAATTGAGACAGGCCGTAAAACGGAATGATCAATTATATTCGAATTCAAGATCACCAGTCAGAGGTCTCAAAGTCAAACAGCCGATGTAATGTTTTTCTTACTCCATCAAGGTTTTAAAAAACACGCAAAATCGTGAAAGTCGAAATATAGAGTCATCATGGTTCTTGAACAGTTCAATTAATTGAATCTTAGTACAGTCAAGTTTTAGAATTTTATTTCATCGGGTATATATACATATATACATATATATGGAGGTATATATACAATATAATTAAATATAGGACTTGCGATAGTAAATTGAAAGTTCCCAATGAACTAGACGATCTTGATATTGGAAATGTCACAGTACAGAATCATCGATAATACGAACGATATTTTATCTCCTCTATACATTAGTAGCCCGAATTGGTTTCAGCTGCCAGGCAGTGTTTGAGAGAAAAAAAAAAAAAAAAAAAAAACGGAGAGAATGGACTGTTCGAGAGTGTTTCGACGAGAGTGAAATGAAAGAAAAGCAAATAACTGAATAAATAAATGAACAAATAAAAGCAAGGTAATTCAACGGAGATGAAAGAATAAGATGGAAATGGAAATGGAAATAACGCGATTAAAGAAGGGCGAGGAGCACATTTCGCGGAAGTTGTTTCGCCGATAAAGCGATTGGAGGGCGAGGGGGGGGGGGATATGGAGGATATGTATGTATGTATATATATATATATAGATACGCAGCGTTTGGGGGATGGGTGGGAATATTGAAACGGCGGGAACAATGCGCCGCGTGGATATCCGATATCTCCCTGACAGCAGGGGTTGTTTTTGCGTTTCGTGACACGGATTCCCTGCTGATGCAGGTGAAGTTATCAACGGGCTGCGGGGACCTCCATCACGGCTCGTTTCAACGCGGGATGACCCGAAAGCTCTGGCACTTGTAGTTTTTTTTGTGCAAAGTGTTCCCTGAGGTTTGAATATTAAGAAAATGTATATTATATGCTGAGAAAAATTTCATTTGTTACAGTAACTAGAAAAATTGAGTAAAACAGGTATCGTTAAAAAAACTGTTTGAATATTGTTGGAATTAGGAAAAACGAGGTAGGCGTAAACATTTTGCGCTATCGTCGATCCTTTTTTGGTAATTGCAACGCAAAATCGGTTTCTGAGGTTTACTCTACTTTTTTAGTTAAATAAAGCTTTAACGTCAATTTATTCTTCCACGAGCATTAAATTTTCGCAACAGTTGCAAGAAAATATAACAACAGTGATCGTAATGAGAAAGAATAGTAACGGATACCAGACTTTCCGGTGACAGCTTGAAAACTAATTTTCATTTTCTACCTAGAACTATATTTTTCGATTGCGGTAAAAAATGAAAATAGTTAAGGACTGCGCGGTAACTGGAACTAAAAATTTCTCTCAGTGGGCAGTAAAAACATCAGAAAACTGGAATCGGTAGAGAATAGAAAAAAAAAATTCGCCCTGTTATTACATGCGCGTCTTTTTTTTCGGTTTTCTACCGATCGATGCCGGCTTTCCGAATGCTTTTCACTGCGGTATGAGAATGAAATTGAATGATGATTTTCCTTCCAATGATCGGGACATCTGTCCATCGATCAGACCGTTATTCGTTTTTTGTTGGTTACAAAAGCTGAGCGAAATTTCATATGGACGACGTTTCTTTTTTTTTTTTTAAGTGGTGTACTGCTAGTTGACTACAAGCTTAAGAATAATTCGGTTGTATCGTCTGAATGAAAAGTTGGGAAAATACTTTTTGAAAAACCTCCATCAATGTTATTTGCAGCATCGACAATATATGCAACGGAAACGAATCTGAGGAATTTTACGAATAACACTCGAGCTTAGATATCAACAATCGGGGAAATATTTCTGGGAAAAAAAAATTCCACGACATTTCCAGGTTTTCCATTAGCCGAAACCTAGTTTTCCGTGACATTTTCCCAGTTCTAGTAAGTTACTAAAACCTAAATCGTTCGGCTTATTAACTCTATATTCGGTTCAAATTAAATTGGAATTGAAGAAAAGTGTAATGTACAAAAAATGTTAGCTTGAGCCAACTTGTTTTCTCGACGAAAAAAAAGTAAGCTCGTTATCTGAAAAAATCATTTCTAATTCTCACGATAGAAAAATGTTATTTTCAGTTTTTTCCATGACCAAATCAAAAGTCCACAAACAATTTTACGTTTTCCATTGCCTCTTTTAAATACCCTGAGATTTCCCAGGTTTTCCAGGTATGTGCCCACCCTGCAATTCTATCGCAGAAGTGCAGGGATGTTGATTCATTCGTGTTATCATTCGTGTCATTCGTGTAGGTACCAACGACGCAAATTAATACCGTCGAAGGTTTTTCAATAATGTAATTTTTATTTTTCAATTTTCTTCCCGCAACATTCTCTCCCGATTCACATCCTCGATGAACGCATTAATGCACGTCATCTCCGTAAGCGGCGAGTTCCCCTCTAAGCTTCACTGCTAACCACAGTAATTATATTCGTCACACCTCCATCTGCATACATTTGAATAGAGAATTATAAGGGAAAACGAAGGTACAGGTATGAGGCATTTAGCGACATGCTATATAACGCTCTTTCCGAGCTTCTGAATAAACAAATGAGTATGCTAATCTCGGTCCTGGTTATCGCACCTCTATAATTTCTATATAAAGGGAGATTGGTAGGCTTCGACTACACCAACCTCGGTAGCTCTGTGTACATACACACGTACATCCGGTGTTAAACGGAACACCTCGTTCGATACGAATCGCCTTATTCCTTTCCCTATCGCTGAAGCGCAAATATATCGGCGGTATATCGATTTTCAGCTCTACAGTCCGTAGGTAAATAAGAAACGTTCATTCAATCGGTATCGAAAATTTTCACGCATATTTATATGTATTCTACGTGATATGCGGAAGTGAGGGAAAAATGGGTGAACCTTTGACCGGTATTTACATTTTTTAATACCTGCATAGGGTCGCATTGATTTTTCAATCAATTCCGACAAATTCGTTAGCAATGTATGTATAATGTATAACTGTATATATATATATATATATATATATATATATATACACACACCTATTATATTACAAGCAGTATCCTTTTTGTAAAAATAAATACGATAATAATAATAAGAATAATAAGTTATATCGGAGGTCGATTGTAATCGCGTGGCGTGTCCCAGAACATCCAGGGTTGTCCTAATTCGAGGAAGGGTGTGAAATTTCACACGGTGCTGATATCGATACACCGGCTCACCGAAACTCGCTGGTCCCTGATAATTCGGGAGGCAGAAAGTTTGTCGTAACTGTCGAGGAGGCCCGGCGATCTAGCAAAGTGGTTTTTGGTCGCCGCTGGTTCCCTTATGACTCATGGGGCGAAAGGTAATCAGTAAGCAACGAGTTTCGGTTTCACCCACGACCAATTATCAAATTTGACAAAACTAATTAGCAATACCAGCTGCGGCGGCGACACCGAAACATGACAAATGAAACTGACAATGAGAGACGAAGGAGAGAGAGCTCGATCTCTCTCTATCTCTATTGCATTCTCTTTTTCTCCCTATCCGGCGACACCCGGAAAGCAGGCGTGTATCCACGTCCACTTACATTATACACACATATACCCGCGTGTAGCATCGCATGCGTCGTAAATCTTCCAGCTCGTAAACTCTCTTGAGTATACATACCGTTACACCCGTACGTATATATGCACGTACACGTATGCCCGCGTACAATTTTATGAAACGAATTGCGAAACATGTTGCAAATACCCTCCCCCCCCTCCTCCTCCTTGTTGGTTTTTTTTTTTTTTGTCTTTCAATCTCCCAAAAACCCTTTCGCGTTGGTAAACCGATGCTCATCCTCCCCCCTCCGCCTCTCCCGCAAAACGACTCTTTCCTCTAATTTCCTTCCATTTGTAACGGATAATGACGCAACGAAAATGGGTGCGGCTCGATATTTTGAACAGTCAAAAGTCACGTTGACCATTGAGTCGAATATCTTATCGGTTCGAATGGTAAATACTTCGAACGAATGGTTCGAATTGCGATTGGCAAAATAATTTTCAACGTTTCGAATTTCGATTACGGAGAATTTAACAGAGAATCTTTCGAAAATTGGATGCACGTTGAATGTTGACTGTATTTGAAACTGTACGTATAACGAGGGGTTCGTTCAATGGGAATCAGACGCACAGATTTCGGGCGACTTTCATTGACCTTTTACCTTACAGTTTGAGTTTCATTGATTGCCAATGTTATCTTCGATTTCCAACAATTTCCGAGTCTTCTATAGCCGATTTTCAGTGAACTTCCTGGACGGATAGAATCTCAGGTGCAATCACAGCAAATGACTGGAAATCACGTAGAACGACGGGATCCGTTTGGAAATTAATCGAAATCACTTGGTAAACTGGAGATCAACGAATTACGAAAGCGGGTAAACGATAAGATATTAATCGATAGAATGCTGATGAATTGAAACCGTTTCAAGTGATCCGGAATGGTTTCGGTTGTCACGATTCATTCCTCGTTGTGTTGAATGGGACTTTAGACATTTGTAAGCTCCTTTGATTTACGGTTTGATTTCCGAATGTTAAATTTGCGACAATTCCTTGAATCTGCCGAAAGGTATATTTTCAGCCATCACGGTTAGTTATAAGCAGTCCTCAGCTATGCCATTTTTTATCACGATCAAAAAATATACTTCTGGGTGGACAATGAAGACGAGTTTTGCACTTTTAATCAGACAATCCGGTATGTCTTACTGCATTCTTTTTCATTACGGTCACTCCTACCGTATTTTCGTACGACTATCGCGATAACTTGATGTTTAAGAATTCGATCAACTGATATATACATATATATGTAAATTTTTAGCCAAAAACGTCTAAAATCTCAGGATTTATCACTTTTTGAGAGAAATAACTTATTGTTTTTTCAATATTTTGATTCGCTATTTTTGTTTCACCTATTGATAATGGAACTTTCTTTGGAAGAAAAACTTCTCACCCATGAGGTGAGAAACTTAAGGTTTAATATTACGATAGTCAAAAAATTGTTGTGTACAATCGTTCAAAGCGGAATTTTTTCTTTTATTGCGAATGGAGTTCTTTCGTTTCCAATTAAGCTTTATTTTGCCTGTCGTGAAATTGGAATGATTTGAAATAACGCTCGTCGTTCACAGTTTCTGACAAGAACTTGTAGATTTTTCTGAAAATTCGTATTCCGTCGGTAAAAAATCTATACAAGATACTACAATTTTTCAACGAAAATGAACAAATCTTTACGAAAAACTATGCATATGTTACAATTTTGTGCGAAATAACACGAAATCTTCCGATTACCCTAAATATTCGTTGCAGTAAAAATTTTCACCAGGATTGCTTACACTTTTCGTGGTGAAAGCGGAAACATTGATAGTTTTCGTAAAAAGCCGAAACGTGCCAGTTTTCGTGAGAAATCTGACTAACCTGAGACATGCTAGACCGAGAGAAATTTTTATTTCCGTTTAGAGTAAAAGTAGAGTAAAGTAGAGTAAACCTCACAAACTGATTTTGCGTTGCAATAACCAAAAAAGGAACGACAATAGCGCAAAATGTTTACGCCCACCTCGTTTTGCGTGATCCCAACAATATTCAAACAGTTTTTTTAACGAGACCTGTTTTACTCAGTTTTTCTAGTTACCGTGACAAATGCAATTTTTCTCAGTGTACTTTTCGTCACGGGGCGGGGGTGGTGGTCGGAACCAAGTACTAGTCAACGACGCTCCGTCGTCTTGCATAAAATTTGTGAAAAAAAGAAAAAAAAACCGTCGGCCCTACCAACGGGGGGCAGGAAGGCCGGGTTTTCGTCAAGGAGTAGGAGGAGGTCGTCAAACGTGGCAACGCCGCGTTACCCCCACCAGAGGGTGTCGCGCAGGGTGCGCGCGCATCTCGGCCGGCGTTTCGTCCCACCGTCGCGGTCAATACTCCAGGCGTCGCGACGGGGAAAGCACGTCAGGATCGAGCAGCGAGCGTCGCGATCGGCACAGCGGACGGACCGAGACGACCGACACAGGGCGAGCAGCATTCAGCAGTTCGTTTCTAGCGTGCGGCCGGAGCGGATTTCGGAAGAACCGCCGTCCGCCGACATAATCGACGGTTTATACGTTGAAACAATTCTCTGTAGCGATCGGTGAGAATCGTGCGATGTAAATCCGGTTTCCGGTGTTGCGGTAAACAAAAAAAAAAAAAAAAGAAATATCGTAAAAGAGGAATTTCCGACCGGTAGAGACAGAGGGATGGATTGAATACGGCGCGTGAACGAGGGATAGAAAAAAAAAAAAAAAACAGTGTCGAAACGGCTTGTTGTGCGTGCCGATTATACGCGGTGTGTTTGTTGGTTATATTGTTATCGGTTTGTTGTTTGTTTGTTTGTTTTGTGGTGCGCGCGTGAAGGGATAAAAGTGGTTTTGTTGACAAGTGGAGTGCGCGAGCGGTAATTGATACGAGTGTGATTGGAGAAACCGTCGCCTATTCACTCTTTTCGACTCTCGCCGCTTCTCGCGAGGGATAGAAAGAACAAGAAAAAGGCTTGAGCTATGTCTAGGTTCGACTGAGCATGCCGGCATCCTCCTCTCCTAACAGCTATCGCGACGCGGCCGGCCTCATGGATGTATGGATACTCTTCCTCGCAATTGCCGGTGAGTTTCATTCCCTACTTTACCGCATTACAAATTACAACGGCGTGTTTTCATTTGTTTTTTACCCGCAATTGCCGGTGAGTTTGCTTCCCTCCTTACCACGCTGCAGCGCACTGTCTTCTTTTGTTTTTCACGCAATTGCCGGTAAGTTTACTTACCCCTTTTACCGGTATCTTTTCTTTCTTATCGTCTTGCCTTATCATCCCTCGTGTTCCTACCGCTTGTTGTTGAAAACAATCGCACGACGCGCGCACGTGGGAATTTGCATATATCGAGAAACGCGTAACGCACGCTCTTCTTCTATCTTCTTCCTCTTCCTCTTCCTCTTTCATCTTCGTTCTCAGTGATCGAAACTCTCGCCGCGGAAGAAGAGCGTGTGCCGCCTTTATCTCTCGGAATGCGGTTATGCATCTGCCGCCACTCTTCGAGGTCGGCGAGGTCGCTCTGCTTCCGCGGTATATATATATACTCAGGGAGATCCTCGTCGTCGTCGTTTCGTGTCTTTTCCTCTTCTTATTTCGTCCGTTTTCCACTTAGCGCTGCTCTGAGTGTTTTCTTTTCTTTTTTTTTTTTTTAAATTTAATTCTTTTTTATTCCTCTCTTTTCCCTCCCTTGGGAGAATTTTCTCTGAAATTTGTTTATAATCGAAGAAAAGAGGTTGTCTGTATTATTCGAAAATATTTTCAATCAACTCGGATATCGTTATTTTACGCTTGAGAAATGATACGAAGAGTCGAAGCGAATTGCAAATCCCACGTGGATCTCCTCCGTGGTGCATTCCACGTGTGCACGGTTAAATGCAGTTCGTACGATACCGAAGTTTTGATCGGTCAGGCTTGATTGAAATTTGAGTTTTTAGGAATTCGGATTTCTGAGATTCTGATAACGGAAGAAAATGAATCATTGATATGGGTACTGAGTCTCAAATTCTCCATTTCATGACTAGATTGCTTACCTAGTTTCGTTTAATCAAATTTTGATCAATCTTGATCGATCGAAATTGATTTTTTTAGTGCTACGCATAAAACGTCCTGAAATTCTAATTGTGTTGTGAAAACAATTGTTATAATAGTTAAGAATATTGCTGTACGATAATTTGTCCCATTTTTATTTAAAATCCATACGCTCTTGACTATTCTATGATTTGATATTCTCAATTCTGAATATCTTCAAAAGATACTCGATAATTATTTCCGACAAACTAATTAGCTCTTCTCTGCTTCCTTAGCGATATTATAAAAATCTATTGAACCTTAAAAATTGTCTGCTGTAAAAATGAATTGTTATTATTTGTCTTTTTTTCGTTCGAAATTAATATTATCTTCAAGATTTAGGCTATTCTATAAATGTACAGGTAAAAAAAAAAGTAAAATCGACTCTCTTAGAGTTTAGACGGTAATTGTCACATCTTTATTGAATTTAAACACTCTCGATTAAATATAAATTGCACGCTGATTACGTTTAATTTCACATTATAACGTTGACGACGCAATAATGCATCTGTCGGCAGAATTATTGTTTCGCTACTTTAGGATTGTCTAAAAAATTCATCAAACCGTAACAATAGAACAAAAAATACTGACATCGCGTATCACAATTAGTTGTCGTTATTTTTTTTTCCCTTAAATTTGATTCCAACGGTTCCTATCCAGTTTCTAACTCTAGAAAGGTACCGAAAAATTCCTGGCATGAGAAATCGTTACTTTGCACTTTCAGGATCTACCGTTTGAAATTTGATAAACCATGATAATAAACAAAACTTGGCACGTGTCATCGAAATGAAAATTTTTGTCAAAAACCAAAATGGCCGTGCGAACTTCTTGAACATTCTTGTTTCTTTTTCTTTTTAAAACGAACTCATTCAAAGTCATTCTGATATTGCACGTAGCACAACGATTTTTTCCCCTTTCACGTTTCGTTACGTTAACTTTACTAACTTGAGGCTCGTCGTTTCGTCCCGTTCTTCATTGTGCTTCGTTTTTTCGAAGCTGAACCGACGATGAGCCGGGAAAACATTTTTTCGCCACGTCTTCTTTGGCTCTTGGCCCCACTTAAGCCGGGCGTTTAACATCCCTCGATCCCCATTCATTCGAAACTTTGCCGAGCGTTATCTCGATTGAAGGGCTGCAAGTTGTAAGACGGATACTTTGCGCCTCCTCCTTCTATTTCGAGTGACACGTGTATTTCTGGACTCTGTAAAAAACGTGCAATTAATTGCAACGTTTAGTTTCTTCTTCTCTCGCTTTCTCTGTCTCTCCCTTTCTCTTTCTATCTGGCAGCAGCGTTTTTAAGCCCACTCTCGGGAAAGGAAGCAAATGCAAGCGAAGTGGCGCCAGTCCTGCTGAAGAAGTCCTGAAGTTACACGCGCTGGACACACGATGAGGTAGCGAGTCACAACGACGGCTGATGGCCGGATTTTTTTTCCTTCGTTTTGTTCTTAATCAGAGTGTCTAGCTGTCAGGGAAATCTGGAAAACTGAGAATTGTCAGGGAATTTGCATGCGTCAGGAAAAACCGCGGGGATGTCGGGGAATTCGGGCATGTGTGTCACGGAGTTTTTTTTATTTTCTTCCTCACTTGCGTACGATTCTTTCAAATGTAGGAAATTACTCTCCGCGAGAGAATTGGGGGGGCTTTTGGGAATGGAGGGTGTAAGGGACTAAAGATATGGGTTTTGGAGAAATTTTAAGCATTGATAAATTGATGTTGGGCACTGTGTAAAATTTGTCGAAGACGTAAACAATTACTAAAAACAGTGAATACTCTCAGGTCGATGTTTCTACCTTCACGTTTCGAGAGAACGGATAATCCTAATCTTCGGTTAGTTTCTTAAAATCGGAACGTTTATTGATACATTTGGTAATTTAGTTTAATCAAAATTGTACTGGAAGAAAAATTTGACTATTTCAACCTACGACGTAGACATCTGACGTTTAATTTTTAACTAATAAGCATGAAAGAAGTGCTCAAATTATTAAAGTTAGGTTGAAACGAGTCCTGAAAAAACGTCTGTTTTCGTCTGGAAAACCGCAAAATGTCGGGGAATTTTATAACGTCATTGACGCTAGACGCCTTGCTAACTTTCGCGTTACTCTTATTAACACGTTTAATCGTCGGCAACGAAATTTACAATCTTAATTTTTTTTTTTTTTGAGAACCAAAAAGTGAAGGTGGATGGTGGAAGGAAGATGGAAGATTGGAGAAATTTCTCGAAAAAAAAAGAAGCGTAAAATTCACCTCAATTTCCCTTTTTTATTTCTGTTTTTTCATTAGCTCGTTGAAGTTTGCAACAGTTTGTCGTAACTAGGATGAAGTTAGTAACGTCGCAGTAACGATGCATGTTTAGAGGAAAAATCGTTACTTCGCACATTTAGGATACTCTGAAATTCAACAAATCATTATAAACAAAGCGACAAACTCCGTGAAAGTCATTCTAAAATTGTAAAATAATGAATTTGTTCCCCTGACGTTTCGTTCGTTTTAATGACGCATTTAAATAGACGAAGAACTCGTTACTTTCCAACCCTTAGCATTACAGCCATTAAAATATAAAAAAATAACAGTAATTTTTGTTTTAGTCTTTCATTTCGTCAACCTTGATAACTTTGACTTAATTCACTTATTTATTTTCGACTTTTTTTTTTTTATTTTACTTTCGTCGAGTATTTTTTTCTTCGTCATTCGTCGTCGTCTTATTCGATATTAAATTCTTTCCAGCCTTTTCCTTCCGTTGCTGAATGTTGTTACAGGTATTATAATAATACGACGAGAATTGCAATTTATATATGCATATATATATATAATATTTATATATATATATATATATATATATACTACTGTACTACTGTACTACTCTGGAAATTACGAAAGACGACCTGCAGCCTTAGTTAGTTATTTTTCGTCGTGGATGGGGTCACGTTTTCCACCATCGATCCAACCGGGGAACCGGAGAGAGAGAAAGAGAGAGAGAGAGAGAGACGACTCTTTCTCTTTTCCTCCCTCTCTCTCTCTCTCTCTCTCTTCTCTAACCTTTTCCCTCTCCTCTGTCAGTTTTCACGACTCACGAGCTTAGAGTCGTTTTGGGGTGTATAAGTTTCAAGGGTGGGCGAAGGCTTTGCATGCATACACGGCACGGTTGTTCTCTCGTTTCTCTCTAGGACGGGGAGAAAAAAGAGAGAGAAAGAGAGCAAGAGAAAAATGCGAAGAATCAATAGCTCCGAAAGGATATCAACCCCCCCTTTTTTCTATACTATTGTACGGTGTCTACTGCTACTTGAATATCCTTAAATCCTGGAATTATCCTGGAAAACAAAAATTGCTACTCAAGTACTGGAAAAGTCCTGGAATATTTTTATTTATCCTGGTAAAGTTGATATTATATATTTCTTATTAAAAACTCCGACGTTTCATTCCTTGAATTTTTCAGTTTCATTATTTTTTTCGTCCGGAAACTTTTGGCATAATCCTGGAATCTAAATTTTCGAACGCAGTAGACACCCTGCCTATATTATCTACTTTTTTTTTCATTTAATTCTTTAAACAATCCGTCCTCACATGTTATACGAAATATATGGAACTGATCCGTTATCTTGTGGTAAGTTTTTTTCTTCGCCTACTCAAACTTTAAGAAAAGGATTGGCATCAGAATCCCACAGATATCATTGCGATTGCGAAATCAGGTTTATACGGTGAAATCGGTTCGTAAAGATTTAAATATGATTGTTTTATCGTCGTAACTGCAAAAATTATCGTTCGTTTGTGATTTGTGCTGCACGAATTGGGTGCCACATCGACAAAACGGCAAAGATAAATGCCATTATGAATTGACCGGCTGATCGAATGGTATCAGCCCACGAATGATTTACTTCCGCCGATTATATTAGACCAATGCCCGGGGCTTCTCCCGATAACTGCTCAACCTACTTTTCTTGCGAGAAAGGATTTTTGACGGGTCACGGACAGAATTTTACCACTTCGACAAAAATTTTTGTAGATTTACAATGTAATGTGTATTATTTGATAGCGGTAATCAATCGGTAACTCTCACGGTTTCGTAAATTTTACCGATCTTTATCCACCGAATAGATTTGGTGAACTGTACAAAGCGATTTGGTTGAATCTACCAGAGTGTGCGTTCAATATTTTGCTAATACTATGAAAACAGTATTATTTCAATAAATTGACTAAATTAAAATCGAAATTTCATATTTATAAGTATATTTTATGTAGTCTGAATTTTGTTAGCGATTTTGAGACAATAAATGTAATTGAAAATATTGTGTTTCCACGATAAACCGCGGTCTGCATATTGATTTTTTCCAAAAAAGCAAACTTTCCTCCGAGTTCGGATCGACTGGTGTAAAAAAAATTTTAAACGATTATTATAACGATTATAGAATAATAAAAACAAAAATAATAAATATATATATACACACGTATGTGTCTGTATACGTATACATTATGTATACCTGTAACGTATGAACACAAACAAGTTGCGTAATTAATCGCGAGTGTTAATTAAAATTTCGATCAAGTTGGCGGAAATTGGAAATGTCACTTAACCCCGCCTTGCCTCATCGCGTCCAGCAGCAGTAGCTCGTGATTTTCCCTCTCTCTCTCTCTCTCTCTCTCTCTCTCTCTCTCTCTCTCTCTCGCCTCCTCGCTTCCTTCTTGGTGCGAAGGTGGTTTTTTGTTTTTTTTTTTTCCATTTCGTTTTCTTCGTCTCGCTCTATCTACCTTTTTTTTTTTCTCTCCTTTCTTTTCGCGTTATCGTCTCTTTCTCCATTCCCTCATCGCGTCGCTCCCAGATTTTTTTCACTTTTCTCACGGGACACGGGACCTCCTTCTTCTTTCCTCCTCCTCCTCCTCATTCTCCTTTTTCTTTATCCTCGGCATCGTGCTCCTCTTATCTGTTATCAAGATTGCAGACCTTCTAGACGAGACATGGGACACGGGGGTGCTCGGATGGCAACTGATGATTTTACATTTTTCACGAGCCCACGCTTCGCCCTATTTTATTCTTCTCTTTTCTTTATCTTCACTTCGTTTCTCGTTTGCGCAAAACATGAATTATAACGTTTCATGCACGATGACTGCCAACGATAATATAAGAAACAACAAAAAGTTGACAAAAGGTCGATACGTAACGCTTTGTGTACTTTGGAAAGAAGAAAATAAATCACTAATCACGAAACCTTAGGATAATCTGTTCGGTATATAATGCAAAGCAGTTTACAGTTTAATGTTTATGCAAAATTATTTTACACAAGCGTTAGTACGTGTTGTTAACCCTTCGAGTCACATATTATTATGCTGAGTCAAATTTTGTAACAAGATTGTATTCCATGGTTTTTCCGCTCGCTGATTACGAACCTGAAATCAGATTTAAAACATTCAAGATGGTGGATCTAATATAGCGGAGAAAAATTTCAAATTTGATCGAATACGGTCGAAAAACTTTATGCAGGGGTTTTCCCGGTCGCTGATTGGGGATTCGCGGTTCTAAATTTTCAAAATCCGATTTCAGAGTCGTAATCGGCAACCCCAGAAATCCTTTGACAGAATTTTTTCTCCGGATTCGGCTGAATTTGAAATTTTTCTCTGGCATATTGAATCCGCCATTGAAAATTTTTTGAATCCGATTTTACATTCGTAATCAGTGACCCCAAAATATCGTAATTTATGTAAAACATGTATGTGCGTAGAGGGGTAACTTTCTCGGAATTTACTTATTCCTTCAATTTTCACGATTTTTTACAATCAATTTGTTTCTAACAATATCAATTTACATTACATCGCATTAATTACTCTCGAGTATTGAAAAACTGTCGGTATACCATCGGAAATAGCAAAAAAAACAAAAAAACGGAAAGAAATATGTCGAAACGCTTTCTAGATGTACAAAAAACGGATCCAAAATAGGTGGCAAGAATCCTTGCCGCTACGAGTTGAAGGGTTAAAGTGCTACCTTGTATGTTATTGCGGTTTACTTAATTTTACATTACATAAACATTTACATTTACAACTTTGTAAATAAATTTAAACTTCATTAGCGGTTAATCTTTGGGATACGGTTTGAACTTCGTATACTTTTGTATACATATACATACGTAAAACCCAACGTTTCAGATCTAACGCGCAAAAAATGTGAGAGACGAGAGAATGCAAAAATAATGAAAATTAAAAAACAAAATAAAAACAATCGAGGTAAACATTGCGTCGTTGTTTCATTTAAAAAAAAAAACAGGAAAAAAAAACCCACCAACAGATTCGTTTTTTGAAATTATTCGCGTACCGTATACGTAATATATCCCAACGAAGACGACAACAGCAACGACAACGTTTTTATTAATGACAAAAATAAATGTAGAGAGTAAAAAACATTTGAACAAATTGCAAAAAATTTCAATTTTTTTTTTTATTGTTTCTCTATCCCTCTAACCTCGTTCAGAAGAATCGATTACGATGTTCGTTATTTTATACGTATGCAGATGTAGAAGCGATTCGTGAGCCCCGAACAAACCTCGATGACTGTATAAGGACGAGGACAACGTCACGTATAACAAACCCCGGTCAATAGTTTGCGGTCGTTCGTATCTATCGATCTTCGTGTGCGTGTGTATAACTCTCTACAATTTCACCACTCGTCCTGATATTTGGACTTTTCTCTTTACTCCGTTTCACCAAATCCTTGTCGCTTTGGTAGAGAGATTTTTATTCGCGGTACAGAATTGTAGCCTTGAATATTGAACAATTTTTCAAACGTTATTCACGCCGCTAAAACGCTACAAGTTTACCGACTACAGGAATTTGTTTACCGATTGGTTTTTATTGTTTTTTTTTTTTTTTTTCCAGCCATGAACGGTCACCTGGGATGAATATCGATCACTCCATACATTTTTTCTAACCCCCTCGTAAAGTCCTTTATTACCTTAATTTCTTACATGTTTTTACAATATTCGAACAATCGATTTTGGTTCGGAAAACTGAGATAGCTTTTTCTGCGATCCTTGAATAGTACCTACATGTGTGTTTTTCTTTTTTTTTTTTTTTTCTTGATTTTTAGTACTCCCTGTCGAAGGATTAACGAAATGTTACCAGTTAGGGTTGAACGAACTCTGCAAAATCAATCTTATCTCAATCAAATGTAATATCAGTTTATGGTGGAAGTAGTAGTAGAAGAGGAAGAAGAAGAAGAGATTTGATAAAAAACGAACACTGCAGTTTTGAAAAAAGAAATAAAGAAAGAAAAAAAAAAAAAACATCAACAATTTATAATCAGAGAACTGCCGATCGTAGATATAAAATGTGACACTAAAAGTCATTAATTATTATTATCAATCGTCATATCTGCAATGTTTTGCATGTGTTTGGTTAACGGTGTTAACAACAACAACAACAACAATATTCTTCCGTCTCTTCCTTTTGAAATTTTTTTCGTTGTTGCGAAATTTTTCTACCTCTACTTCTTACCTTTGGAATGAAAAATAATAATGGAAAAATATTTTGTTTTTATATAGTGCGAAAAAGGTGAATCGATCAATCAATCATTGAATCCAATCAACCAATAATACCATATTCAGAGAAGTCCATTAATTTTACTTACAATTGTTAGAATTACAACAATCGTTGCTCGTACCTGTCGATGAATGTATAAATGCCAATCTTTGTCTTCCCGCCAGCGCTGTTACGTAACTGTTATTAATTATTTATCGGTCACGGAGTAATTGATTGATTTCATTAATCGAATTTGAAGGTAAAAGGAAATAAATAAATGAATAATTGACGCGCTTTCGCTTCTTCTTCGCAATTCACGTTCACTTTACAATATCCTTTTATTTTTACGCATTAAAATTCTTAATTCAATATTGAAAATCGTTCGATCACGTATCGGATCTTCGTTATGTGTATTACGTATATATGGGGCATTCCGTGACATCGCGATCAACATTCTACGGTGATGTCTCAGATTGGTTTTATGATTTTTTTTCCATCAAAGTGCATGACTAAAAACGCAATAACAATTTTTTTCACAAGTTTTCGACCCAGATTATATGAAGAATGATTTAAAAACTGTGAGAAAAAAACCCATCTTCTAAAATCTGTAAAAATTCAGGAAAAATCTTACGAAATATAAGAAATTTTCTTACACTCATTAAAAGATGGAGATTTCATACCTTCGACAGATGAATGAAAAATATGATAAAAAAAATTAGATAAAATTAATAAAATTGGATTGCATTTTTGATGTAAGAATGAACGTAAAATCTCATTATAACACGGAAAAATATCTAGTCAAGAGGTATTATAATAAGCTTTTATGTTCATTCTTATATCAAAAATGTAATCCGATAATATTGATTTGTTTTTTTTTTTTTTTCCCTCCTTTGTCATTGTTCGTATTTATCTTTCGAAGTTGTAAAATCTCTATCTTCTAATAAGCGTGAAAAATTTTATTACGTTTTATTATATAGATATTAGTAAGTGGATTTTGTTTGTCCAGTTTTTAAATCACACTCGAGATACGCTGGATCGAAAAATTGTGAAAAAAAAAAAAAATGGTTTAGAAAACCTGTATCTGCTTTAGAAAAATCTGCTAACCCATCACTGATATCTGTTATACTGGTAAAATATATACAAGGAGAGAGAGAGAGAGAGAGAGAGAGAGAGATTCGTTTAACTGAAGTAAGAAATAGTGATCCAAAGATTTGCTTAATATTCAGGCGGTTTGAATTAACGCTGTGTATCTCGGTCCTTGAATTCTCCTCCACTGCTCTTCGAGCAGGTGTGCCTTCGACCCTATGGACCACCATACACACACACACACACACACACGCACGCTGACAAACCACTTTCAACTACTATGAACTAGAAACCTAGGCGCTTGCAGCGGCAGTCGAGCCTTTGAGATCGTACCTGATACACTGAGAAAAATTTATTATATTAACTAGAAAAATTGAGTAAAACAGGTATCGTTAAAAAAAAAAAACAACAACAACAGCAAGCCGGAAAAATAGTTTTTTTGCCATACTTTTCATCGCTGTGAAAAAGAACGCGTCTGTAGGATCTGCCTGATGAACTTTCTTTTTTTATGAAATTTTTTTTTTTTTGTCATTCATTACAAAGTACAACAAACGCATTATAAATAATTTTTTTTTCATCTTTTACCGGAGTAACAAAATCTACCCACAGAATACTGGCGATTTTTCTTCAAATTTTGTAAATAACACGAGAGAATGTGACAATGTATAAATCGAAGCATATATATATTATCTTTATGGTATAATTACATTGAAATTGTGTTAAACAGTGATGCAAAAATTAATGGAAACTTTCGCTAGGATTTTATCTCTTCATTTTTACATTCCGCGAATAAATTGGATTTATTTGAAAAGTCCCTCCTCGCGCTGTGCAGAGTTTTAATGCACCCTACCCTGCGTGCCTCGCTTCGTGTGAGGGGGGGGGGGGATTTTCATTTTTTCATCGAGAGTTTTTTAATTAAATTGACGGAACGACATCCTTCCGTACCCTGCATCATATTTATCCAGGTAGCGTATATCATGTACATGACATTGGCTGTGTTTACACGATATTAATGATTGCGAATTTTCGATTTGACGTGACGGGTGGTTGGGTGGATTGAAAAATAAATTTAGCGAAGAAAAATTTTGATGTCGAATGAAAAAATTTAATTTCTATCAAATAATATTTATTCGGTTTCGGAAACGGCTGTTTTTTTTTCCATTACGCTCAGTCACAACGCAGCCATTTGTTCGCAATTACGAAAATTTTTCCCAACGATGTGGAATTTTATTAACCCTTAAGCTGCACACCGGGGTCAAAACGACCCCGCGGCATGTTCACCGAAAAATTCAATGTTGACAACATCCGAAATAATCTGATTTCATTTGAGATAAATAGTGAAATATCGTAAAAATTGTTGATTCGTTCGTTTTCCAAAAATTCAATTTCACTCAATCAAATAAATATGTTTTTTTCATGGTGCAATATTTCTCTCTCTCTCTCTCTCTCTATATATATATATACATATATATATATTTTTTTTTTTTGCTGAAATATCTGCGTCTTTAAAGCTGCTCGGTCGATTTTCAGTTGAAAATATTGAAAATTCAGAGAGTTGTAATTTTTTTTAGTAGAATACTCAATTTTTTTTGACATTTTGTGATTTTACGAATTTCCCTTTCATATTCGGAACTCTATTTTGCTAAGGGTAATTTCTTTGCTCTAAAATATCATGGTTAAAGAATATCCCGTGATTTTTCAAGTCATCTGAATATTAAGTGTTATAAATACACAGAAGGTGTTCAGCTTAAGGATTAATGTCAATGCGACGATGAATATTTATGAAAAAAAAATAAATAAATAAATCATGATTCTGAGATTATCTGAAGTTGTAAACTAACCGTGTATAAACAAAACAATTACACGTGCTGATGCCACGCTAATTCAACAACTTCGTAATCAATGTAGGCAATTTGCGAAATGGTGATTATAATTTTATTCGTTGCATTTCTTTTTTTTCTTCACGCGTTTCACTAACATTAATAAATTGTTGCTTATCGACGAACAGGTACATGTATTGTATTCATATTTTGTAATGAATTTATAGTATACCGTATCAAAGAAACTGACTTTTTTTTTCCTCAAAATTCAACTCGAAAATATTGTTCGAAATGACGAAAAAAAGATGCCGTCCAATTTTTAGCTGTTAATATTAATATTTAGAAGCGTCTTATCGCGATTCTCTATTTCCCATATAAATAACATCGTACAGTTTTCTTTTAATTGTGAAATTTTATAACTTGTTCACGCATCAGTGCGTAGTGATAAGACCATAACCTATTTTTTTAGGGAATTGAACGCTCTACAATAAAGGTCTCTTGTCATTTTATGATAAATCTACTATTTTAAAAGTTATTCGAGGTTGAAAGGTATTCAAGGATTAACACGTGAAACTTGGACAACATCATTCTTTCGTCATATGGAACGATATTTTCTACTTGAATTTTTAAAACAATAATATTAGATTAATTTGACATAAACCAATGTACGGTAAAGTATTTCACACGCATACCTACAACGAAGAACTCTCAATTAGCTTTTGGCAAACTTTCTGCCGGGGGCGATGATCTCAAATTTACATAAACCTGTAGGTTTTGCAAGGATGAGGATGAGATGAGAGGAGATGAGATGAGATGAGATGAGATGAGGTGGTGGACTGTGGTCGGTATACTGTGGAGGGTAGGGAAAAGGGGGAAGCAACCACCTCGTAATACGTATATGAGTCATTCCACGCCGATTCAAGCTGGGTCTGACCCTTGACCTTTCCGATTCGGTCCGCGACTTTTTATCTTGTTGTTTCAACTCTAAGAGGCACTCGGATGTTTTTTCAGATTTAAAACAAATATACTTTGATTTATTTGTAATTTTTCAAAACCGTAACGTTGTTACTCCAAGTTTCAAAGTCTGCAAAAAATGTGCAAAATTTGGTATTAGGTACTGAGATTTTCGATCTAAGATTCGGGGTTAAATTTTTCTTTCTTAAATTAGACGCAGCAGAAGTCGGATTACTATGGACTTTTTTCTTTTCAACCATTTTGACATGTAATACTGGATTTTTAAATTTTTTTACATTTTAGATATTGATTCAAAGATATTTCCGTATCGAAGAATTGCAAATGAATTAAATTTGATGAAAAAATATTTTTTGAAAATCAGAGTGCCTTTTAAAAAATGGTGAACCGAATCGGAGTTCGAGAGTCAGACCTAGATCGAATCGGCGCGGAATGCCTCATACATATTTATAATTCAGGATGTCTAGCTGTCAGGGAAATCTGGAAAACTGAGAATTGTCAGGGAATTTGCATGCGCCAGGAAAAACCGCGGGGATATCAGGGAATTCGGGCATGTGTGTCACGGAGTTTTTTTTATTTTCTTCCTCACTAGCGTACGATTCTTTGAAATGTAGGAAATTACTCTCCGCGAGAGAATCGGGGGGCTTTTGGGAATGGAGGTTATAAGGGACTAAAGATATGGGTTTTGGAGAAATTTTAAGCATTGATAAATTGATGTTGGGCACTGCGTAAAATTTGTCGAAGACGTAAACAATTACTAAAAACAGTGAATACTCTCAGGTCGATGTTTCTACCTTCACGTTTCGAGAGAACGGATAATACTAATCTTCGGTTAGTTTCTTAAAATCGGAACGTTTATTGATACGTTTGGTAATTTAGTTTAATCAAAATTGTACTGGAAGAAAAAATTGACCATTTCAACCTACGACGTAGACATCTGACGTTTAATTTTTAACTAATATGCATGAAAAAAGTGCTCAAATTATTAAAGTTAGGTTGAAACGAGTCTTGAAAGAACGTCTGTTTTCGTCTGGAAAACCGGAAAATGTCGAGGAATTTTATATGTCATTTACGCGCCAGAGACTCTGCTAATGTGTGCGTGTGTACATTTGCCCGGAGGTTCGTCGTTTGATAAATAGAACGTCTGCTCAGATTCTCACGGGAAATGTAAAGGATGGGCACCGGTGATGCAGTGCCGAGTATACGTTCAAGATGAAGCGAGAGACAGAGATCAGAGATAGAGAAGGAGAAAAAGGGAGCCTCATATATATTTATCGAACTTAATTCTTACGCATCCTGCAAGCACGCAACGTGAATTTTGCTCTTTCCGGGCGGTTTTCTAGAGATAAATCGAAGGCTTGTTACCTCTGAAAGCAAAATCCCCGGGTTACGATGCCGAGCATCAATTTTCGTATCGTTAGGAGGAGATCCTTCCACCCACAACATCATCTTTTTTTTTCTTTCTCCTTTCTTCAAGACCTCGCTGATTTATATAAATATAAAAGTAGACTATACCGATCAAACTGATTAGTTTTTAGACTAGTTACTGTAACAAATGAAATTTTTCTCAGTTCGTCAATGAAGTACCTTGATCATCACCGAATGCAGAATTTTATTTTGATAGTCACATCGATTTCAGTGTGATTTTTCGGAGATTAAGAAACGATTCCGAATGATATTGACATCTCAGTGGTTTCGGTGAAACATCCCTTTGAAATATGTAATCTGGCTAGAATTTCTTTTTACATTACCAATTATGTATGCAGTACAAAAGTATATTGGTGAGGATGTATTCTGTGACTCATACGTACATCACGTATGATTTATAAACGAGACATGTATGTATAAACTTGGCGCGAATCAATTATATAATATAGACGGCAGTTTATGTTGCGAGAGAGAAATTGATACATCGACATCGGATGGAAATAGGAGGAAAAAGAGAAGAAAAATTAACCGTTTTTTTTTTTTAAAATAATTATTAATAATTATTTTTTCTGTTTCTTTTTTTTATACTGCTTAATTTATTCCGGTGAAAAAAATTCATCGGTTTCTTTTTTTTTTCTGTTTTTTTAGCTTAGGTATGTAATAATAAGTTTTAGGAGTCTGAAAAAGTTCTTGCCCTTGGGGATAAACGTGGATTTTTTAAATTCTTGGAAATATTTCTCATACACATACTTGTTTTACTTAACTTTGGTGATGAAAGTTTAACGTTAAAATTTTATGATTGTGCACTTCGGAGGAATAGTTTGGTATGTAAATAAACTTGAAAACTCATTTCGACGCTGCTGCCGCTCCTGCTGCTGCGAAGATTGAGAACTACGATTCAGAATTAATAGATTATACTGATAATATATTCTCAAACCGCGCTTTATCTATCCTGCATTCTGTGGTATACCATTCCAAACAAACGTTATATTCTCCAGCAACTGTTCAAGAAAATGATGAAATTCTTCGAGAATTTTTGGTTTCTAGAAAATTTGGAGAAATTCGTGAAATCCTCATCAAACACATTACCAGGGAAACATTGAAAACTTGTAATTCTGTTTTATCGTTTGTCAAAATCGTCTCAGTTATTATCGGTAATAATTAACGACAAACTGATACCGAACGAAGACGTATAATTTTCCGATTTTCAATTGTTTCTAATGTAAATTTTGTTTCTAATCTCGAACCGCGCTTACACGACCGTTTCTATGACACGAACGGTGATATTTAATGGCGGTAAATTTTTGGGAAAAGCGAGATCTGGAAATCAGTTGGAATTCCGTGCTTCACTGAGAAAAATTGCATTTGTGAATCAAGTTGCCACCCTGTCAGAAACGCAATTGAGTTTACAATTAGCTTGCCTTGGCTCGATGGCACAGAGTTGACTAATAATTGTACATAATGTACATGCATGCATGTATAATATATATACATATATATATATATATATATAATTATATACACTAGACACACATACACTCTACGATGTCCAAGGGTATATTGTGTTTGGCTAATTTACGTTAATTAATCAAGGTTGTTGGCTGATGCCGCTGGCGTAGAGCGAAAACGGAGCGGGTCCATCTCATCCTCATATAACGTGTTGGTGTACACTATATGTATATATATAATATATATGTATGTATATTATACCGTACAATACATAGATACAGATACCGAAACGACGCGTCGTCTTCTCCTTGCCGTTTGATCTCTCGAATCGCGGGAGGATCCTCAGGTTTCTGGGATAATTATTCCATTATTACGACTGACCCGAGGGCGTCGTGTTTTAATTTGACATTATATTACGGGGATTGGAGAGGGTGCGAAAATATACCTCTGACATCTAATTTTCTCCCACTGCGTACATGCGTTATATATATTAATTATGTGATATGTGTTTGAAAGTTCTTTTCTTTTTTTTTTTGTTGAAAAAACTGTTGGATATAACGAGGGAAATGATAATTGAGTTGATAACGTTGCTTTAACGATGAATGATTGGAAAAAATGGTCACTTGGAACGTTCGTATTTTCGAAAAATCAGCTAGTAAATATTAAAAAAACATAATATGTTCATGGTATGAAAAGTCAACTCCTCGAAAGTCGTTCTAAAATTGTAGGATAACGATTTTTTTTTTTTCATCCACGATTTTTCGTTACGTTAACGTTACTTACTACTTTGCGTTTTTATCCTCTCTCAGGACTTTGTTGCCTAACTCTCGTCGAGTGCTTGAAAAATCTTGAACACGATAATTTTTCTCTATCTGTAAGAGTTTACTCAGCGTTCGCTTCGCATTTTTGAGTTTGCCGATCCCGTTCTGATTAAGTTAAAAAATATCGTCATATCTCTGAAAAATATTGATCTGGTTGTCGTGAAACGTATTTAGCCTGATATCTGGCCACACTTTGTAGCTGTCAACCGAGACATTGTTTAATCGGTCTGAAATTCCCCCCCCCCCCCAAAAAACATTCTCAAAATTTTCATTATTCGCTTCATAATTGGAAATCCAATAAAAATTCTCTGACGGTTACAATTTCTTTCACAAGCCACGTTCTTGATACCTAACATTTGGTATTTTTTATACATTACATATTGTAACACGTGCCCAGGTGGAATTTTTTTTTTTTTTGAGCAATTCCAAGGCTGCCACGCTTTTTCCTATTATTGTTACTCTTGCATTAAACTATCGCACAGGCGCTGGGTATCCAATTTTATTTAACGACCGATCGATCGATCAACGCCTCCAGCCTTCACCATTTTTTTCTCCCCCATCTCTAATTCACACTGCGCGCCATTTTGCGCTGTATGTATTACATAACCGTTACACCGTGAAATATTTCAATTCTCGAACCTGTTCGTTTTAGTAAATTTAGGTGTACAATGTAAAAAAAATATACAATGGGTATATGTAACGAATAATAGAACGAAACAAAGCTCTAAACTCGTTATTTCCGGGCCGCGATACGTTGCCCGATTTCTATTTCCATTTATAATTCCTGTTCTCGTATTACGCGGATTCTTTCCGCGGTATTGCATCACGGAAAAATTAAATCGCGAAACGATTAGCCGAATTCTTTGAAATTGTTTTACTTATTTGTTTTATTTTTTTTTTTTTTATTTTGTTTTGTTTGTATTTGCATTTGTATTTAGAGTTTATTATCAATGTTTTTATTATTATTTGAATATATTGATGTTTCGGTTAATTATCCCATTTTTTTTTATATGCCTGTATGGTGATCGTAATTTCTATAATTCGGTTAAGAGTACGATGAGAAATAATACTGCAAATATTACTCATCGATATTTGTATGTTATATTGTATAATTGCATATAATCGTACGCGTATGTATAAATAAGTGTTGCTTTATGAGGAATAATTTTTTTTCTGTTTCAGGTAAGAATTACTTTCACGATGTTGTAGACGTATTATATTGTAATAATAGTCGTTGTGTGTACGCTACAACCGATTCGAGTGTGCCGAATTTTGTCCGTGAGTAAAAATTTTTCAATTCATTTATAACAAATCACGATTACAGATGGTGTTCGTGAAAAAGGAGTTTGTATAAAAAAAGAAAATTTATCATTACTTTTTTAAAAAGTTTTCGTATAATATAAAAGTATATTGTGGTGGATATTTCTTTTTTTTTTCACCTACGTCTGCAGGATAAACGGAAAGAAAGATGTTTATCCGGTTTAAACGATTAATAATAATTAATGCGATGCGGGTTCGTCGAATTCCACGAACTCGGTATTGAATTATCATTAGCAGAAAAACGTGCGTGATGTTTAGAAAGTGATTGAATGATGATAATTATCAATTGACAAGTGATAATAATTGATCTGTAATTATAAACACGAGTGCAGAATGAACAAGGGTTTTAATTTTCCTAAAATTAATCGGAATTTTTTATAAATAGGTGCGATTTTCTTAACGGGTGGGAATTATCAGCAATATTTGCGTCAGTCGCAATCCCTGCTGTTCTTCACAAAATCATTGTTAAATATTAATTAGTATTAGTTCTAAAACTCGATCCATCGATCAAATTTGATCCATGGAAAGAAACATGACGAGAAAATTGGCTATCCACGATCCACGGTCATTGATCGATTGAGAAACGTGTCTCTGGCTTTTCGGTTATATTTCGCATCGTTTCGATACGTGACGTTTTTTATTTTCTAGCGATTTTTTTGGTGATCGTAAATCACGATCATTTTTCACCGTTCAATCTTTGCTCTGACGAATCACCGTCAGCCTCTAAGTTAATCGAACACAATAACGATACTGTCGTTAACAATAATTAAACTTCTGATTATTGCGCCAATGTGTAATCAATCAATATAAAAAGAAATTCCGAAATCCAATATCGTTGATGAATTCACGAAAATTGTTGCCGTAGTTTAATTGCCATACTTTGTTCCTCTCTTTCTCTTTCTTCTTCTTCTTTTTCTTCTTCTGCTTCTTTTTCTCTCTACCGCCCCTCGTGTTCTTCCCCTCTTTTTAACAACTTTTCTCCGCGAGTTATCTTTATCAGAATTATCGTTGTTTTTATTGTTATTATTATTTTTCCCTTTTCACAATTTACGACAGGTTAGTACGGATTTATTTCCTTGTTTTTGTCTCGGACGATAATTTCTTACTTTTCATTAACAGAGGCATGGCAAAAAGGAGAAAAAACGTATGAAATATAAATTTTTATTTTTCAACTTTACAACTTATTCGATGTTTTCATTTTTCAATTACTTGTTTCTCACGTTGCTTCTAAACCAAAAATTTGTCCACTTCCGTCTTCGTATCAATATTGTCGTTTTTTAACAAAGAATTCATGAGAAAAATTTGAAGCCAATCGATTAAGGCTGTTCATTCGAAAATTGGTGTGGAATGCCTCATATCTATATGTATATGTATGCACTTTAGAAATTTTCCTGGGATGTTTTTTTTTTCTTACTGACTGATCTTGAATCTTTCGTCAATTATTTTTCAAACAGTTGATTATACTTTTGTTTATAATCTGTGGCTAAATAATTTAATATCGCTGGATTGAGTGTATTATTTATAAGTCAAGCGAATCGAATTATCGTTATTACAGAAAGCAAACGAAGTAAGAAATTTCATTCACATAACGCGAGCGTGTCTTACGCGTTTTTTCACGCGTGTTTTCCGTCCGCAAATTACTCGTTTCTACAACGTTTAGAGGGAGTCTGCTAATGCGCACGCGCGGTCTACCGAAAAGACCACTTTTCGTAGGAGTGTCGAAAGTGGTCTTTTCCGCACTGCGCGCATGCGCCGTCTCGAACAAATCTGACTTTACGCGACCGTAACCTCAATTTCGTGCTTCGTGAAAAAACGCGTAACGTATTCGCGTTTTAATATGAATAATCGTTTCCTTCAAGGAGATACGACGGTCTTTTCGCCACCCGTATTTGCAATATTCTCAAGTCTACGATTTCACCTACGATGTCATATTGCAAACTTACGCTCAGTTCTAAAAAACCGAGTTTGCCTCATTGTTACACGATATACACTATTTCATTTCATTCACAAACTTACTTTGCGTACTTTGCGTAAACTTGCAATTTATCGTCCCTTACAATTGGTCAAATTTACCGTCGCGATTGAAAGATTTTCGAGCTTGTTTCGAAATGCGGAAGTCGTACGTGTTTTGTTGATATATACAAAGGACATGAGAGAGGAGAGGCGGAGGACGATGAGGATGAGGATGAGGATGAGAAATACGAGGGTTGTTGCATCAGGGTTTGATGCGGCCATCGTCGTGCGATTTCGGACTCTGTCTACACAGAAACACACACCCACACACATGTATACATATAAGTCGCTCGGGGTTTTATAGATTTTCAATAAAAAAGGAGAAAATCGAGTTTCTTCTTTCCTACCGACCACCTATGTACATACGTACATTATATACGTTACACACACACGCTGTACGACGATACGCGTACACACCCGTATCTATATGGATAGGTACTCGATGCAGTATATTGTACACGCATGGGTATGCATGCATGGATACGCGTGTGTGCGTGTGTGTGTGTATAAGCTTGCAACCACCATTCGGGGGCTCCCTCAAACCCCGCAGCTCCTTTCGCGGCCTTTCAGTGAATCCTCGAACAGAGCCCATTGTCGGGATAAACGCTAGTTTGTATGCGAGGTCCCTACTCTTCTTCTTCTTCTTCTTCTTCTTCTTCTTCTTCTTCTTCTTCCTCCTCCTCCTCATAACCTTCTGGCTGAATCCCTATTTTTTCCCTCCACCTCGCCCCATCCCCAATCAATTCCTAACTCCATACCCGATCCTCGTTGTATTTTATCTACTCCATGCGTGTAATAGAGTGTTGTGTTTTATACGTCACTTGGTAGGATTCATACGCATGCGTATAAACGTGTTACGTACAATGTACGACATGTGAACTGAGAAATTTGTTATTTGAAATATACACTTTTTTACTCAACTCTCGGTATAGATATACCAGGACAATCTCTTGAAACTTGAAAATCGGCTGTTAGTCCAGGCTGTCCATCCCGAGTTTTCAGCTGTCAAACTGTTTCTGCCCGTGATGTAGTTGATACGAATTTTCGAGGTTAGAATCTCAAACAATCGAGGCAGCGACTCGGAAAGGTTTGGGAAGCATTTGTTGTTGGGTCGGAGAGTCGATTCTTCGAACAACGGTCGGAATTTAACGCTTACGCTCTTTGAAAATTCAAACCTACACATTTTTCGTAGGTTGGCTCGCCTGCATCGCGGACAAAAATATCGCCGCGTGAAGATTTCGCCGACCAATGAGATCGAATTATTCGACGCATGCGCGGTTGACTTTCAAGTCCCAAGAGATTGTCCCGGTATTACGTATTTCATCGTGGTACTAAATATTTGGAAAAAATCCTTCAAGCCGTGCGAGAAATCAATCTACATTTATGCTACTATTTGATTAAAATATCAGCATCGTCAATCGCGCATTTCACGTCAATTGTCCACTGATATCAAACTCGCGAAAAAGTTAGATTGTATTTGGCTGATAGCTGGCATAGAATACTCCGTATAGATTGTGCTGATACTTCGTATTGACTATTAGAGAGTCAATGATCACTGATTTCTCACGGTAACAGATTTTTTCGCAAACAATTCGTCCCGCGACAAAATATACAATCCTACTGAAACTCTGGTAAAAACGTAGTTGTTTTTTTTTTTTTTTTTTTATTTTTATTTTCATCTTCTTTTCTTTCCTTTTCTTATCCTTGTCACAGGGGGTTGTAAGGTGAAACCCGAAGTGCAACCGCATAGGTACAAGTGCACCCGCAAGCCGGGTCATCTCGCGTTACCAATTAAGGGTACCTTCCTCGTTAATGTATCTATTTTAGGTCAGGGGTCAGGAATTCTCCTTGCGAACGAAGATTGGTAATGCGATCAGCGTACGCCGTCGTGACCCGAGGAAAATTTTTTATTTTATTATTTTTTTTTTTTTTTTGGGCGAGAGGGGGGGGGGAGCACGCGACGGGCTTCCACCTTATTTTGCTTGCGATAAATGTTGTGTTGGGCGGTTGCGTATTGTTGGGTGGGTACAATTTATTGCGTCGTTGCTGTGAAACTGAGGATGAAAACCGAAATGATGTATTAATAATTATAATTAATTGTATCTTATGCCTACAATTGGTTGACAATACTACAATATATGCGTAAGTGAAAGAAATATAGAAATAACGTAAAAATAGATCTGTTATACGTCGATTTTTTTTTTTTTTTGATTTTCATTTTTTTTCCCTCTTTTTTTTTTTATAGAGCAAGTCATTTGCTGGCGTACGTGTACCGTAACGTCTCTATTTACTCGAATACGAGGGTGTAAGTTGTAACTTGTAACTCGACGTTACTTTACAATTAGTAAGATAACCGTAACTCGGAAGCCATTCAAGCTGCTGCTGCTGCTGTTGCGTTTGTGAGTCACGGCAAAAATCCAGGGATGAGCAGAGGTGTATATATATATATATATATATGTGTGCGTGTGTGTGTGTATGTATGTATAGGAAGAGGGATGAAAAAGAAGGAAAGAAAAGATAAGTTGTAGGAACAAAACTAAAGTTATACAATCTTATTAGATTATATGGGAGAAAATTTGATCGTGGAGTGGCTATATTTTCGATTAGCAATTATCTTTTGAAATTCATAATCTACAATTTAATTATATAATCTTATAATTTTTATTGACATTAACCAAACAACCAAAAAAAAAAAAAATCCGACATGAACTTACAATTTTTGCAAATTACCTTTTTTTTCCTTCTCCTTATAACGCAAACGAACCAATTCAATCGGTGCAACGAAATATATCGCATGATTATACGCTTGACGATTATTTTTTAATATCGAAATGTATGACGTGAAATTTCTTTACATGTTTGTAATTTTGTAACTTCAACGATGGGGAAAGAGAAAGCGGTATAAGCAATAAGGAGGGAAATAAATTGTCGATTTCATTTTGGACGTTGAAGTTTGGAATAGAAAGAGTGTGTCTTAGGTTCGTGGAAGAAGAAGGTGAAAGAGACAGAGGAGGAGAGAGTGCGCTGTGTCTTGTTGTGTACGAAAAATTTTCCTCACGATCCAAGCCTAACTGCCTCGCTGTCGGCTTACGTTGTTTATCGCGCTTTTGCGAATTTCATATATGCGCGCGAACGTGACGGTATTAAACCTGCCTATTACAGGTATGACATGCCTGCCTGTAAAATGATAACTAGGAGAAATAGATCCGGCACGTAATGCAATTATAATTTTGCGAAACGTATGTACGGGGCATTCCGTGCCAGCTCACCGAGCCCGTAACGAATTTACATCTTCGACAATTTTTTAAAATAATTTTGTGAAATTTTTTTTTTCTCTTCTCGTTCGTTATTCAAGCCGTTTCAAAAGCACCGCGTTGGTTGGAAACGATGATTTCAATACCAGAACGAAAGTGTGATTTCGGTTTTTTTCTATTTTGCCAGATGGATTCAAACATTTTATTTCAACAATGTCAACGTAAGTCGTACCATTTTTTTTTTTTTTTTTTAATTCTTTTTGATTCGGCCCTTCTTCTCGGGATATTCGAAAAATGAACGATAACAGGCGATAAGTATTGATGCGTAATAGTATGTGAAAAGAAAAAAAAAAAATAATGAAAAACACAAACTAAGGACTTGTGCGAATGAAAATATGAAATAAGCTCTTGATTAGTTTTTTTATTTTTTTTGCATCACATCGCATCTTTCAAAAGTAAATTCAAAGACACACAATTTGAAGTAAAAAAATTAAAGAAAAAAAATAAAGCACAAGCATTCAAATAATTGAAATTTTCCAAAATTCATATCGCTTGACAAGTATGACAGAAAAAAAAAAAAAGAAAAAAATGTATAAAAAATCAAGGAACCTTCTTTCGCAAGTTACGAAAATACAGAGCCGCCAAGTTTCAGCCAAATCAATGGCATCAATTTTCCTCGGCACGTTTGAGGAATGCAGAATGCCCCATGTATACGGATGCATCGAATTCACCTTCATTCCCACGATACGTTATTGGTTTTTCAGTCATTGGTTTATCCATTGGCATATGCGTATAAGGTACACGAACTGTACATGCATACATATAATACATATATGTGTATGTGAATTAGCAGCATCTGAGAACCGCTTTTGACTAGGGCTTCGCGGTTGGTTCTAAGGGCGAACGGAGGTAGTTGGCGGGGCGGTGAAGGTAGGGGAGGTGAGGAGGGATAAAGGGCACACTGCATCCCGTAGAGACGTGGCAGTAGGTAGGCAGATATAAGGCACGGATTATATTGCCGTATACGGCGCATTTAATGGGATCGTATCTCGGCGTTGAGGATGAGGAGGAGGAGGAGGAGGAGGAGGAGGAGGAGGAGGAGGAGGAGGAGGATGTGAATCAGAATATCATCGCTATCTGATGTATCCCTCGGTGGCTGCGACGCCGCTTCATGGCCACCGTAGGCAGAGATACTTCGTCGCAGGGTATGCATATCGATGTCCAATCGTCCCCCTTTACTCCCCCATTTGCCCCCTTCCCCACCTCACCGTAATTTAATAACTTGGACAGAAAACGAACGCGGATTATTTTCTTATCGGGTGAATTTCACTCGCAACGATATCCGGATGTAGAACCTCGACGATTTGTAACGTGTAGTTGTATAAGGATATTTATTTATTTCTTTATTCGTTTGTTCGTTCGTTCGTTTGCGCATTCGTTGCACGGGAGCGGGAAAAAAACGGGAAAACTGGGAATAGTCAGGGGATTAGGACGGACCTTGGGGAAAAAATTACTTTTTCTTTTTTCTATTTTTTTATTTTTAAATCGTTGTCAAACTTCAGCTATGATTCGGAAAATTCGTTAACCTTTCAACGGCGGAAGTGGTCGATTTATCGACTAGCGGTCAGGTTGCGGACACCACGTAAGAAAATTGATTGAATTTATTTATAAATTATTTACGTCTAATAAAAGATCGATTTTAACTCACGTTTAACCGGCGTTGACAGTTTAAGATAACTTTTGGGAATTGTATTTGTACGATTTTTAATTATCCGTGGGGAACAAAGCGATGACTATTATTGTTGTGTTTCTCAAATCTAAATTTATATATTCAAGGTGCGTAACTTCCGAAACTCTTGGTCATAAAAACTGCTCAACATTACACGAGTATCGTGTAAAAAACGTTACGGAATCGGGAATTTTTTTTCACGCGGAAAAGTCGGATAATTTTATTCGAGGAAAATTGTCGCGACAACGTTTACTTGTCGCTTCTAATCTACGCCACAAAATTGTCAGATCGATTCTGATCGAACGACGTTGTGCTGTATAAAATTTTATTAACAGCGGTAGCGGCGATATTTCTTATATTTATCAATTGACGTTAATTTTATTCGATTAAATTGTACGAATATTTGACGCACCCAGGTATTTCAGCTTCTTGTGACGTAATTGGTCCACTCGATTTAGGATTCGATTATTCAACGTGCGAACCTCAAGTCCTCTCGCCTAGTGCCAAATGCACCCAGATGCACGTGCGCGATTTAATTACCCCCTTTCAATTTCATTCTCCGCTTGTGTGTACGGTGCTTTACGTTTCCGTCTTTGCCGTTTGCGTGTGTGGGTTGAGTTATAGTTTAACCTAGGCTCAAATAAACCGAGAACGAGAAAATCGAGATCATAGACCGTTATTGTAATCCTCATTATTACTATTATTATTATTATTATTATTATTATTATTATTATGTATTACTGTTAACGCCGGGAAAGTTGGAGAGAAAAAGAACGGAAAATCAAACACTTTGGATCCTTGTTGTGGAGAATAAATTTGAAGAATGTGCGTTAGGTTGTTGTAATTGTTTTTTTTCTCTTTCCTTTCTCTTCTCTCTTCAATCGTGTATCGAAATTTCGGGAGAGCATCTGGTATAGAATATTTCAGTCAAATACGAGCTTTTAATATTGATATTTAGAGGTGCCTATTTTATTTTCCTCGTTTGAATAACGCGTAAAAAACAAGTCCGAATATTTTTGAATTTTAGTTTTCGTTAACGGCGTGACTTATAAACTATTTGAATACAAATTTTTGTAGGAAACTTCGCGCTGTATGAAAAAGTACCGAGATAGAATTTTTCTAACTAGAGATATTCAAGATAACTCGACGTTTATAGGCGAATATCTCTTAATCGGTTAGAGTTGGAAAAATGTTGTCTCAGTACTTTTTCACAGAGCGTGAAATTTTCTGTAAGAATCTGTATTTAGATGGTTTATAAGTCCAGCCGTTTACGAGAAGAGAGAATTTAAAAATTTTCCAATTTTGTTTTGCGTCTTATTTGAATGAAAAATGGAAGAAATAAAATAGGCACCTCTAAATTTCAATATTAAGATATTCGTTTTCAGATACTCTGCCGAAATTTTGATGCGCGTAAAAGTTGTTCCTTGAAACACCGTGATTTGCATGCATTTCTACATTTTGCTTTATTATAATTCTTATTTATTCACTTTACATCGAATTCCCAATTATTCTATCATATTCCAAAATATCCAACGTCTTTTATTCGTTTAAAAATATATCGTCACAGGTTGATAGGATAGGTGTACGAACTTCAACTTCTACTCGCGAAGCTCGCGCTTATAAATTATGCAGGAATTGATTTCTGCTAGGTGTATCATATATTGCTACATAAAAGTATATACCGGTGTATGTACAGCAAATTTTTCACTTCGAAATTGAGATTGGGATTAAATCACGTAATTCGTTTATTTATTTATTTATTTATACATGCATATTTAAATATATCTTGGATATCTGAGATGGAAAATTTAAATGCAAATACGAAACGCGCTGTGCATGAAGTGAAAAGGACAGTGTAAAAGAAAAAAGACTACACGGTGTTTTTTTTTCTTTTTTTTTTTTTTCCAATACATAAATATTACGTAAATGCTGGTACAATAATAAAGGCGAGAGAGAAAGAGTGAAGAAAGAAATGGAAAACGGGAATATCACACACATACCTATACTGATATCTTATATATATATATATATATATATATATATATATATGCATGCATACATTATAGGGTGTATACATATATATAAAACCTGGTAATTGAGAAGTTGTGAAAAAGTTAATTCGGTGCCGGGAAAACAAGGGAGGAGAAAGGAATCCCCGCGGGAGGAAAAACCATTTCCTTTCCTCGCCCCTATTTATCTCTTCAAGTTGCTCAGATTATGCACTTTGTTTCTTTTCTTTTTCTTTCTTTTGTTTTTATTTCATTCAATTTAATACTATTCAATCTGGGACTATATCTCACTGCTTTTATTTATTACTCAGTCCTCTTCAATAATAATTATCTTATACTTATATAATGTCACAAAATAAACACTGAGGAAAATTGTTTGCATTTGTTACGGTAAGTAGAAAAATTAAGTAAAACGGGTATCGTTAAGAAAAGTGTTTGAATATTGTTGGAATTACGAAAAACGAGCTACGCCTAACAATTTTGCGCTACAGTCGATCCTTTTTTGGTTATTGCAACGCAAAATAAGTTTGTTCGGTTTACTCTACTTTTTTATTTAAACAAGGCTTTAACGTCAATTTATCGTTGCACGAGCGTTAAATTTTCGCAACAGTTGCAAGAAAATCTAGCAACAGCGATCGTAATGAGAAAGAATAGCAACGGATACCAGACTTTCGAAAACTAATTTTCATTTTCTACCTGGAACAATATTTTTCGATTGCGGTAAAAAATGAAAATAGTTAAGGACTGAGCGGTAAACGGAAATTAAAATTTCTCTCGGTGTACGTATTGAAACGGTTTTTTTTCGGACCCTTCTCTTCACACGTACGTACCTACAAAATGTTATATTTAAAATACTACGGTTTTTTCGTTGCAAAGTGATGTGTGTATTCGTTTTAATTTCTTCACCTTGCTTATGAAAACCTTGTTGCCACACAACCGTATATATATATATATATACACACACACCTAGTTATACAGGTATAAGAAAATATTCAATCAACGTTTGTAAGCCTCCCCGTCATCCCCGCTTCATCTTTCTAGGTCTTCATTTTCTCGTCTCGTTTCTCTTGATCGAAACAATAATTACATGAATTATGGATCGAGCAGCAGCAGCAGCAGCAGCAGCAGCAGTTAGGCATGGCAGGATTCATCGATGTGCAGGTTTTCTCTCTTTTAATCACCGTAGCTCTGCCTCCACTCTACGCCGCTTGTTGTGTCGTCGTCTTTGTGCCGAGTCGTTTCTTTTCCTTTTCTCATTCCCGTTCCCATTCCCATCACATTCTCGTCAATAATTATCGTCTCCGTCTTCTTTTCATTTGTTTCTCCGTCGACTACTGGACAATGCAGCGTCTAAAATCTTCAGAAATTTGTAGAAAATATTTCGAAATTACGAACTTTCAAAGTTTCGAAAGCGCCAAATTATGAATTTTTCTTCTGCCGCGAAAGTTTAAGTAAAAAAATAAATCTTTGACGAAACGTGAAAGTTGTCTGAAATGATTCGGTTTTTTTTTTTGTTTTTTTTTCTCAACCAAAGAGGATTAATATTGTTATTATTATTATTATTTTTTCCCAAGTTTTTGTTCAAAACAATCAAATCTATGCATCAATACGTACAGCGTCGATCATATTTAGCGGTGTATTAAGGTATAAAAAAACTGTACCGGTGGCTTCAAAAAGTAGATGCGAGCTTCCGGTATTACATAAAAATATAAATATGCAATATACGGCAGGTATATGTACGTGTACGCGTACACGTGAACCGGAAGTTGACGCAGAAACACTATAATATTCCAATAAAGTAAAATTACCGCGAAAAAGAAAGAAGAATAAGGAGAAGAAGAGAGAGATGAAAAATTACGATAATGATTATAGAGGAAAGAGTTGGTGGAGGGGGTGGGGAGGGGGGATGAAACGAAACGATGATATTTTTATACACGTATATAATATATGTATACATATATATATATATCATTCGCGGATAGCGAGGGGAAGAGCCTTTTACATAAATTATGCGTATACATATGTAACAAACGTACGTAATATACATACCGTATAGGTATGTATACTGTTTTCTTTCACGGTATCACGGATTGGTTTCGTTCTTTTTTTTTTTTTCAGCATGATTGTTTGTCGATCTGACGGGAGTGGCGGGGGAAGAAAAGTTGAACACGCGTGACACGGGCAGGATCGTAAACAAGGATAAATCAAGCCTTATATATATATATATATATATCGCCGCATAAATATCCTGTACTTTTCTTGTTATACCTTGGATACTTTGGACTTGTAGTTTTCGTAGTATGTAAATATATATATAGGCAATCAGTTCTCACCATACCCTCTGTATTACATATATTACATATATGATATATGTATTCGGTATATACGTAACCTATACGTATCCATACACACCTACACACACATATATATATATATATACATACACATTAGGGTGGTCCTCATTTAAAATGTTGACGAATTTATGCCGGATCACCCCACCAAATCAACTATAAATAACTGAAAAACAATTCACAATTTTTTTTCACATTTTTATATCAACTATAACCGGTGCCTGTAAGAAGAAGGATCACCTAATTTAAAATACACGTATTTCGCACACGTTCTTGGTATACATTTTACTGTAAGAGTAACAATGTTGGAAAAAATCCATGAATGCGAGGTTCTAACGAGCATTAGTGCTGCTATCTGAGAAAAAATTCACATCATCATACCGGGTAATACAGACAATTGCATTTCTTATAAATAAAAAGAATAAATCAAGTTTCCGGGGTATGCAATACGTCGAGATTGGTTGATATGATGATGTGAATTTTTTCTCAGACAGTAGTACTAATACTCGCCAAATCATCGCAATTACAGATTGATTCGAACATCGTCATTCTTGAAATAAATTATATGCTGAGAATGTGTCTGAAACGGGTGTATTTTAAATGGTGATATCCATCCATTTATATACAGGCACGGGTTAGAATTGATATAAGAATCGGAAAGGATTAGGAAATTGTTTTTGAATTATTTATAGTTGATTTGGGGGGTGGTCTGAAAAAAAATCATCAACACCCCAAATAAGGATCACCCTAATATATATATATATAAAGCCATGGTATTACCGCGATCGTTGTATATAAATTTCACCTAATCCCGGAAACTGTACGGTGAATCTTTCCTCCCCATTTTCTTTTTTTTTTTTTTTCACCCTTCGCAAACACTGGGATTTCACATATCGTATACACGATACGTCTGTGTGAAAATAAATAGAAAGAAAAAGAAAAAGAAATTCATTCGCTTCGTATTTTATCAAAAGTCATCGTATCGGAATTTTGGTTCTCACGCGGCTGTTGGTGAATTTTCCGTGTCAACCTAGCGGAAACAAGTCGGAAAAACTGTTTTTTTTTTTTTTGGTTTCTCTCGCAAAACCCTTGATTGAAAATTGTCTATTCAATTATGCATCGTGTCTATAAGTGTGAAATGAGGAAAAGAAAGAAACATAAAAAAAAAAGAAAGAAAATAAACAAATAAACGTAGACGATGTATAAGGTACGAGTCATAAGAAATAAGGAAAACGTGAAAATCTCTCCAAGTCCTACTGGAGTAAATTGCTGCTCCGCACTCCCTGACTTTGCACGTGTGTAATATATGTTATATATACATGTGTATATGTATATAATCTCCCGTGTGTGTCTGCGCGTGTGTGTGTTTATATATATATATATATATATATATATATACATATATATATTTGTATATATACACACACATACATGTATATCCACCTCCCCTTTTCGTGATATACGGGAAGGAGAGAAACTCATCGCGGAGAGTTAAAATGGGGCGAGGGAAGAAGAAAAAAAAAAAAAAAAAAACGTGGCAGAGGAGAAGAGGGAAAGGGAGAGAAAGAGACGGAGTGAGAGAGGGAGACCATGGTGACGTGAAGGTGGCGGAGGTGGAGGAAAGGAGGGATCTATTGATCCTGGCCAAGTACCAAAACCATCTTACGTAAGCGCGGGAATATCGTTATATGTATGTATGTATGTATGTTTGTGTATGTGTGCGTGTGTGTGTGGTACGGAGGAGCTTTTCGCTTCTTCGGGAACGCCATACTGGAAACCTCCTCCTTGTTGCAAAAAGGAAAGACACAAATGGCGAGACACTTGCGAACGTTGTAGGAATCCGTTTGCTGGGTACTTTTGTATTTTTAAACCGGTGTGTGATTTTTTTTTTTTTTTTTTTTTCATTTTAAAAATTTTATTTTGTTTTCATTTTCTGATATAGACAACATTTCGTTGTAACGGATTCGTCGATGTCATATAACGAGGCTAAACATTCATGTGTAATATAAATGCATGTATGCGGAATATAGTTGGAATCGTATGGTTGAAAGACACGAGAGGCATAAATGTAAATCCTTGGCTGAATTATCTTGATTTTTCAGATTTGTAAAGTACAAGCGATTTCACAAAGCATACAAAATTTTTTTGCTTTTTTTTTTTTTTTTTTCGTTCATGCAATCGGATGGAATAAAAAGTTGAAAAGTAAGTAAATATTGCAAGAAGGCGTATTGAGTTTTCGTTTTTTGGTTTTTTTTTTTTTTTTCTTCTCTTTTACTTTCAATTACTGATTATACACCGAATTATTTCATTCCCAAAATATGAAACACACTGATTTATTCTGCGTTTCTATGAAACTTCTCCGTTTTTTTTTTTCAATCCCCTGTTTCCTTCTCGTACGAAGGATCTTGATGAAAAGAAAGGATCGTTCCATATACGGGCAGCATATAGCGGTGGAATAATTGTAAATTCCTGTTGTTTCGTCGTGAAATAATAGTAATAGTAACAACAGTATTAATACTAAAAAGTTGAGGAACAAAAAACAGCCCTCGGTATTTCATCATCTTCATAAATTATTGAGCTCCATAATTTTCTACCCTGTCCTTACAGCTTGGCTACCCGAGCTGTCAGAATAATCCATTAACTAAGAGCGACCCACGCGGGTGGATTAATTATTGCTAACACGTAAGCGGTGCTGTCGACGCTTTTAGAAATAGCTGGGTCAAGACACTGTGTGTGCAGGAAGTATAAAGAAGAAGGGGTGGCGGTTAAATTAAAACTAATCTCTCTTGGTGTGTGCGTGTGTGTTGATTGAAAGAAAATTTTTCACGATGCTCAAACCCCTTGACTTACATGCATGGTATATCAATAAGAATTGAGTATTGGTGAAAAAAGATTGTAGCGACGAAACGATGGAATTAGAGTGAGATATAATTTGAAATATTTTCAACAATTATCGTATAGCGGAACTTGTATCACCCACAACCAGAGGGGGAAAAAGAAAGAGAGAGAGAGAGAGAGAGAGAAGAATCAAAAGCACCGAATTGGTTACCCGATAATAACCGCGGTTCATTACCACGAGATTTAATTAATTGCGCGGTTAATTCTGTATGCACCTTAAGGAGAGTTGATTTATCCAATATCATTTTATCATTGAGCTCTGTAATCGGTGCGGAGGATTTCGCTCGTTAAAATCTAACGTTAGCAACGTGTCCCACTTCATACGATGATGTACGAGTATGTGTATATTGTATATGTACACTGTCGTCATCGGAACTGAGAGTAGATGTCGTGCACTCGTTGTATGATATGCAGATCAGATTAGATCCCCTGAATATGATCTGTCGATATAATTTATGTTGAGTTAAATTTCATTTTCGTGCATTTATATTGTAGGAAATGGTAACGGCGAAACGAGTATCGTCACAATATTTCATTTTGAATAGTATAGAAATAACAGGAAAATATGGTTCGAGTAATTGTTGTTAAGTGTGACTAATTGTTAGTAGGTACCGCATTCTCTCGCTATTACGATACTAATTTCTGTTTATTCGGTTGACTACATTTTTTAAGTCGCATAAAGCTCCAGTGCCACTTTATTATTTCACTAAACATCAAGTTATCGGTATAGTCGAAGGAAAGTATGGTACAATCAGAAAAAAATGTGGTAGTAATGATCAATATTTTTTGGTCCTGGAAACGAAATGTCAGGGCTTCAAACATTATCTTCGCACTACCCGAAAGTTTTTTTTTTTTTTTTAGTGCGCTGGAAACAAAGTGGTTTAGTCATGTATAAGAAAAGGTTTGGCATCAGAATCCCATAGATATTATTGCGCCTGCGAAATCAGGTTTATACGGTGAAATCGGTTCGTAAAGATTAAAATATGATTGTTTCATCGTCGTAACTGCAAAAAATATCGTTCGTTTGTGATTTGTGCTGCACGAATTGGGTGCCACATCGACAAAACGGCAAAGATAAATGCCATTATGAATTGACCGGCTGATCGAATGGTATCGGACCACGAATGATTTAGTTCTGCCGATTATATGAGACCAATGCCCGGGGCTTCTCCCGATGACTACTCAACCTACTTTTCTTGCGAGGAAGGATTTTTGACGGATCACGGAGAGAATTTTACCACTTCGACACAAATTTTTGTAGTTTTACAATGTAATGTGTGTTATTTGACAGCGGTAATCAATCGGTAACTCTCACGGTTTCGTAAATTTTACCGATCTTTATCCACCGAATAGATTTGGTGAACTGTACAAAGCGATTTGGTTGAATCTACCAGAGTGTGCGTTCAATATTTTGCTAATATTATGAAAACAGTATTATTTCAATAAATTGACTAAATTAAAATCGAAATTTCATATTCATAAGTATATTTTATTTAGTCTGAATTTTGTTAGCGATTTTGGAACAATTATTTTATTAATTCTGGTATTTACAACAAAATATCGTATTCCCACGAGAAAATTTTCCACAAAATGGGTCTAAAATTTGATAGAAAAAAAAAAAAAAATCAAATAGTTTTCTCTAATTGTCCCAGTGACGGTATGAAAAAATAATAGTATCACATCAACACATTTTCTACGTGGTTACATGTACAAAAGTAATGTTCATTTTGGATCCAGAACCAAGTCTCTCGATCATGGTAAAGAATGAAAATCGTATCGAAGACTACGGTAACCATCACAACTAGAAGTACTCATAGTTTACCTCGGGGATCGCGAACCATTGCAGGGTGTTTCAAAAACTAGAAAACTAAATCTCTCTCAGATTAGTGAAAACCGAGAATTGTTGTAGATACACGTTTCACTACCTTTCGTACAGCATGTATTGCGTTGAGAGAAGGTGATTCGTAACCTGCAGAAAGTACTACACCTAGATACAAAAGTACGTTACGAAGACCAACGGCAAGAGCAGCAGCAGCATCGCTCGTTCTGGCAAAGTGACGTAGTCGTACTCGCTTAGCCACCCATCCACCCATCCACCCATCCATAGGCGCTATAAACGGGAGCTGACGATGAGCCGTTTGAACCAAACCCGCCCTACCGCGTCTGCAGCGTTACGGGGCGAATAACCTGACCCTCGTACCTCGAGGTACAACATGCACACCGCTTGTTCTACCCCACCTGTCTCTCTTTCGCCTTCAACCTCTTCGAGATAAAACGGTACTTTGGGTTTAGTAATGCCGTCGTCGAGGATACCTTTTTCCTCCCGCTTTAGACATCGCACTTTCACACCACCCTCACCCTTTTTCCGCGCCTCGTTCGCGCGGTGAAACCATGCATTTGAACCTTCCTGTGCACCTACCATCGTCCAGTCAATGAGTTTCACTCGTTCCTTCGAACACCGTGATCATTATACTCTACGCCAAACGTACTTATGGATATTTTCTCACCTCTTTTGCTGGTATCATTACACTCCGAACAGTGACTTGTACCGCAGTTGTGGTACTGTACTGTACTTTCTCGGATCACAACGACAAGATACGGTAGATGGGGTACATGGACTGGTTTTGCATGGTCGTCTTAGTGCCAGTTGTAAAGGCCGTTTGAATCTATTGTGGCTATATTCATTTACGTTCAGAAATGGCTTGGAGGTGGTTTCAGCTTAAAGTATTAAAGCTTCTATTCAGAACTTGTTGAAGTTTTGTATTTTAGTCATGAATTGTATAATCGAAGAGTTCTAAAGTCAAATTAAGATATAAAGGTGGTTCCAAATGGTGCATCTACATATAGTCTCATTGTACCGTGTAGGTTAAAACGACGGTGTCGACTGTTTTAAACTCTTCAAGTCTGCATTACAAACAATCACCTTCGATCACTGATTTCCAGAATTTCTACAACCCCTTTCTCTAAGTCGCTCCGATTGTGAGCGCAAAGATATGTAAATAATCACGCGACATCGGTAGTTATCTCATTCAATTAGCATCTCATCTCTTGGGGATATGGGCTATGTAATCCAAGGTTACTGCCTTAGGCAAACGGTTTAATATCGCAGGCTTTCTTCCTCTTTCATTTGTATTCTCTTTTGGTTCAACCGTTGATCGAAAAACGCTGCAGGCTCTAGAAGCGCGAGAGCGAAACCGCCGAGGTGTTCCGTATCTACGGACATTTGGAAACTCCTCCGTCTTGGAACTCGGTGCACAGTCGAGTGTCATTTCAATCTTGCAGCAGTGACGTGCGGTACAGGTAGAAGGTATGATGGGCGGTGCAGATGGGCTGGGCACAGTGAACTGGGACAGATGCAGTGAGCAGCATTCGTCTTCCACGGCACACTGAAGAGTAGACGGATAATAGGAACAGCTCTGACTAATAAGCGGTCTCGTACGTCCCGGTTTAATACACGTCAAGTCTAACCCTCCGGCCATAAACCATGAGCTATTACATAACTCCTTCTTCCGCTCTCCCTACCACCACCGTACCCAGGTACTGCCAAAATTCCAACCTCTTTGATGGTTGGCTTCACTATGACGACAGGCACCTGAGTCGCCGTCATGCCTGTACCAACTATTCTAAGTCCTTCTCGACGATGATAATTGTTACAGGTGGTCATGAGTATCTGCTCTCACGCATTGGTCGGTTTACTACTTTTTCTTTTGCTTCTCACACGGTTTCATCTTTCCAAATTTTTCCGCATCATTTTGACTCCACGCTGGTCGCCAAACTCTCTGGTTGTGTAAGTGTGTATGAATAATTTGTGCCCGGTGTATGGAAATGTTGAACTGATCGTGAATTGATGGAAATGAAAGAAACCCAAAGAACCTCGACTCTCCATACATCGCGTAATAATACATCTGCTCCGTCATAGCTAACGTTCTACCCATCATCGATCGCCGGGCCATTATGGCTCCTCCTTTCCCTCGCTTTGTGTGTACCCAAAAGTGGGGGATTGCCAATTTTTATTCTTCTTGGTTTTTCGTTTTATTGTTTTCTTTTTTTATCTACACAATGTTATGCAGGGGCTTAGTTCGTAACCCTCGGGTCTCGGAATCAAAACATTTTCTACATCTCTGATTCTTCTCTCTATTACTCTTCTCGTCCTTCTATCATCCATCTTTCGGAGATATATTGTATACGATATATACATACATAATACGTACATGTATAGACGATACTGGTAAGAGGATGACTCGGTCGAACGTCGGTGAATGCCTTGGCTTAAAAGCATTCGGGCCTGCAGCCAAGGTGCTGGCCGGTCTTTCCTTCACGCGGTTCATTCGGTGTGATTCATCGTTATTTAATGGCAGCTGAGAGGGCAATGGTGTGCCGCTGGAGTGACGTGTGGTGGCACTCGATCCATTTTTGGTTACACAATTCACGACATAACACTGCACGCGTTATGCAGATCGTCGATAAAACCTTTTCTTTAACTACATTAAAAGTGGAACACATTTAGATTATACTGTTGATTTTAAGTAGCATGAAGAACAATTCTTGAAATTGCGTACCGGATGCGGAGATGGGAATTTATGACCAAAGAAAGACAGAAAGCAAACGAATAAATTAATAACCATACTAGAACTATTCAATCTGCAGTGCTGAAATGGTGATCGATTAGTTTTTGTTCCAATGAATGGTACCGAAATCCTTTAAACGAAGATATCCATCTAGTGTATTACGATAATATCGAGTAGAGCGTTGCTGCTTCAGGTATAGAACAGGAGAAGAAGTGTTGTATTGGAAATAAGTGGTTCGAATTCAAAGAGATCGGGAGGATGAGAGCGGGGAGGTTGGTCAGTTGGCGAACATTCAATTCACCAGCTGGTTGTGCAGGATGCAATAAAGTGGGGATATCGACTGTCTGTTCTGGGACGGAAACGTGAACCTTGTGATGAGAATTCATCACCTCGGCTTTAGTTCCTGCCGCAACTTTTCGAAAGACTGATGTCCGTGTTTTTGGCCAATTATACTCGAGATGAGGTGAAAAGAAGAAGGCAAGAATCGCAGGAAGAACTTGACCGCTTTAAAATTATTGCTCGATCGAGGTGTTGATGACTTCCTTGAAGCGGTCTACGTCTACGTTAAGTGACAGGTTTCATTGTAGCGTGAACTCTCACCAAGTCTCGACGTAAATCTTTGTGCAAGGAACAGTGTGGAATCTTTGGAAGCTTGTGTGACTTATGAAATTATCGACATGCAATCGAATATTCTAGCGACGTCTTGTTCTTTCACGACCACGAAGCACTCGTGCAATGTTTTCGTAGTGATTCTCCACCAAATATAAAATAATAAAAGGTTTACAAGGTCGACTTTCTTTTCACTCGGCAGTGTCCTACTACCACAGCTCGTACAGCCGGGTTCTGGTCGTTCCGAGTGTCTAGGCTCTCGGAGCTCAGACACGCACCGTTGGTCCCGTGAATGGCGAGGTATGGGCCATTTTTTAGGGAGCATTACGTTATATAAGGCAGGACTTAGACCGAACATTTGTCTGGAGCATTCAGAGCGGGGATCCCTCGTCGCATCGATCATCCCGTCGCCTTGCAAGATCCGGGTGATTCGCGTTTCTCGCGCATTTCCGATTTTCCCAACCTGAAGAAGAAGCAGTCGGGTCCCTCTTTTCTCACCAGCGGACGTTTATGCCCTTGGAATTGGGGTGCAATGCTCTTCGTCGAAGCAATACGAATACCTACGACATGGCAATAACGATCGAGCCAGTCTCCAGGCCACTCTTTGCATGATCCACTATTCGCCGATCTGGTAGATCCGATGATGCGAGCATTCTGTAGTTTCGCGTCCTCTCAGCTCATCCGCTGCACATCTCTCATCCATGATGTGAGCTACACACTCCTCGGTAGCACAATAGCGTTTATCTGCATGGGACGACGGTGGCGGCATCGTAATGCTGGGTTCTACGGAGATCATGAATCCACAGGGAAAACAACGGGAACCTTGGCTTCTCTGCCGTAGTTCGCGAAACTCCAGTCCAAAGCCGAATGCCCGGAGGATCCAGGTTGCCTCCGATCGTGATATGACCTCGCGTCGTGGTCCGAGCCGTGTCAAACGAGAGAGAGAGAGAGAGAGAGAGAGAGAGCTAAAACACACCCCCCTGCAATATCGGTAATGGCCGCGTTTTCATCCCCCTTATAACGAGGGCTGCGTTCACCTGTAACTGTGAGTAGATATTGCTTCCGTGTACAACGTCGACTATCGACCCTCCAAATGACCGGCCATTTTCTCCCCATACCTCATACGCTTGGTCTCGCCAAGTGACCTTACATCGAGTTTCGGAGAACAGACAGTGGCACTGCAGGTTTCCATTACATTTCCTAAGTTGAAATTGAAAAAAGAAACGCGCATAGGTGTTGGTTATACGTATAAATGTCGAACGTGGGTTATACGTTTCGGCGTGCAATGCCAGATTTCAGGTTGGTCATCCTGGAATCTGGGTTATGCTAATTGCGTTACGGATTGTCATACGGAACTGCTGTATAGCGAATAGTTGTCGTTGGAATTTACCCTCGACCTCACCCGGCTTTATAAGCCGGAAAGTTGAAGGATAACTTGCCAGTTCGCAGGAAATTATCCCTATCAATTTGTCCGCTTGGGTCCATGATCTATGAACTCTGATACCCGTATCTCTCCAATCATTTAGATACGCAAATAACTTAACGAACCTGTCACAACTCGCTGTATCACCCGACTATTACCACTTTTCTTCTTCTTCTTGGTTGACGTTTTTTCACTTTCCTGCACGCACTGTCTCGAGAAATGGAGCCATTATAGCCAACAATTGCACTTCTCAAATGTCGGGCAGAAAAACTTGACAAAAGTGAGTCTGAGTGGGCCACATACCGTGCTGGCTGCCACTCCATACCAGTTGTCTCGAGGGTCTCCCGCCGTCTCTCTCTCTCTCTCTCTCTTTCACCTTTCCCTCTTTCACTATCTCTCTCTCCCTTTCTCATTTTCCTTCCTACAGGCGTCCGACTCCCTGGATATAAGGTAATGAAATGCGTACAAACGTGCCACGGATCTCTCTACCAGTTCTTATTTATATTCTTATTCTTACCGTCGTTTTCGAGATTACATTTTAGAATTTCCGGTTTTTCTCTCGCTGTTGTAACGCAACTGATGACTAGATATCGACGCACCTATAATCAATCGTTGAGATCATTCAGTGGACGATTGTTCGATGACTTAGTATTTCAGTCACTCGACTCGTATTCAACCTGTTTCTGATTATGAGAAAAACTTTTACCCCTTTAACTTATTATCTTTACTTGATTCGTACTCAACGATGAAATTCTTCAGCATAAGAATGTCACATCAAGGATAACCATTTTCCACCTCTTCTTTAACAGTCGTGATACCTAATTTTCTCTAACGTTTGAAGCGTTCATTCTGCTTCGAGGGCAGTGAGTATTTGACGATAAGAAGATGAAACGTCGGAGAAGACGAAAAGGTGGGAGTGGAAGAGTATAAGTGTGATAAAAAGCTAACCGATGAAACGAGAAACCTAATTCCCTCATTAGATAAGGCGCAAGACTTGTTTCGTGCTGTCTGTACCTTACGGTGGTCTTTAAAAAGGTCATTTTTGAATTTTTACCAGCTTGCCCCCCCAAATCGGCTCCAGATAATTCAAAAATATTTTTCTAATTTTTTCATATTTCTGTGTCAGCTCTGATTCGCGCTCCGAAAGGGACAGATTTCCCCATTCAACCCTTTTAGGGACACGTCAAATCTACCCAACGGATTTGGACGAAATTTGGGTAAAGGGGGTTTTTTCGGGTCGCTGTTTAGGAATCTGAGCTCAAAATTTGAAAAATAAAAAGTGGCGGGTCCATTATGATGGACCAAAACCCCAAAAGTCACTTGATATTGGCATATTAGATCCATTTTGAATCAGTGACCGAAAAAACCCCCCTATATCAAATTTCATCTAAATCCGTAAATTATGGAATTATTTTCGAATTTTCTCGAACCGATTTAGGGGGTGAGCCGGTACAAATTAACAAAAAACAACCTTTTTAAGGAGCACCCGAATGTAACTACATCACAAATCGGAAGCCCGATGTCTCTCAATCTCCGTTTAACGAATAGCGTCGTTGCTTGCAATCAACAGTCTAATGGGGCGTTAATTCGAGTGTTTAGTTACCGACTGACGGTAACGCGTGCGCTCTGCATTTAGCAGGCTTACTTGTTAGGCACGGAGTAAAATCGGGGCGAGACACGGCTTATACCGCGGCTCTTGAGTCCCCCAGCACTAGAATTCTCGAGCCTAAGGGAGGAGAGGTAGGGAAAACTTGTCCCTTAACGGAAGGAGATGAACCACCGAGCTTTTGCTTTTCCTCATTTGCAGTTGGACGGACTTGACAAACGACGACTTGATGCGGACAGCTGACAGTGACACTCGCACTCTGAGAGTCAAGACGCCACTTCCGGTCTCGTTACTCGTGCAAACCAAATTAGAGAAAGCCGCCTCTCCGTCTCCTCCCCGTTTCTTATACTCTCGGACAATCTACTTCTCGCCCTCTTTTCCTCCTCACTGCTGTGTGTTTGTCTTCTTCCAGTTCTCTCGTCAAGTAGGATGGAGGGCAGCACGGGAGTTTGACTCGTTGACATTTATTTTCTTTCATTTTATACACACCCTGTCACACACCCCGATAAATTATGCCAACTCAGGGGGCGAATTATTATTTTTTTTTTTTTTTTGCAACTCGGAGACCTCTTCACGATAATCGAATACCTTGCGCTGTCATACGTACTTCGCGTCTTGTAAGAATTAGGTCAAGTATTGACATTCGCAAAGCTTTTTATTATGTACAATGCTGCTGCTGGCTGTAGGGCGGTAAAACAAAAAGGGAATGACCTTTTAATATAACGTGTGGTAGTCGGCGATATTCGATACATTGAACACTCTCGAAGTCATTTACTTATTTTTTATTTTTTCGTTCTTTGCTTTTTTTTTTGTAACGTACAGTTTTGGTTTCTTCAATATTTGTCTCACAAAACGCGATTCTTCTTCGATACATACACATATATATATATAATATATAATATATATATATATATATATATATATTATGTCGTGTGTATGACGCACCGCGATGCACACGTACCAATATCGAAAACATCCTCATCAATTATAACTTCCGATGAAGGAAATAAAATCGTTATACGATCCTCGTTAATAAAAAATAAATTCCACACATTGAAAATATGTGTGTATACATATTATAGGTATATGTATAATATACAAGGTATAATAATACTTGAGACGAATATTGGCTTCTTTTACGAGGTTCTCGTATCAAAGATATATATATATATATATATATATATATTTTTTTTCCTGGTCCGGATTTATCCATAGCGTGTTATCTGCCTCGTCGCTCTCTCGCCCCTCGAATGAGGGAGAAAAGTGAAAGAAAGGAGAAAAAATAAAAAAAAAACGTCTCTTGTATATGCCTACTTTGTGTGTTAACAGCGGCTCTTTAAACGGTTTTTCCTCTTTCCTTTTTACTTCTCCCCGTTTCTTAACTGTCTGCGTAACTCGTTAAAAACAAAAAAGAATAAAGGAAGAAATTGCTTCTCCGCGTTTTTTCCCCTATGTTTTCTTTTCATCTTTCACTTCGATAATTCGATTTTGTTTTTACATTTATCATTTTTTCAAAACCAAACTTTTCCGCAGTCCAATCTTCTTTCCTTCGCGTCTATTCTTGATGTGTTCACAATAGAACTTGGTACTCATGTACAATGTATGCATAAATACATGTGTATGTTTATATGTAATATATATATATATATATATATATATATATATATATATATATATATATATATATATATATATATATATATATATATATATATATATATATATATATATATATATATATATATATATATATATATATATATATATATATATATATATATATATATATATATATATATATATATATATATATATATATATATATATATATATATACTTATTATGTAACGGAAACGTGGCGTGAAAATTGGTAGTAAAAAATTATACTCATACGTATTACCAGGCCATGGTATATAGGTGATGAGAAAAAAAGCCAAAGAAAGTGACGGAAAATACGGTATAGACACGAAGAAAAGAGTATAAAAAGAAGAGAGGAGGGGAAAAAAAAAGAGGAAACAGATTAATAGGCTCGCCTCTCTCGAAAGGCTTGGAAATGACTGCGTCGGGTACGCGTGTTTGTATACCTACGTACATATACTGATACGCGTGTATGCATACAAATGTATAATGTCGTCGTCGTGACGAAGAGACCTGACGCTTAGCTCGCGTCAGCGTGTAAGACGCATCTATGCACACACATACACACACACACACGGTATAGTAGTTCCATGCACACGACGGACCTTCTCTCACGTCACCGCAGCACTGCATCTCGAATGCGTCTTTAAATAACAACGTGGCGTGTGCCCGTTGCATTCGAGCCTTTCGCCGTAAAAATTCTCCTCGTCGACGAGAGAGAAAGAGGCAAAAAAAAAAAGACGTGAAGGAAAAAAAGGTTGAGTAATTTACAGATTCATTCATCTGCAGGTACGGATTCTAAAAAAAAAAAATAAAGAATCTTTTGGTGTAATGATACTCGTATGCGTCTGTGTGTATATGCCGGGGGAATCTCTCGAAACTTGAAAATCAACCGCGCATGCGCGCGTTTTATCGGCCGTTCGCGCAGGCTGGCCAACCCGAGTTTCAGCTGTCAAACTGTTTCTGACGGCGATGTGATTGATACGAATTTTCGAGGTTAGAATCTCAAACAATCGAAGCAGCGACTCGGAAAGGTTTGGGAAGCATTTGTTGTTGGGTCGGAAAGTCGATTCTTCAAAGAACGGTCGGAATTTAACGCTTACGCTCTTTGAAAATTCAAACGTACACATTTTGCGCAGGTTGGCTCGCTTGCATCGCGGTCAAGAATATCGCTGCGGGAAGATTTCACCGACCAATGAGATTGAATTACTTGGCGCATGCGCGGTTGATTTTCATGTCTCAAGCGATTGTCCCGGTATACATTTACTGAATATACGGTTTTGTGTACATGATACGTACGCGTAATATGTACTCGAATATTCTCCAGATTTGTATGTACGTACGTATCGCATAAGAATTGGTCAAAGTGACGTTAACGCGTTAATTCATATTACACATAATAATGTACGTATGCGGTTTACTTTTGGGTTTATACCGGTTTTTACCATAATTCAAATTTGGATAGATTTAATCGCGTGCGTTGTAGGATGCATGTAATGAATTATACACACACACACACACGCGCGCGCGCAGACGGACACTTTATATAATAACCCTTCGATTTTTAACCCAACCTCCTGAACGGGAAAGACCGGCGTAATTATATGGGACCAAGCGATCGGATGATTACAATCTTTGACGACTATCTGCGTTTAATTATTGTAATTAACACAGCGACGATTATATTCAAGCCTTAAGGTACGGTGGGAATAGTTTTCAACAATCTATACCCTAAGCTGAATTTTCTTTTATACATTTAAACTCTGTTTGTAATTGTATTTGATATTTTTTTTTCTTAGGGCTATCGGAATCTTTATATCTTATAGATACAATCTGTACGTATTACGAATAAATCACACAGAATCGTTTTTCAACGAAATAAAAAAAACTTCGAGCTCGTTGTAAATGAATTAATTTTTTTTTTTTTCTTAGCTGTCAATTGCTAATTTTGATCTTTAGATGAAAATCACGTGTATTGCATATTGACAAGTTGGAAGTTTATCGATTTATAATAACTTGTGTGCTTTTTAACACAATAGAAAAAAAATATGGAACAACGGGTATTAAACGTGTTTGTGAACACGCAAAAAAGGAAAAGACAAAACTGTTTTCAAAGTAACGTAATTTGCTTAATTTTAACGGTTGTCCTTTTTTTCTTTTTTTTTTATTTTGTGGTTTTTTTCGTCAACTAACGTTTCACAATATCTTTTTCTTTTTCTATACTGATTTCAAACCGTGAACTGTAAACGTGTGATAATTCTTTAATACTATACGAAAAATTGTAGTGTCCGTTTTATGAGTTATGATCAAAGATAGTTTCTACGGGACAATAAAAGGTATTCTTTGAAAAAACAATGATTCGTTTTGCATCTTGTACGAAATTTTTGACTCATTATTTTGTAATCCACGTCTGAATTTTCCCTCATTCCGTTCACTCTACGCGGCAGCGGAGAAGCTACGTTATGTAGGAAGTACAACTAGTAGCGACTTCCGGTACCGCCGGAACATCGCGGCGAAGATCGTACGTCGGGTTCTTCCTCCGCTCTCTCCGCTTTCACATGTAGTATACATGTTGCGGCAAAGATGAAACGAATTTATTTCAACCGTACTCAGAAATTGCGCGCTGCAACTCTCAGTCACTGTATTACAAAACAAAAAGAATGCAAAAATTTAGCACGGATATATTTGTTTATTAATGACGGGAAGAAAATTCTCCGGTTTAGTACATTCATATTTTGTTACCGTTATTCGTGGTCAGATTTTTTTTTTTTTCTTCATTCCTCGATCCAAATCGCCCAGCGTAACTTTGTGCCTACTCAAAACGAAATTTTACACGAAACTTGAAGCTTTTCATTTTGGTGAAAATGTGACGAGAACAGTTTTATTTTTTTTTCTTTATTTATATAAACTACTACGAACGGTGCAATCGGAGAAATTCTGTACACTAGACTTGGATCAGGGCAGTATGTCAGGGTCTCTACCTTTCTGGGGCACCTGGGAAAACCAGGAAATGTCAGGGGATTCGGATATGGGTCCGGTGATTTTTTTATTTTCATCCTCACTAGCGTACGATTCTTTGAAATGTAGAAAATTACTCTCCGCGAGAGAATTGGAGGGGCTTTTGGGAATGGAGGGTGTAAGGGACGAAAGATGTGGGTTTTGGAGAAATTTTAAGAATTGACAAATTGATGTTGGGCACTGTGTAAAATTTGTCGAAGACGTAAACAATTACTAAAAACAGTGAATACTCTCAGGTCGATGTTTCTACCTTCACGTTTCGAGAGGACGGATAATCCTAATCTTCGGTTAGTTTCTTAAAATCGGAACGTTTATTGATACATTTGGTCATTTAGTTTAATCAAAATTGTACTGGAAGAAAAATTTGACTATTTCAACCTACGACGTAGACATCTGACGTTTAATTTTTAACTAATATGCATGAAAGAAGTGCTCAAATTAATAAAGTTAGGTTGAAACGAGTCCTGAAAGAACGTCTGTTTTCGTCTGTAAAACCGGGAAATGTCGGGGAAGTTGATACATACGTCGTTGACGCGCTAGTAGACACCGTGTATGCGTTCGTAATTAGCAAAAACTTTCAATTTCTTTACAAAGGACGAAAGCATTCACTCGGGAAAAAAACGTTTCGCGGAAAATTTCTCCCGCCGGCACCGCGTTGCCAAAAATTCTTTGCCCCTTGAACACTTTCAGCCCCCGGTAGAATATCGACATTTCTTCATCCCCTTCTCAGTACACATCACGTTTTCCATAATCCGTATCTCGTGGGGTAACAATATTTTCTACTAGACATTGTTCAGTCATTTAAAAAACGAAAAAATCGACTCCCACCGACATTTCGACCAGTTATTTCACCTCGGAAGCTTCTGATATCTTCGAAACACCCGCAGAGCCGCGTCGTATGAAACCGGCTGATAAGGTGTGACGTAGCGGCGTTGAACTTTAGTCACGTTGTCGATAGACGCGACAAGCCGTAAACTCCCTCGGGATTTTGTTAACTTTACCTCAAACTGGATCTGAGCTGGGTCTCCCTTCCCTACCTCGCCTGCGCCATTGCTTCCTCGGCAGTAGGGATCGTGGGATTATTCGAGCCCTTTCTCAAGCCTTCCTTCCTTCCTTTCTTCCTTTTTTTTTTTTTTGTTTCCTACCTTGCTTTGCGCTTCGTTTGTTGTTTTTATCGAACACCGCAAAAATTTTATTTCAACTCGTCCGCCACTTTTCCTTCCTTCCTTCCTTCCGTCCTCGAATCTTCCAGTCACTCTTCACTCTGCTCTTTCGAATGGAAAGACCGCGGTCTTTTTTTTTTTTTATTTTCACACATCCATCACCCCGATTTCTAGTTTTATTCAGCTTTTTCTTATTACGTACGAGGCTGAAGTTAGCAGCCAGAATTAGCGGTTAAAACTTCTAACGTTCATTCGAACATGATCGCGGACTCCGGATGATAAAAATTTTGTGAAATACCTTGATCCCTCAATATTTTTATAGAATTTTGAGGGTAAAATACTAAATTACATTTTTTATGACGCATCATTTGACCATTAAATATTTTAATGTTCGATCGAGTCTTTGGGTGAAAAAATGTTATTTACGTACTAAACAGAGACACCGAAAATAACTGGTTCGTGGTTTTTTTTATCTTGTTTATTTCAACGAAAATTGACGAAAACACTTTAGGTTTGAAAGTATAACAATACGACGTCACACATATAATGCTAAAGTATATAATCTGCGTATTGTGAAATCAGTGATTCGGTTTAATTTCTTACGAAGAAGATAAAATATTATTTCATTATTTCGTCTTTCTCTATGTTAGGCACGTATAAAAAAGTCACTTTTTGGAATACAAATAACCAATTCAGTACATTTTTGATTTATAGGTGAAAAAATCGGATTCTCGTCACAAAAAAATGATCGATTATTTTATAGTATCAGCTTATTTTTCACCTTAACTTGATCTAATATCTCTTGTAAAATTTCTCTGATTATAAATTAAAAACTTGAATGAAACAATATCGTACATTGAAGCGAATTTTATCACGTATTACACAATGTTTTCGAATCTTTAGATATTCGATATAATATGTTTCAACCCGTACTTGATTTTAAAAATTTATCGAGACGAAAGCTTTCGTTGTAACAAATGTTTATTTGGGTGTAAAATTAAAAAAAAAATTTTTATTTACATCAAAAATGATCCAGTTGCGAAGACATCTAATTCTCTCTCGATCTCACGTCTGATTCTTCGGGCAGTTTATTTTCTCGACGTGACAACGAAGAAGCGAGAAGAGAACGAGGCGTATAAATAAGTTGACGATTAGTGCCGACGCGATCGTAAAAAGTAGAAGTTTGTTGCTTTGTTCTCGGAATAAATTAAGTGGCTTCGAGTAACGCGTTACAATACTGTACATATTTCGAGATCGTGTAACTTCGTGAAGTTCCAAATCACGCGCGCGGTCTATTTCATTGCCACTTTAAAGAAACTATTTTATTTCTCGCGGTGAAATCGTCACACCGCTGTATTAACTGTTGGGCCGATATAGTGGTAGTACAGGAACGGAATAATCCGAATTAGAAGAAGAAAATTTATTGAAAAAAAAAGAAAAAAAACGCGTCTAATATGAAACGATTTTGTTTAAACATTCCCCGTTTTTACAAGAAACGGGGAATAACGTGGTTGTTATTGTAAAAATGAAGTCTTTGTCGATTCGAAAAATGTAAAAAATTACGGATTAGGGAGTATCTCTGATTTATCATTGACGATGCAATCAAACCTTTGGAATACGATGCAGAGTCGCGTGATATTGCGCAATAGCAAAAAATGTATATAAAAAAAAAAAAAAAAAAGCAACACACCACGGTTGCAGTCTATCTCATGCCACGACCTAATATATCTTCTGTCCTTGTGTGTTTACTCGAGGTAAACGCATTTCTTCTTAGGTCACTGACCTATGCGCAACACCTCCCACTCTTTTTTTCTCCGCCTTGCCTAAATGTCGGCTTTCTGTTGCATATGTGAAAACCTCCTTTACGCCCTCGTTGCTGCAGGTGTTTCTCATTTTTTTTTTTTTTTTCAAATTCTTCATGCACCCGGGTATTCGGAAAACCCTACCTGACGAAACCTCATTTTTAAGAGCTTGTCTTGACAATACTTTACAAGACGATTCGACTGCAGTGGCTGTAAACTCGTCAAGGGTTAATTGTTGATTTGCGTGATCAGATCATTTGTTTATATATTTTTTTTTTTTTTTGTTCTTTTTACATAACATTGTTACAGTAACCCCGTTCTCGAAATGTTTCAACCGTTGCGCTTCTGCGTTTTTTCACAACCGATCTTTAATCGATCGGTCGATTCCTCGGCTCATTTCAAAAACTTTTTTAATACTTTCGCGAAATCATTTTGTTACACGTACCGGATTTCGTCGAGTTTTATAAAATCGTGAAAAATAAAAAAATTTACGTCACCATTCGAAAATCACTGAAACACTGTTCGTACACGTTTTAAATATGATTGGACAGGCCGAGCGGCTTGATAATGATTAAACTGCGATGAAAAATATTTATAAATAATAGAAATAAACCAAACCGTATGTATAAAGTCACTCGGTAAACGGTAATTATTTTTTAACATGTGGCAGATGGTTATCATCTTGTTTTTCTTCTTTTTTTTTTTCTTCTTCTTCTTCTTCATTTTGTCAACGAATACACACAATTTTTGTTCCGTTGTATCTAAATCATCCCGATGTACATACACACGAAATTTCAATCCCATGTGCGTACACTGAATGTACATCAATTTATGTATATTCTCTTTGCTTATCTTAAACATCATACCGCAGCTGAGATAATCAGATTTGTATACGCGTTATACGTATACGCAGCATCACTCTTATATAATATACTATATACATATAATTTGTTATGACAAAACAAAGTCGTTGGGGAACTACAGAAGCGGATCGTTTATTTGATTTGGAGTTAACAACCTCGACGAGATCAGAGAGCAGGGACGGAGAGATGATTCTATCCTACGAAGAAGACACTCGGTGGTTATCGCTCTTTGTCACAGACGCTTAAAGATCTCGTCGCCACTTGTGGAACGGTTTTGATGTGACGTGTCTTTCGATTTATTTATTTTTTCGAATCGTCTTTGTGCGTTAAACATTGTCATCTTATACGCTGGAATTAACGTCGCGTAGGCTTTTTTTTTTTTTTGCAAATTTTGCTATATTTTAGGTAATTTGGGATATTTGTTTTTTTCTCCTTTTACCGAGGAGTTATTCGTTCATAGATCGGGTGACAAGCGATCGAAATGATTTCAATGATTTGAAGCGATTTCAATTTATTTCGAACGTTTCAAAGTATCGGTATAATTTGAAAATGCGTTCACGGATACTTGAAAGCTACGCAAGCTGGCGAATGAGGCCGAAGTCTTGGAGAGTGTACACTTTTTCACTAATTCACTTGCCTCTGACGGAATATTTTTTTTTCGATCGATATGGCTAAACGTTAAAAGTTTCACTCTCCACCTTGCGATCGCACCTCACCATAAATCCATCGATTCATCCATCGATCGAATTCACAGCTTCTTACAGTTCGTTTAACATAGAATTGTTCCAATCGTCCGCACCGAAAGAACAACGGGAGAGTGGCTGTAACAACTTTCAAATCTAAATAGAAATCTAAATCTCTCCGCTGTTGGGGCCTTTGCCTCGTCTGTAGGATTGTAATTGAAATATAAATTACCGAGAGTGCGTGCAGCAGCTTTCCTCCTCCCCTCGCCGCGTTTAGTAAGATCACAGGTAGTAACCGTATAACCCTGTTTAAAAAAAAACCGTGAGTTGATTTTTTAGAGTCAAAAATTCGCATACTTACGGGCCGTGAAAGTCGATGAAAAGCAGAAATATGCTGTTTTAGGGCTCTAAGATTGAAAATATCCATACTAAATGAAAAAACTTGAACTAAAATGAAACAAGGTGTGCGAAAGATGTTGTTCATCAACTAGAATCGTCAAAGGAGTAGAGTTTTGACGTTTTATTCATTTGTTATCGCACTTTTAAACATTAACATTCTTTTTAATCGTTGATAATACTTTGTTTGTTACAATTAGGATATCGCTGGCGATGTAATCGCACTACTAGCAAAATAAATTGTTTTTCTTCTTCATTGTTCGTTAAAGTTCGATTATAATTTTGTATTAACGCTGTACTGCATATTTCCACATTTCTTCGACTTTCCCGGCCCGTAATTGTACGAATTTGGAGTCTAAAAAATCGACTCCAGGGCCTTTTTTCAGTGAATTTAATGCCCCGCAAGAATATGCTTGGTAAATTTTTTTAATTCAAACGGTTCAATAGTTACGGCATTTTTAATGAAAAACTTTACTTTTGCATGTTATTTAAATGGGAAATTTCAAATGGTCAGCGAAACCTTTTAAAAATGAGCCAAAAATTTTTCCAAACGTAAGAATTTTTTCCTCAATAAATAGGTCCTTTTAACACCATAGATTCGATAAGTTAGTTTTTTTTTGCTCAACCTAGTATACAATATATATATATATATTATCTAGATTATAGATTCCGGACAGATTCGGACTGCAAAGCGTTCCGTATCTCATCGCGAACACTCGGACATGTTAAAAGGCTTCTCTTGATTAATAGGCGCTCCTATTATAGTCTCCATTCGGTTGAACCAGTAGGAGACTACTGATGCAAGTGTAGGTGAGGTAGAATGAAAGGCCCGCTTTGTCAAGCTTACCCATCATAATTGCAGCAGGCAGAGTTTACGTAATCAGTGTCCGTGTATCGGAAAAAGTGTGCGTGTGTTTTGAAAAAAATCATTCAATACGAATAGTCATTGAATTTTGTTTCTACTTTTTATTCCTTCTCTTTGCACGCCGGTAATTCACGAAATAATTATGCATTTCACCGTTATCGGGAATTTGAGTCGGGTACTTTGGAATTATTTGAATTCCAATTTAAACCACAATTTTGATTATACGCATCGGTTATTATCGAAAGCCCATCAGGTTTTTTTTTTTAAATAGCGGTTTTCTGTTGGTCTAGTTTAGATTTGTAAAACTGACGCAATGCCTTTTTTTTTTTTTTTTTGTTGAGATTTAGTGTGGCGGAGAAAAAGAAATCGATCAATGCGAAGAAATGACGAAATCGAGGTTTAAAAAATATAATTGATACGATGTATCAGTTGATAATATCTTGTCAACACTGGGAAAAAAGATTAAAAATCTGAGTGTAATTGAAAAGATGAAATTTTTCTTTCGTTTCTTCAGTATTTATAGATCGAAAATCTGAGTTTTTTTTTTTTTTTAAACGACGAACAAAAACTAACTGTAATTATATTAATATATTCTCGAAGGTAACAGATATTGAAAATATACCGTTTTGGGAATGTCAAAGAAATAATTGTTTTTATTTTCTGTTACAGGTAAGCCTATAAAAAACTCCACCACCTTGTATCGTCGAAAGGTAATTTATTATTAATTAATCGCTAATTCTCGCGTCGGTTTCGTAGCCGAGATTATATTTTGCGGTCAGTCTAGCTGTGCAGCTTACTTTCCAAAAAACCGGTATACAAACTACTCAAATCCATGGATGCGTGTAACCCGAACACGTGTTCAAATTCAACTCGTCTTCGTTTTACCTCGACGTCTCGCATCGTCGAGAAATTTTACATACGTACGGTAATTTCATTCTCTGAAGTATTACGCACGTTATATCGATGCAGACAGGATTTCGAAACAAGTGTATAAATACTTGATTTTATAAACCGAAAGATGCGAGAGATAAATTTTTTCGTTCCTCTTCATTCGTCAGTCATGTTTTATTTAAATTCAATTCTCTGAATGTTTATATCGATAATAATCATTCCGCGACGAACTTGCAAATGCTTTTTAAGCATTGTCGAGACATGGCTTGCCAAACTTACAATTAGCGTGATCTAGTCATCGATCCGTCGTATTATGTACCCTTCCATTTGTCAATTACACTTATATCGTCATTAATAAATAAATGAATCAGTATAACTGGAACGGTTTTCCGTTTGTTTACACTGTCAGGTTATATATACCCTTAAATTATTCAATAGCGTCGAGTCCGGTTTATCAAGCTTTCGAGTTACTGTTTAACAATCGTAGAACTCAATCCGTCGTGGTCCCAACTGTTGGCAGAAAAATAAATTACCATTTCGCAGAATGAATTTATCGCCAAATTCAATGTTTAATTTTTCTTTAATCAAAGCCACCTGATGCGGAAATCGCAACAAACAAGACGAGATTCGCGGCGTTCAGTTTTAGTGATTAACGATTTTCCGTCCCACTCCGCAATTGCAAATCTAACGTTTGCGGTTTTCCTTTCTGGATCGAATGAAAAAAGCACGATCCTTGCTTACTTGTTGGAAAATTATCAAGTCTTGTTTTGCGTGTCTTCGGAAATTTACGCAATACGAAAGAAAAATAATTATCCATTTTTCACTATTCATTCATTCTTATAGAAAATTTGTTTTCACTTTTACGTACATACGTATATTTAACTCGCGATGAATGTTCATTTGCGCCAATAAACATTATTGTTTCTAAAAAGTCGTAAATATCACTTCTTACGATCTATCACAAAAGTTTTTAGCCTGTTGATTTTATCAAAACATTTTACAAACAATGTTATATATATATATATACGTGTTTTTTTTCTTTTTTTTTTGTTTTTTCTCTTCAACTAAACACTTACAAAAGTAATAGTTGAATTATGCACGGTACGGTTTGAAAAATCTAAGTACCTTCTCAGTTCAAGCTATCCGTCCCAATTAAATAAAAAAGAAAAATGAGACTAAGAAGGAAAGAGGAAGAAGAGAGATAGAGAGAGAGAGAGAGAGAGAAAAAAAGACAAAGAAAAAGGAAGCCGTCCGTTCGATGTAAAAGGGAATGAAAGTAAGGGTGCGTCCTAATAAACCTCGACGAGAATTTCGGCTCACGTTTTGCGTGGTCGTCGTCACCGTCGAAGCGACGCGTTAACCTTGGAGCAACTGGAATTTAACAAACATTGGGAGAGGAGGAAGAATAAGGTAGTTTCTAAGGGGTGACGCAATTTTTTTTTTTTTTTTAACACCGAGGACGAATTCTTCTCTTTTATTTTCAGATTAGTCCACGTCACTTTAACTTACTTTTGCACCTTGCAACATTTGCCGAGTCGCAGTTCGTCTCTTGAATATCACCTCCGAATCTGACAACGTGACTTACATTTTACTTCAAGGATTATGTTTTATGCATAACAGCCACCCTCGCATCTGTCCTTCGCTGGCTTATACCTGATTTTTAAGAAAATATGTAGATTATACGCGTAAAATCCAAACACATGAATCTACACGGTGACCTGCGGTCAGGGAAAAGTCAGAGAATTTTGTGGCGGTATTGAAAGAGAGAGAGAGAGAGAGAAAGAAGGAATGAATGAAAGAAAGAAAGAAAGAAAGAAAGAAAGAAAGAAAAAAGCTTCCAAGGCGAAAAAGGAGAATTTTTAAGAACGATTTTTTTCCATACACTCATTTCCGTCATTATTTTCCTCAAGTAATGGTGTTTTTTTTTTTCGGGTATTTAGGTATGTTGAATTGAAATATTGGGCTAGTTTTTTTAACAGCATAACGTGATTTATTTTTTATGCATTTTTGAATTATTTTTATCGGAGAAACATAAAATTAATACAAAACTGAATATTTAGGTGTAAAATGAAGAGCATTGGGTTTGAACCAGACTTAAGAGACTAGATAAATCGAACAGATTTGTGATATCTTTTTCTACTTGCTTTAAAACTCCTGTTTTACCACTGCTCGTTTATTTTGCTCTACTTGCACGCCGCTCCTTATCTGCATTGCCATTTTTCAGTCTCTTTCCTTCTTTTCCTCCTCTTCTCTTTCTTCGTTTTCGTTACAATTTTGCATTTCAGTGAAAATTCAATGCCCCAAAAGGGTTATTTTTGAATTTTTATGCTCACAAGGGGCTTAAAACTTTTTCAAATTGATAAATGGAAAAATAAAAAAACATTCATCTAAAATTTGAGTTCTTTGTACCGACTCTAAAATAGTCCGCTTTGCGATCGAAGTATCTCGTGAAAATAATAACGTTGGAAAAAATATTTTTTTGCTTTTTGACATTTTTTAAGTCGTTGAAGAACATATCGAAAATCATCGAAAATACGTGTTTTTGTAGGGAATTGAAGGATCCAAAAAAAAAAGATTACGTACCGTTTACATGTATGAGGGAGTGATGATACTTTTCAAAGGATGGGGGGGGGGGAGGGGGGGGGGGTGAGGCGGACGTCGACCACATACGTGTTAGCATCCATCAAATATTCATGCAGTACGTGTGATTTACGGCAAAAGGTTTACCGTTTTCCTAAAGCCAACGAGCTTGCAAGCCTTTCTCTCTACGGCGTGTATTAATACTTATTCCAACTAATGAACGTTCTTCACTTTGAATGTTTAGACTTTTTTTTTTCTTTTTTCAACTAATATCTCACGTCATTCATTTCATTTTGATACGTATATAATATATATATATAGTAATTTTTCCTTAATTGCCATCTTATTCGTGACAATGACAATTTTTGTTATTGTTATTCGTTATCTTGCTCGACTTACAGACTAATATCGTTGGCCTAAAATGAAAGGAAAAAACCGTGATAGAAAGGAGACGAAAATATCGTTAAAATTACAAACAGAAGAAAAAAAAGAAACGAATCCAACTCCGTATCACAGTGCGTAAAAATTCGATTCCAGGGTTGTGATGTATAATTTACTGGTTGTAACAAAAACAAAAAAAAAAAAAATAAAAGGGGTGCCTGGTCGTTTTTCCACACAAAAATTATACTCCATCTTCTTCTCTCGCTCTCCCCTAGCTCTTGCATTTTCGTGCTCGGTGAAACGTTTTCGTTTATATGTGGGAGCTTAAACGACACGGACGCTTTTAAGTTAATTCTCCATGGCATGAACGAGGGTGAATGTTACATTATGGCGCATTATATGTTACTTTAGGGGTGGCCAAAGAGTTGGTAACGATCGTATTTGCCATTTGCTTTCGTTGTTGGTTTTTTTTTTTGTTTTTTTCTCTCAACTCTTTTCTCTCTCTTACACTAATCATCCTTCCTTTCTGCCCCCTCTCCACCCCATCCACCCTGTTCGTGACGTAATTAAGGACGAATGGGCCGGAGAACGTCTGAAAACCAGTTTAGTTCAAGGGACATAAAAAAAAAAAAAAAAATGTTGAAAAAATTTCTGCATGCGTAAATAATTCAGTGGAAGTTCCATCCTTGACCTTCATATATGTATATATATATATATATGTGAACTGAATAATTGGCTCTCGTTACCGCGGTACGTCATGTTTATAAATTGCGTTTTTTTTTTCCTCTCTCATCTTCTGCTCAACGTTTTGACGACGCAGCTCACCGGTTCCTTATTCGTCAGCTCGAAATTTTTTAATTAAAACAAACAGTATTGCGTCCAGCGATAAGTGGGTATATAGTATGTAATTTATTGACGTATAGTTTGTTACGGTAAACACGGTAAGGGATAAGTAATATACTCGTTTGGAAAGGTAGAAAATTCAAGTTATAGAAATTTGTCGTGTAATGACTGAGAGGGGGGGGGGGGGGGGGGATTCTTAAAATCCGCAATATTGATTGTATTATACGATTGTCGGGAGAAGTACGTTGGTCATAATCTTACACGCGATATGTACGAAGGGAATATTATAACTTATAATCCGGGACTTTGGAATGGATTCATTGGCTCGTTTCCAAAGACCCTCGTCCTCCGCCGTATTCTAATTGATTGGTTCAATCGATGCATAATCAATTATCTTGGCCCATACCGGATTAGAGGCTTTGCGGTACGATAGAGCGCCGGTTTGCCGGCCACCGGAGAACCTGGACCACCACCACCACCGACCACCACCAGACGCAAGACGGCCGCATCGGGTTGCAAACTTTACTAACTGCATTATCTTCCCTGGGCATGAATTACATAATGTACCTCATACCCTATCCATACGCCAAACTATTTATACCCTTATTTATACCTTATACCCCTCGCTTGCGTAGGTCGAGTGTTGGTTAGGCGAAGAGAGGGAGAGAGGGAGAGAGGGAGAGAGGTAACGGAAGTAAGAGGGAGGCTATACTCCACAGCAGGTACATAACGGCAGCATCATCTAACAGTAATGAGTCTTGTAACAGGTGTGCCGAATTCCCTCATCCTCTTTGCCTCGAGGTACGCCCAATTACTCCCCCTCCCTACTCCTCCTCCATGTCATTGTTTACACACCATGGTCGGGTGTAATTTATTAAAACGCTGTGCAACGTAAATATAGACCTCCGGGTCGTTGAAGAAGATAAACAAAAACTCTTCACTGTAACCGACTATATTGAACGAAATTGTTTTTCGCAATTTTTGATATTACAATTTTTGAGGTTTCTTTTTTCTTATTCCTTTTTTCTTCTTGGCACCGAATTGGCCCGGTAAATAAAAATTTTATAACCGAAAATTGAATACGTTTAGGTAGATTATGCGTGACGTTATTGTCTAATCGGCAAATTGAGAGTTTGAAAAAAGTGCCAACAGGATACGAACAATTTATTGGAAAATTAAACAATTACGGTAACGCACACCTCGTACGTAGGTTGAACTATGGAGAGAATTTTGAAATATTCATACTTGATTAATTTTTTTTTATTTCTCTTTTAAATTTTATTATTATTATTATTATTGTTATTAAAAAATATCAGTGACAAATGAAATAGAATTTATCAGAATTTCGAAGAACAATTTAACGAAATCTCGAAGTATCATTTGAAAAAAATCAGAAAATTGTTGTTTTTTTTTTTGAAAATCTATTTTGATACAGTTTTATTTTATTTGCCTTTCTTCCTTGCTCGTGTTTGACCGGTAGCGGTCGTATAAACGGTTTGTAAATTTCTATATCCGGATTTTTATTACCGCGATCTGTGTCACGGTTTGCTGTTGGTATAATAACGCAGGTCGCACATAGAGGGCACGTTGTACGGTGGTCATGGGTGTTGGTGTAATATACAAATGGATGGGCAGTATTGCCGGAGCCCATAGAAGTATAGAGAGCGAATGAAATAATCCCTGCACCGAATTGACCGACCGAAATATTCGAATGGCCGATTCTGAATGATGTGCTATACCTTCCTACCTACGTCAGTGGTACCGCGAACCTGGCTGTCGGTTGCATTTCACATTGATATGTGTAGGTGTAATACGTGTCTCTGTAGTATTTGGAACGGGCACTAAAACTTGCGTTTGCAGGGAAAAGCTGTAGCTTCCGCGAGGAATGGACGTGTCCATCCGTCCATCCATCCATCTCTATAACGCGTTTGTATATCCGTAAATTCGTTGCATCACAACGTCATGCATATGTGTCCTTTTAACAAGATTACAAATTGTATATCCCTGGAAGCTCTTCACTTTTTATGTTTGAAAAGCGCGTGCCGAGCGATGCACGATACCCTTTTATATCCAACACGATCACGGATGGATGTGGATGCATTTGTGAAAATTTTACCCGCCACGATTCGACGCCTACGGAACGAACGTCACAAAAGCGCCGGTAGTCCAGCCCGATACTAACGAACCTGAATTGTATCCGCAGGCAAGTCGCGATTCAATTTAACTTTCCCCTGTTCTTCTTCTTTTCCTTCTTATTTTCCATTGCACTTATTAGATTGACCGAAATATCGCGAGCGAAGGAAATTCCGTAGCTATTGGAATCGGTCGACTTTGTTCTTGGATAAACTCAGCATCATCTTTGATGCGCGGTTCAGTTTCCAGACTTTCAAGTCCTCGCCCACTTTGGTGTTGAACCTGCGGCTAGGCTGTAGGTATACCTACTCACCTACCTTCGTTTACACACGTTCGTGCCGGGTAGGCGATAAGGACGAAGGGCGAAGAGCAAAGTTCTGTTCCGTTGATAGTCGACGTGGAAAGACGCGTCCGAATGATGGAAGGAAGGGTATGGTGGTTTACGTCACCGCGGCAGGCAATGGAGAAAAGAGAGGTTTATTTCCTTTCGGTATCGATGTCTCCTCCTCGTCTCCGTTTCCTTTTCTTCTTTGTACTCCCATCATCTCCCTCTTCTTCGTTGCCTACCTGCTGCCTCCTGCCTAGCTCGTCAAACGTCTCCTCTCATCGCCCGGTTTAACCGCGTCGTTGCACACACCGAAGAAACACACCGCACGCAAACTCACGTCTTCTCCGTGTGATCAAAACCTATTTTATACCAACCGAACAAAGAAAGGGAATTTCGTGTCATTTGTTGAATATCCAGAAGAAAAAAAGTCATTTATTTTCCACCCCGAGAACGTCGATTTTTTTTTATTAAATTTGTTTTGTTTATTTTTTTATCTTCTTTGACGAAAACTCTTCGGGTATCTCGTTATTTCCAGTTCCCTCGTCTGTTATTTTTATACGCCGCAATGCCCGCGTTTCGACGTTCTTTACTTTGCTTCTTAGCTTTTCCTTTCTCTGCTTATCTGTATATCTCAATTTGCAGAATTTGTCAAACTGTAATTTTGATCCACAGCGTAAGACACAAGCCTGCCGAAAAAAGGTGATAAAATAGAAAAATGCTCGTTTCTTTTCACACCGAAGTGTCAGTGAATCTTTCTTCACTTTTTTGTCTTTATATCGAGTTATTAAAAATTCACCAAAAGTCGATTTAGAATTTGTTATCTTTAGAAAAAAGAAAATTTAACGCAACCAAAAAATCCCATCGCCAAATCTTGTCTCATATTTCCTACTAAAAGATTGGAAGAAACCTGATTTATTCACAAATTTTCCAACCCCTACAGTGAAGGATACGATGGTGTGCGTGCGTGTTTGTGTATAATTCTACGACTGACGGTAAACGGTGATAGCAGCGAGTCCGTCGGCTCTTTTTACACCTCCCGAGTGCCGCGTCTATATATCGTTGCGTAGAGAGGATACCGGTTTCGTTTTACTGCTAACTGGTACCCGTCAGCTTCTTCTCTTTCTTCTTCCGTCTCCACCCTTTAATTAGTTTCGCATTCGTACCGCGTGCGAAGAGGAGTCGGCACGGTATATCTTTATACTCGCAATGTAGATGTATAACCAAGGGCTGAACACCCGCGCTGCATGAATTTCCGTGCACTCTGTATAAGCGGATCAATTCCCTGCCGTTTCCATTCCCTGGAAGTGCAGCAGGGTTGGTTACCTCTCGTAACGCAAGCCGCTTACGACTCTCAGCAGTTTCTATTTCAACCTGTCTTATTATTACATTTAACGATGTTCGGCTACTAATTACAACCTCGATACTCGTGTTCGGGGCCACTCAGGGATGAGCATCGTCGCTGCTCTTGCCGACGATTTTCTTTCCTGCCCTTTTGCTCCGTGGATGTCAACCGACCATGGTCATGTTCTTGATATCCACCGAGGTGAAGTATAGGTAGTACCGGTATGATGACCGGTCGAGTCCCCGCCTTCCGTTTACCATCTTGATGCGGACTATACGTACACCTGGTGAAGTGGGAGGACGCCTTCTCTCTTCTGCTGATGCAAGGAAACCATTCGTCGCGGGTTGGAGGGCGGCGGGCGAAGGGACGAATCACGTCTGGTAGTCAATTAACTGTAATTCGGCGTGGCTCTGCAGACAATTAGCCGCCAGACTCCGCGCTATTGCTGACTGCAACCTCGGCCACAAAAGGGGAGGGTTCGGTTCAGTCGGTCTAGGGTAGCCAGGGAGCATCGAATTTTCGACCCTTCGAAAAACAACCCTGATGTACAGTGGCCTGAAAACGTTCTTTGGGATCCGCAGATCTGGGGCTTATGATTACCTACATGTCGTTATTCTATTTTTCTCAGTCCCCTCTGACGACGCCAACAATGTTTTCGGGCTGCTTTACTTTTCAACGAACTTGTTCCTCTGGGCTTTTTCCTGGGATCAAGTAGCGTTTCTCGGTTTTTGAACTCAGAATCCTGCGGATGATTGACCACCTTTGACACATAAGACGCTGAGAGTTACGAGTAAAAGAGGTGGAACCAGAGAAAGGGTGAATGTGGAGAATCGCAGAGGCGGTGAGTAACGCTTTCCTCACGATTTATACTTGGCGAGGAAGGGTTCCAAGTGTAGGTACATTCAAATGAGAGGGCTTAAATGAAATTAAGCTTCTTCGGTCGAGTCTTAGTGAAGATGGAGTTCCCGGCAGACCAGAGCTTTACCGATACAGTACGGGAATTAGTCAAATGCTAAAAAATTACCCCACACAATTCTCGAACGCCTTGTTCGTTATTTTTTTCTATTGTCCAATAATGTTATACACTCGTAACAAACTTGGAAGGTACGTTCAAATCTACTCGAACAACGCTCAGTTTTTTATTTATAATATTCTCTTACTTCATGTTCGTCATCTGCACCGTTGAAAGTTCGTGGTCTGAAGGCTACTCGTCGAGTGGAGTGCCCCATGAATCCAGTGCGTATTATTCACAATGAGCTTAAAGTTTGGACCTGTCAGCTTCGATGAAAAGAGATTTTGAAATCCTTTGAAAGTTTATATCGGTTTTATTGGGAGTGTGTAGAGGAGTTATCAGTTTTCCAGGTTTACTGGTGTGGTATAAGCACCGGAAATCTTCCTTGCGGGCGTCGCGACGCTTTGTTGTGTGGCGCTTTTTGGGTTTCCCGTTTGAAGAGATTGTTTGAACTTCGACAAACTGATGTTGTTGATTCCGTTCCTCTTCTTTCTTCTTTTTCTTCTTCGCTTCCCAACGTGTGATGTTGGTGTTGTTGACTCGTACGTTGGGGAAAGACTTCCGACCGGATATTGGTCCGTATATATATACGTATTTTACATTGAGTCTGAAAATTGAGGTGGAGAACAAGGATCTGCCACGACGGAAAAGTGAACTTTGGCTTTGTACTCTGATCGTTCTTTCTTTCTCTGTGTAGGCGAACCCTTAATTGCCTTCTTTGATCATTGCTTGCGAAATATTCTTTGACGAAGGATGTTGGAGGAAAAAATTCAGCGGAATATTACTGACGAGTCAATTTTCCCCATCCTCTTCTCTCTTTTCCCACATGAAGCAAATTGTGAAAATCATTATTCCCGAGGCACGAACGAGCCATTCTTTCAATATCTATATCGGCAATGGTACGCTGGGTGTATCGTGTCATGACGACACTCGGTACATCCTCGCGGAGGTGATGCTGCTGTAATAATCACGGTGCAGAGCCGATAAATGTTACGTTGAGCCGTAAATTTGAATGCGAACACTATAATAATGTGAGACTGGTAGGTAGGCAACCAATAATACCGATGAAACTGTACCCCGTTTGTAGTGTGACCAGTTAATATATGATTGCCAGTTTAATTATTGCCGTCGTATACGAAGAGTGGAATCGGCGTTCGTGTAGCTGATCTCTCTGTATTGAAACGCAGACACGCGTTGTTGTATCATCTGCACGCGAAGAGAATTAACGTCTCTGACCCGGATACCAGATACGCACCATGACCTATCAAAGTTTTGAGAAGTCGTAATTCGACGATACCGATAAGCGTTGAATTGCATTCCCGAGCTGATCATTGATTGTCGCGTTATGCATAGAAATGGATCATGCACGAGTGTACGTATACAACCATTATCGGCCAGATCTTGCCGTAAGTCATCACTCGTCCATTTCGCGTTTACCATATAGATTGATTCGGCTGACCTCCTCATAGCGGTAGCAGCACTTCACCAAAACTTTGAAGGTAATACCGGTAAACGAGTATAACCGTAGTGGATATATCGCATCAATTTTCAATTTGCATGGAACGACGCCGTTATATCATATATGGTAGAGCTGCACCGACTACTGAATATACATCCGATACGATGTATGTTTGTACGAACATACAAGACGTGGAAAAATGTATTTCCAAGAGGTACTCTCGGGATAAACGAGTGGTACAGCATTCGATCGCAAAGTGTGATGCAAAAAATGGAGTGAACGAGAATCACCGTTACAGTTTTACATTCACTCATTTAATTTCGGAGTTATGAAGCTTCCACTTCCTCATCATCAATTTTTGGCACGTTTTGTCATTTGGCGAACGAAATTAGGCGAAGATGAATCAGCGAAGTAGCTTTAGACCAGTGCCCGCGTTCGATTGGACTGAAACCCAATTTTTCCTTCCGTTCCAATTTATGGTGTCGAAGTTCGAATACGAGCGGCTCTTCACCGCAGGTACGACGTACTTGACTGGCACCATTATGGCGGCAGGACCCTCGTTATAGGTTGCCGCATTGTCGCGGCCGGAGCTTGGCAACTAGATGAGGATTCCCAAAGTTCTTGTGCTTTCGGGGGTGCATGGTGGTGTCGTGGATGTCAGGCGGCTCGAGCACATAGTCAGTCGCTCGGTCCAGGTCGAAGAGGGACGGGAAGGACGGGTGCGGACTGTAAGAGGACTCTATTAATAGGAAAACCGTGTCAAAGGGGAAACTTTCCGCTCCGCGGTATACCGTGGTATACACTGGCGAAGTTCTGTAGTTGGGGTATAAACCGTTATCCAGACTGGAGAGTCGCCCCAGTCCCCCATAAAGTCTGGCGTTCCGAGTACAAAAGCCGTTCGGAAATCAGAGATCACAATTAGCCCTCCTCGGCACAACGTGCTTATCATTATTACTCTATCAACCAATTTCTGAGGGTAGAGAAAAACTGCAAGGGTCCTCAGTTTTTCAAATCTTGATCATCGTCTTAGTGAAAACGGACGGTTACACTCCAATCTGAGACTTGCCATATCGCGGCTAACAAGGATCGGAACGGAATCAGAAACGTCCAGTCGACACGGGCATCAAAGAGGTCGAATAAGTCGTCGCGAGGTAAGATGGGTCATAGAAGAGACCGTCACGTCCTTCGGATGCCATCCTCCCTTCCTATTCCTGTGTCGTCTCTGGGGACGAAATGAAACGTCCAGATGGCTGATCCTGATCCCCCACCTTCACCAACCCACCCGACTTCCCGATCCACCGCTAATCCCGGTCGTCGCTTCGTCCCTCGTCTTTCACTTCGCGAGCTCCTCGATACCTCTGTCAGTCCGATAGGTTTTTTACTCCAGCTTGCGGCCTGAATTGAACTGCAATTTTTGGTCATGAATACCGGACACTAAAATTGGCACAGCGATGACGATTGTACACATTAAGCAGGCTCATCTTTTTGACGGTGAATTGGTTGTTACACTCGCGATGCGAGAAGTTAATTATTGGGGCTGCTGTTTCGTATTCGCGCTAGAGTATCGTTTTTCAAAAGCAACTCGACCCTTCTTACTGAAAATCTCTCGTAGCGCTTGAAATCCGAGCGATCACTCTGTTGCCTTCTTGTCTCACGTCACTCTTGTAGATACTTTGCGCTTTTTCATTCAGAAATTGGTGAAAATCGGGACTTGATTCGAAACTCCGTTAGCAGCGTGTTTAACGTCACTTTGTTTAGATTCATGAAAAAAGCAAATCCAGGGAGAGAAAAAGCTTCCCGTTTTTCGCTGTCAATTTTTTATTAACCAATTTGTTCCAGCTCGTACGTGGGCTAATTAAAGCGTGAGTTTTATATTTCCAGTGTCTATAATCAGGGGATATAACAAGTAACGCGATTTTCTATCTTTGTGCGAGGACATGGTCTCTCCTAAAAGGGACGTGATTAAACTCCTTTATTAAAACCGAATAACATGTATTTGTGTGGGTCTGAGATATACGGAATCTTCTCTCGTACACGTAGAAGAAGTTCATTCTGCGATTTAATTAACGCAACGATAAGAATCGTCAGAGATTTCATTTTATTTATGAGAATCCTTTTTCACTTTCGCTTCTGCCGTCATACCGTAAACAACTGTATTAAAAACCGGCCACTCAATCTACTTTTTTCTTTGCGCAAAAGAAGAAAGAGAATATAAAACGTTACCATCCAGAGATAGATTATGCGCTATGAGAGCTTGCACTCAAATATTACATCATCTCACACGGGACGAGCTTTGTTCTGCTGGTCTGGGTGTCTGTGCAGTATCAAGGAATTCGCGCCCTCTAGTGGATAGACAAGAGGTTGGAAGAATGGAGCTTTTATTTGCGGAGGCGACCCGTGAATCAACAAACCGAGAGGTAGAGACGAGCCATTGTGTCGTCCTCACCGGCAGCTTTCTCCGGATCCACCTTCCTCCGCCGCTTCCTAACACCCAGCTCTCGCTATTTTACCACCGGAAGATGTTCGCATCCCCTTTCTCCTTCTGAATCTGCAGAAGAATGCATCCCGGGACTCATACGAGAGCATCTCGGTGTTCCCGAGTTCCCGTATCTCCGTTCTCGCGTGTCGACGAAAGAAAGGAAGAATGTCGATTATCCCATCGTCTTCCGGAGCACAAACGAGAAGTTGAGAATTAGAGCGTGGGGGTGCTTAATGAATTACAATCGAATTGCCGTAGAGTTTCGGGGCAAATCGTGTCCGCGATAATTCGCACGTTGAACATCTGTTACAGCAATAAAGTGCCATTGGCTAATTGGAGTTGAGTAACTTTGTATATGTATATCTGGTCGGGGTATCGCGGTGCGTAATTACGATAACACGTGGTTGAGTGTTGTTATACATATATGAACGGATTTGGCACAGACATCTTCGTGCGTACAGGTTCATGTACTACGCGTGTCCATTCGCCAAACGACGAATGTCGAACGCGTGGTTTTCGGATCGGATTACCCCTGAACCCATCCACCGCTGCAGGGTTCGACCCTTTCCTATCCGGACCACCTTGTCCGGGGTCGTCGTGACCCCCGCACGTGGCGTGCCAACCCCTGAAACTAAACCAACTCCATCCTCTGCACAATGACAACATCCGCGTGACTATGATCGACTCGAGCTCGGTGCAAGTCCTCGTTGCCTCAACGAACAACGTCTGTTGACTTTGGCATAGTGCGGGGTGATCATCCTGCTGCCCACCGCACCCTATCCATGTTACGTTTTGCTCCCGTATTACGCATTGTCCTGCAGTGAGTCCCTTGACGAGGTGCTATTATAGTCGATAGAGAGAAAGGTAGAGAGGGTAAGGGTGAGGGTGAGGGTTAGTGAGAGTTGGAAGATGAGCTCAACCGACTCGCTAGCTGCTTTCGTTCGACGTGCACGAAGCTGGACTTTTCGTCCCCCGCGATTATCATCCCCGTCTCTTGCCACTCGTTTCGCGACAGCTGCTCAGCCAGTCTGAAAGTGAGTACTGGGTACATAGTCGTGGTCCTTGAGAGTATAATCTGCAGTGCCTATTGCGTAGGCACGCCTAATTCTTCGTCCTACTCGAGTTCTCAACTGGTTTAATTACTCGAGTGGCACTCGCTTACACCGTGCGACATAGGGCTGGGTGAAAACTTCACCTTTTTTAGAAGAAGTGCCGGTCTCCCGGATATAGTAATATTTTCATACCTGCAGCTATGGCTGTTACTGCAGGCAGGCACAGTGGATTCCAACCTCGGTTTGATCGATCAGTCACTCCGGCAGAGCTTTGCCCGTGCGGCATAACGCTCGAGACCAATTAGATTCAGAGCTGTGGCACTAGAAATGTGATGTGTGTACACGCAAATCCTCCGGGTAGATATTACGACCTCCACAGACCATCGTCATACCCCAACTACCAAATTGTAGTCCCCGTTCGGCAGAACTGCTGCAGTGCGTTGCGTAGCCGGGTGCAACAGCGACGCAGTTTATGTTTGAACACTGTCGAATATGCACCATCTGCCCATATTTACTACCGCCAAACACAATCTGCATGGGACCGTGCAGTAGCCCCTGTACTCCTACTGTTGGTCATACCGTTTGCGATTTCAGTTGATATTTTCAGCAAGGGAAGTTGGAACGGAAATTTTTCATTAAACAAATCGCTATGCGTATCGATCATCGGTATGGTTGGTCTGTCGTTCGCAAACCCTCGGCGACTCTTGTAATACCACCCCGCCCTTTTTAGTTGGGAATGATTTGCTACTGTGGAGTGGCTTGCAGGGATGCGAAATTATAGGGGGAGGACCTCTTGCCCTATATATTTCTCAGCGCTCGATTACGTCATCGGTGAATCGCCCGGGGGTGCCTTCCCTTCTCTCTAAGGGCGGTTGTCTAAAAATTATTTTTTTATTTTTCTCTCTCTCTCTCTTTCTCTCTCTCTCACACACACACACACACACACACAATGGGGGACTTTGTGTCCTTTTCCCTAGAAAATGGTCAGGCGAGCGATTGACTGCTCCGAATAACATGCGTATATATCGTTGGATGGAATAAATAAAATCTCATTAAATTACATTATGTGCCTGACGTTGATTTATGGATTGGAGCAAATTGCCGGAATGCACGATTTGCGTTTTTCGTTTTGACGGAATGAAGCCGGTTGGCATTGTTATTGTTATTTGACCGGAGGTAACACGCACGCGTGGTAGTAAACGATCATTTATTTTCAGGGGTAGGAGGAGACAAAAGTAGCGTCAATAATGAAACGGAAAATAAGAAAACTTTTCAATTTCAAACTTTGCGACAACTGGCGAGAAGAACAAGACTCTTAAGCGGACTTTGAGCAGTCGAAATTCTTACGATGGGCGTACTTTCTCGCACAGGGGAAAACATTAGATTGTTCTTCAATCACTTTCACGATGTATATACTACAGTACGGAATGAGGAGAGAGAGAGAGAGAGAAGATAATAAAAGATGAGGAAATTTCTCTAAGTTTTCCTTGAGCACTTGTTAGTGATTGAAATGGATTATTCTTAACCTGACTAGGTAGTCGACGGTAAAAAAAATGAAGCACAGATGTATATAGAAACTGTGGAGTAAAGTGAGATCAAAATGAGCGCGAGTGAATCAAATGCCAGTAATCGGGACTCTTCGGGGTTTTTTTGATTCGATCGGAAAGCCTGCAGATTTGACTGATTCATTTTTGAGATTAATCTCAACCCTTGATATCGATCGAGCGATTAACCGGCCACTGGCCGCCCGCTAGCGCCAGGACTTCCGGTTATTAATCGTCTCTTTTGTCCGAAAAATTGACAAAACCTGAGAACCACGTGAGTTTGGAAAGGTCGGTTTTCTTTTCGCCCCTTCGTCTTCTTCTTCATTCTCTCTTTGCTCGGCAAACCCTTAGCTTAGGATGATATTAAGTAACCGGGCGTGTTTCGTTGGGTCTCGAGAGTCCTCAAGGTCTCTGACTAAACGGGCAGATCCGATGCCGCAATCGAGTATCTGTGTTACACACGAAGTGCCCCTCGAGTAGACGCCAAATTCAAACTTCGGCGAATAAGATTCCCTGTTCGGCCTCTTTTTTTTGTAGCCTTCAAAAAACAACCTAGCAAGGGTTTCTATCTTGTTTGTCGACGTCGTCGCGTGGAGACATTTCATCGTTGTCAAAGAGCTTAAGTCTCCGCACGATGTGGAACGATCTTGCGATTAGTTCTGGTTTATGCCCGTCATCATATAACGTATAACCATGTCAAACTATAACCGACTTTACGATAGGCGGTTCAACGAAGTTCGCCGTGCGCTTTTGACGTGCGATAGTTGTTGGCGAAGTTACACGATGCCAGGTAATAGGTGTCAGAGAATTGGCCGGGAAAACGGGTCGCGGGAATAATTTTAAATCGAGGAAAAACCGCGGACATTCCATACGAAGTAACGATTGCTGCACCGATGGTGAAAATTGGATTCCCTCTCTATTTGTCTTCCTCCTTTCGCGGTATGTTTTGCTTCTTTCTCTTTTTGCTGTAGATATATTAGGGGGATGTGTGCTGATGTGGATTTGAAACCGCGTAGCTTTCGTACGTTTCTTCCTTCTTCAAGAGCGCTTCGGCACAGGCATGGCTCATATGTTTCAACATCGAGAAAAAGAAGAAAGAAAATATTTGAAAGTTACCGGGAATAGGAAGCGGAAGACCCGATGGAAAGAAAGTTTCAAGAGGTTGAATCGGAGCGAGTTAGTTGATACGGGCGGAGTGGGGAACTGAAATGGGGTGTGCGAGGAGCGTAGAGCGAGGCGGAAATGAACTTGGAACTTGCTAATGAAAGCTACGTGTATTTCTACGAAACAAGTAACTCCTATGTAAATATACAAACAAGCGTGCTGCAAGCCAAGCGGAGGAGAAGGTGTACACTGGTGTATAACTACCTACATGGGTAGCTGGTACTAGCAGTTAAATTTGTCAAGTCGGCAACGTGTTGGTGGGTAATTATTACTGTAAGTACAGTGTCAACGCTCTACGTCCGGATACTTCGCGCTTGCCGAGCTGTATTACCTATTCGTATAACTTAACGGTTGTGTATATATTCGCGGGGGAAGAGGGCCACTCTGTTATACACGAGTTTGAATTTCATTTGGATTATGCCCAACACCCGCAATCGTTACAACTTATAGCAGTCGTATAATTCAAGGCAAAGGTGTGAGCGTTTATCGGAGGAGAAAAATTTGTCTGCTTCCTAACCTGGTTGTTGGATAGTTTTCCCGAGTTAAAAGACATAAGTAAAACTACCTCGTTCATTCGCTCGAGCGGAAACTCTCTTGATTGGATTTACTCGGATACGGTACAGAGCATCGTCAAGTTCTCAATGAAATTTGAAACTTGAACTTGACGATAAATATTTGCCGAGGGGTTAAGGGGCAAATATCTTTGCAGACCTGCAAGACCTCTCCAAACTATTGGGAGTAGAGTATAATTATTATTCAGGTGGTGAGAAATTCGGTGATCGATGTATAAGTTTTAAGTGCGTAACCCGGTGTATCGTCTGAGAGTAATCGAATAAGAAAACGATGTTCAAAGTTTTCCTATCCGTATCAAATATTTATGCATCGCGAATTACGTTGGCTGAAGTACAACCATAAGATCGATTCGATTTGAGGCAAGGAGTTCGTTCGCGTTTACAGCGTTCTGGTCACGTTTTCGTGCGAAAGAAAAGTTTAGGGAGATTATTGTAATTTGCAAAACTACCCACTCGGTTTTTACTCCTAATGCTATCATTCAACACAGCCATCTAGCTCTCACATTCCACGGGTGCTCGTGTGTACTCCTCCTTATTTTTGGCCAAACAATTTCATCCTCTAACTACACTGGAATGGACACCAAAAGATTCGCCCCTTATCGTGTCCCGATATTTTTGAATACGTGCGACGAAGCGGAGCAGTAAGCGAAATAAGAGCTGGGCGAAGAAGTGAGAAAAAGATGTGCCACTGAGGGACGGAAAATAGAAATCTTTAAATCTCTTCACGGGGGGTGTAAACAGTCGGATGGTGGTACAATTTGGAGTCGGTGGATTTTGGCGAAGTGGAACGTAGAGGTCCTCCTGCTCCTATAATCGGGGCAAATTATGCCTCCTAAGCTTTCCGAATATCGTGTTATTACAGGCACATCGCCTGGGAACCTGCAGCTAGGTACAAACATGTATTGCCCTTTCGGATTAACGAACCCCAGCGGCGTATTCACCGGGGGCTTCTTACTTGACGATTATAATCGGCTCCTTACTCCGTTCGCGTGTACAAAGGGCAAAGATTTTACCCGACCACGAACAAACCAACCAACCAACAGATCGTCGGGGGAATCAAAATATCTACCGATTCTCAGACTGCTTACACCGGTTTCTGTGTATTTTACAACGCGTCTATGCTGAAATAAACTGTAGTTGAAGGTAAATTTTGTCTGTTGGACAGGGTTGTGTGTTGAATTGGTATATTAATGTTCTCGAAAGCAACGTTCATCCTGGCGCATGAATTTCCCATTCAGTCTGTCTTCTGCTCATCGCGGACAGATTATTGGTGTTGAATTCTTGGGTTTCCAAATATCGGGTTTTAAGGGATGGGAATGGAAAATATACAGACGACGGGGAGAGCGAGAGTGCGGAGAAAAGTGTCTGCTGAGCGGCGGCGAACCTTTCGCTACGGGTAAGGAGATAAAGTTAAGTGAGAATTTGCATATTTTACTGAAATTTGCATATTTTAGCTCTTCTGAAAGTTTATTTGGAGGAGTCGGAGCCGCGGGAGAGGGCGCGGCCAAGTCGAACAACGAAAGTGTTTCGGGGGGTTGATCCTGCTTTAGGAATCGAGGTGGTGGGGGGTGGGGGGGGATAAACCGTCGCTCGTCTCGCATCTTTTCTTCTCTTCTTTGGCGACTTGGTATAATGCCAAGAAAGGTCGATATAATTTCGTGACGCGTAAAACGGCTTCGGAATAAGGTTAAAAAATCGTCGAAGATTTTTTCCCTCTTTCGCGGTAATTTGTTTTTTTTTTTTTCTCATCCCCTTTCGCCATCCCCCCGCGTACATCGTGCACATTAATTAGGGAAATTAATTTTTTATTTTCCCCTCGACAACGGGCCGGCACCAGCAGCCTGCAAATTCATTTGCTGGCCGAAATGAATGGCTGTTTAATTGACTGCCGAATCCCTGTGGACTCAATTCGTTGCATACACATGTATGTGTGTACGTGATATCCATGGACTCTGGCATAGCCAGTGCGGAAAGCGTTATGGAGATGCGTCAATCGTTTTGTCACCGTGGCGCACACACATTCGGACCACACTCGATGATGATCGCGGCAGTCGAGCTGCAGGCTCTGGTGATTCGCTGCCAGTTCGGTTGTTCTATAATTATTCCGGCGGTTCCAGTTCGCCTCGTTGAAAACGGTCAGCACCACCCATCCTCACCCTGCCAATTCGAATATTTGCCTGGAAAATTTTCTTTTTTCAACGGATCCGTATCAACACGCCTGCGTTGTGGACCAAACGCTCCTTCTGTCTGCACCGACGAACGACGAGGACTCGGAGACCCAATTATACCAAACACACGGCCTTTTGATTCCATTGTTGGATTGTCCATTGAGAAGCATTTTTTCATACTATCGCGTTCTCCACCCTCGGGCAGCGGAGGAAGAGGACGAGGGACTCGGAAACCCCTTGACTCGTCATCTCGGGGCTTCCTCGAGTCAAGGGTAGGAGATAGGGAGGCAGTAGAGATGATCTTATCGGATAGGCTTGTCAGCGATTCTGCAAACGCTGGGACCGTCGCCCAACCCTAGCCATTCCAACCCTCGTCGGCGACCTCGTAACAATCCCGCCCGGCACTGTTCCGGGGAGGAGCGATCACGGCCTGTTTTCTTGAAAGTGTCCTTCTTGCGGGTCGGATCGGACGGTTCATGGACCCGATCTTCCCCGTGGAAGGAGTAAGTAACCGGATTGAAATGGAATGGGATTTCTTCTTCCCGCATAATTCGACAGTTTCGAATGTTTTGTTTTTGGGTCCTTTTCTTCTTTATCAAAACTCGTTAAGAGCTCTAATAAATCCGCGTCTCGATTATTCTACTCTCTTAAAACTAATGGATCGTTAAAACTTTACCTTTATCGCACTGATTTCGGAAGGGTGATCTAGCCGCTTAATGGGGTGTTAATACACCTCGATTGGAAAAGGGATTTTCTGGGGAATAAGGAACTTTTTTCACAGTCGTAACGGTCTCATCGAATTCTGTTATATTACCATAAAATTTGGAATTAGGTAGGGTCCGTTTTCGTGAAGTCAATAAGTGGATATCATTAATTGATACTGAATCTAAAAGATTGTAGAATTTAGCCCGACCCAACTTGAATCATTGCCGTATATTCGAAAGGTGTAATTTGTTCGGGATTCTCTGAAAATGGATTGTGGAAAAATGGGTGATTAAACATTTGCACTTTGGGCGAGAAATTCGGGTAGTTTGCAGCCGGTGCTAGAAGAGCGAGGAATCCCAATTCAAGAACCACACCAAGATGTAGTTGCGGTCTTACCTCGGTGTTCCTGCACGGGCTGCGCTTTCAACCACCACTCCGTATGGTATACGGTCTGGCGAAGCCAGTGGGAAGACACAGGCGAAGAAGATAGTCGTACAGCGGAAGAGGGAGGTACAAAGACGGAGAAACGACACAGCGAGGAGGTGATGTGAGCAAGGATCGTGAGATTTCCCAAACGAGCTTCGCTACATTTACTCCTAGAGAAGAGAACCAGCTGGAACGACTCTCGTCTCTTCGCTAAACCCGAAGAAGCAGACGACGAGACGCTCCCGCCAGCTTTTCCGCTAAGACGCTAAATGGTGGTGCTAATTCTGTTTATATGCTAGTCCCTCTTTTCACCAACCGAAAGACCTCACCCACCCTACTTCTTCTTTACGGCGCCGTAAGACTCTGAACACCTATGCGGAGAAGAGACGGGAGAAGAGTAATTCTGCTTCCTAACAGAACCGCTATTGGAGCCATCAAATCGCGTACCATATGCACGACGAAATTGCAACCTCTTCTTTTCTCTTTCACTCTGTTCCAACTTACCGAACTTTTCTTGCGACTTTCACACCGAGGGTTCAAGATTTTGGACACGGAAATGTTCACCTCGGTCATATCCGAGAGGTATTGAGGGGGCTGGACATGATCCTATTACGGCATTGAAGCGACTGGCCGTCCGGCCCGTTCGTGCATGGGCGGAACCCGTTGCTTGGAGATCAAATCGCTTGGTCAGAGTTACGGAAGATATTGGACAAGTTGACCGGGTGCTTCGCCGTCGCCCGTTTCGTGTCCCGTGCACATCACCCTGATGCACAACGGCTTAATCCATCCCTTCGCGATCGTCTCGCCTCTTCCTCGAACCGGCCAGCCGTTGGTAACTCGGCCGCGATTTTACTCACTTCCTTCTCTTCGCTTCGACGGACATGATTTTGCTCCTTTTCGTATCGCGTAGTATTTGAACGATGATGTTCCTCGTTCGACTCCGTATAAGGAATGAAATGAGGAAAGCCAATACAGAGAACGTGAAGACCAATTGTTCCTTAGCTAGTCGTCGGACCTTGTGGCAGGTGGGTAGAGGAGAAGACCGACTGATATATAATACATTGTACGAACCCTTTGTTAGGCTTTCACATCTTCCGGAAGTAATAATGGAATAACGTCCTCCCGGCTTGGTCCAACGAACCACGGAGCTATCCCTCGTAGAGGAGATTTACACGGCGTTTCTTCAGAATTTATTGCTTCCGTGTCGGGCAATTAGGACGAAGAAAACATCGCGGCTTAACCATCGCTTCTAGAATCCAGCGACCTGGTCTTCTCGAATGCCCGACAATAGTAAACTCGCGTGGGCGTGATAGCGTCTCGTGTTGCGGTGGACAGGCGAGCAGACGAGCATGAACATCGTACATCTACCATTGATGAATTATTATACGTTGAGGTCCTCGTCGTCACCTATTTCCAACTTCAACTCTACCTCGAATTCCGCTTCGTCGTACTGTTTTACACAATTGGGTTATTTTTTCATTTTTATTTGTTTTAAAATAATTTTTTTTTTTTAGTTCATTTATTTTTATTTTATCCCATTTTCTCTCTCCCATTTCGTGTCCCGCCATACTTATGGAACCTCGTTATTCTTCTACTCTCGCACGTTCACGTTCAGGGCGTCTCGGTTAATTGGACCCTACGGTATGGTTTTTGCTTTTTATGCTCTCTCTTCTACCCGTCATATGTACACACGATGAAGAGGAGGCGTCGAGGTACCTTTTTGTCGTTACCTCCGCTCTTTCTGGTTTTCATTTTTACGGCTCATCAATCTCCCTTAATTGGGTCGGATGCGACACAGCTGCTGCTGCTCGGTGCGCTATGGTCCGACGTATGTCTGTCCAACCTGGCACTGGTGCTCTAATCGTTATACAATCCGCGATTAGGACTGGTTACGTCAAGTCCCGGAGCACCAGCTACGACAAGAGCTGAGCGCCCAGTGTTGAATGCCAATGGCGCAAATCACGCGCCATTATTTCAACACCAGACACTTCTCACTCCCGAGAATACCCCGCTATTGCAAATTAATCATCCTCCCCTTTGTGACCCCTTATCCAGGTGCTGCACCTGTTATGCCGCCCGCTTCCGACTCGGATGTGAAGGTGTATGGGTATCGGTTGGGGAAACCTATGAAGAGAGAAATTCCATTAGATACCTTCGCCCAAGATCCACCTTCTCTTTGATAGTCCATTAATCTTTGAAGAGAGATCAAGTGGAATGAGGAGTAGTAGAAGTAGAAGACGAAAAGAACGGTAGGAAAGGTAGGCTACGGGCAGGCGAGGTGCACCCGAGTGTTTTATGCAGCTGAAAAGCACAGCGGAAAACTATAGTGCAAGTATTCAGAGCGAGGAAAGCGTCGTTTCACTCGGCTCCACTCCACTCCACTTCACTCCACTCATCCGATCCCACTGCCCCTTTCTTCTCCCAAGAAACATTCTCTGTTGTTTTCAATCGATTCTAACGAATCAAAGCGCGATATGCTTTACCATGATCACCTCTCTCCACTCAAATCTTTAAGAAGTGGATTTTCCCTTCGCAAAAACTACGAGACGGCTCTTTGTCGTGCCGGACGAAAACGGTCCTCTCATCGAAGACGAGGACCGAAGGCGGGACGCGCTTAGAGGACACTCTTCGGAAATCTCGGAAGTCCTTATGTACATACATAGTCGTATATACCGATGTTATACACTGTATAAAATATTCGCCCCAGATCCAAGCGCTAAGTAAAACGTCGCCTCCCGTCGCGATTGGCATCCAACGATAAAAAGGGCAATCAGGGTGCCAGACTGTGTAACCAAATCTCTTGCCCGATTATTCACGCCCCCCCCTCATCCCTCCTTTCCTGCGGTTTTTGCACCGTCAGTGTCTGCGACGCCGTGGCGGTACGTGTCGAGGGGAAAAGGTACGGCTCGGGAAGCTCGTCGAGAGGATAGCCCATCAATCGTCACCATCAGGAACAGACTTTGCAGCTCCTCGTCAATCCGCCTCCGGATTTACGCCTCCCCCTCCTCTCGCTTCCTGCTCCATTCATTCTCCACCGTAATACATTTACCTACAGTACGGATAATCGTACGGCACGAATAACATACGTGGATGAATTTTCATTAGATGATTAATCGGGGTTCGTTTCTTTCAATTTTCAACACTGAGAGAGTTAAAAAAAAATCTCGACCTCTGAGCGATTCTCTTTGTCCTCAAAGAGATCTTAAAATGGTCCAAGACCGATCAACGGGTTGAGGCGATCAATTTTGTGGACAGACTCCGTTGTTGTTTATCACTAAGGGCAGAAAAAAAAACTAAAAAAAAAACCATATGTTTCTCGTAGGTTGCATCCGGTCAAGTGGCGAGCAATCAATCTCTTCTGATTTTATCTCGCTTCGTATAAATAAAGAGAAAGGGTGAGTCAACAAAAGGTAGAGAAAGAGAAATGCGTTGCTTTCTCATCGTTCTATCAATCTTGCGAGAGATTTGATAAAATTAATTCGGATAAAATCAGTTTCATGTTACAGTTATTTACGGGATTAGAAACTTTCATGTGATACATGCGTCTAGAATTGTGTAGGAGACAGAGGGTTATTAAAATTATTCTACCTCTGTCAATTATCACTATCATATGTCAATATCACTAATCAAACTGAAGGGGGCTTACAATCCATGAGTGAAACATTCTTTTGCCGCCTACGTAATAATCGACGTGAAATTTTTATCAAATACGATGTTGAATATTCGATCATTAGAATAAAATAAAAAAAGGGGGAACCATTTTTTTTAATCATCCAAGGCCTTTGAAACGTTCGAATTCCGACTTGTCGCCTCGGCAGCGTTGGAATGATAAATTGGGTATCAGATATATATATATTTTTACTCCTAATTCAATTTTCGTGACTTCTGCGGTCGCGGGTTGGCATATACATAATTTGGCGGAAAAAGCATCGACCAAAGAAGTGCAGAAGGTCGGTTGGACGGAGGAAATTGAGAATGACATTGTCTGGAGGATGACGGCTGACGTTTGGATTTCCAATTTTCACGGCGCGGTTGAAGGTGGAAATATCACCCCGCTAATTTTAGGCTATTCTCTTCGTGACGGCGACGCTTCGCTCACTCTGCAGTCGCAGTCAGTTGTCTTGCAGCCGCGGGATTAAGGGATGAAAGTAATTCGGACGAAGTTGTAGGACTCCGTCGTCCTCCAAACCTCGACTATCCACCCCTAAATTCCCTGGCATGGTTAAGGAGGGGGGCAAAGATAAACCGAGATGAAGGGAAGAACTAGGGCGGAACATGCAAGGGTGAACCTGGGAAAACCCTCACGGGAACTTCGTCGTGATGTTATTCTGAGTTTATTTCAGATGCCCGGTTTTTTAGTTTCATTTCGATCGATTTTTATTATCAAATATTTGAACGTCAGATAACGAAGGATTGCGAAAAAGTACGATTAATAAAAAAAAAAGCCGACATTTTTTTACGCGCTGTACTTTCGATACTACCGTCATACTGTTTCAAATTTTAGTTCTGAAACATGAGTTTTTGCCGTATTCCAAAAAAATCCCCCCCGAAGTAAAAAATTTTTAGCTCGAGTTTGATTTTTGCAAATTTTTAATTTGGCAAAAATGAACGCTTATCATTGGACTTTGTTCGAGCGTAGCAATTTTCTACAAATTTTTCTTATGCCATTTCTTAGATCACTGTCGTTTGAAAAAAAAAAATTTGTCCAGTGTAATAGTTTATATATAATATGTATTTATTAAAAATAGTTTGCGTGGCTGGAGGCAATGCTCGCGCTATATAACCTATACGTCTAAAGCCGATATTTACTGCGTCGTGAAGTCTTGCTTATATATATATATATATATCTCTTGGAAAGTTTTTGATGTTTTATACGCAGCGGTCGCGTCGAAAATCGTACAGTAGAACTTTTCTTCACCGCCGTTCGGATGCTTAAATATATATGCTGTTTATATCTCGGACGTTCTTATATTACCGTTCCGACATTATATCCCCTTTGAATTATATGAGAAATATGATAATCTGATTTGCATAATAACAAGAATTTATTACTATACGTACATACATATGCTCTAAATCGCTCTCGCTGCTGCATCTACTAGGAAATAACTGTTGTCGGAATATCTCGTCACCTTGTGAAAAAGTGTTGAGTTAAACAAAAAAGAAAAAAAAAAAAAAAAACAAAAACAAAAAAAAGAGAGTGAGAGAAAAAAAAATTTTAACACGTCCAAAATTGAAACGAGCAAAAAATTGAGAACCAAGAATTATCCGGCTTGATGGAAGAAAAAACTAGAAGGAAAAAAAAAATCGTGTACTCTTTATTGTACCGCGATTATTATGCAAAGGTTGATCAAGCCTCGAGCTCTTTGTAAAAAAAAAAAAGAAAGAAAAAAAAATGATTATCAAGAAGATGACTTGAATGTAAAAATAGGTAATCTATCTGCACAATTTTCTTCCTTTCACGTGCCTCGCTTAAATTATACATCAAGGATTAAAAAGTAGAGTAAATTCTCGAAAATTGAGTTCTTCAGAATCGACAAGTGTGTTAAAGGTATTCTTATACACAACAAGCGAGAATATCTTTGAAGTTAAAATTTAATCCGGTAACGTCCTTTTCACCCGGGGAATTGAAACAGCGTTTTCAGGATGTAGATAAGAGGATGATGGCTTTTGATCGCATTGAAAAAAAAAAAATAAAAAATTATTGTATGACATACATAGCACATAATACGTCATTCGTTGTATAAATTATATCGTTGTAAAAATTCAGGCAGATTACAGTTTCTCACTGAAACACGCGAGAACAAAACGATCAGACTTCCATTTGATCCCGCGGGTTTATTTCTCTTGCGTTCCTAATCCCAGCTAACTTTGAAAATTGGTGGGATCTTCAATCCGGGGAAGAAGCAAAAATTGAGGATAAAATTTTACCGTTGCGTCTGCATTTTTATACATTGATACTCGTGCTTGGCATAACCCGGTCAAGATTTTGTGTTTTTTTTTTTCTTTCATCCTCAACCCTTTTTTTTCCTTTTATCTTTTTTACTTGCGTGGGAAACTTGGCCATAAAATATGACTCAATCACACTAAAAATTCACACCGTCTCATCCCGTATTCACCCTCCCTTCGTGTTTCCGTTGCATTCGTTTTATAAACCGCGCTGCGCGGCCGATGGATTATTCAAAAACTGTATTTCGAAAAATTCCGATAACCGCGAATCCGTCGAATTCGCGATACTCGTTTCCCGTTCAGGGTGTTTAACGACCTGAAAAAATCTGAAAATTCTTAAATATCGTGAAATTCAATGCCACCCTTAAAAAGTCATGATATGTCATGAAATTTGACTAATTAATATGCAAATTTTATTTTTAGGTTAATTAGTAACTCAGATTTCAGGAATATACGGAATATAGATCTATACTCATTCACATTTTTTTTTTTTTTTTGTCAAATTTTGAGTCTCTTGTATAGATGGACCGATTTAAAGAAAATCCGATTTATTTTTCTTCCTATGGGCGGAATATATTGATATATTTACTGCGCGTATTGCTAAGGTCATGTCAAAGTCTCGTGATCACTTCTGTATATTCTAAAAAAACTGTATTGATTGTTACTCTTTATTTAATTGAAAAAAATATACACATATATGTATCTATATATATATATATATAAAAGCATTTCATACGTTTCTCGCTTCAGCGTTGCGGTACCAATATTTATGATGATAAATAATCAAAAATCGAGATGTTAAAATGTGAAGTTGCTGTGCTCTAAATATTTGGAAAATCACATTTAAAAATTGTTTAACGTAGTTGTAGATCGTCAAAAAGGTCATGAAAAAATTCTTGTTTCTTTTCGGAAAAAGACATTAAATTTCGTTATTTCCTGATCACCGAAAAAAGTATTTACCCTGCCATTGTACCTTCAAGGTATCGGCTGTCTTCGGATTTCAACTATTACTCCTTAATTTCGATATGCCGACAATTAGAAATTAATTATCGTTACTCCTTTCAATATTTATCGTCGCACATAACTGGTTTTGATATAAAAATTCCTCGACAGGATTAAACATTCTAATTTAACACACCTGTGGCAATAGTTACCTCGTACATTATAACCGACACACGTCTTATAATTATACCAAATTATTTTACAAATTTGACAAACAAAATGTTGCTGTACATTTGTAATACAAAACTGCAACATAATATCCGCACATTTCATTCGTACGTCCGAAGTCGTCGGCTAAAGTTGCCATGGTCGAAAATTTCCCGGGTAAAGCATGCGAGTTGACGGCTTATTAACCTAAGACTTAAACTCAATTAGTCGTTCTCAATTATACCGCACGTCAAGTTTTCTGGGTTTAAAAAATTTATTATATTCATTTTATTTCATTGCCATTATTATTATTATTATTACTATTATATTTACTTTCTTCTTTTTAATTATAATCTTAAATTTTTCATTCTCATGCCCACCAAAATTTCACCCCAAATCACGACGAGAGAAACGAGAGGAAGAAGATGAAAAAAAAAAAAACAAACAAACAAAAAAATCCACAACACGCGACTCGCGATGGATGATCCAGAACTTTGCTCACACTTGACTTTTTCGGCTTCGGATACTTTCCTCAGCCGGCCAGCTTATCGCTTGTACTGCCTCCTGGGAAATCTCCTCCTCTCGTATTCTCCGCATTCGCCAGTTATAACCCATCACCCCTCCACCCCTCAGCTTTCCGGTTTGTTCAGTTCCGGTTATACTGGCCCCGTTATGGCCACGGCAGTAATGAGAAGACCCCGATTAAATCTCGGATCGGTGATTAGGACCGATCTTTGTACCCGGCCAGAGATCGCTGTACCGCCGTTTCATCTCTGATCCTTCCGCAGTTGTTCCTCTAATGAAAATATCGCAGCATCGTTGAGAACTCGCGAAACTGATAATTTTGCCAAACATTTTTGATTTTTAACATTTTTTTTTTTAGGTGGGGCTTATTGTACGACAGAGTGACTCGAATTTTTTTCAATACCGATTTCGGCTTCAACGAATAACAGTTCATTTTCTTGGTTAATGAATTTTCGACTCAGCATCTGACATTCACATTTTATGTAACATGAATATATTTTCGAGCAAAGGATCGGATCATAATTACATGTGCAAAAGTTGTACAAAATTTGCACGATTTTTTTCTTCGGCCAATTTAAGAACCTAGTAAAATTTAAAGCGGTGCTCTTGATTTATCGGAATTGGATACACACGGTACAGTTGTTTTTATCAAATGTAAAACAGAACAGTGATTTATCTCAAAAGTTGTCAATAATCGAACTCTTCTCGTGCGAATTAATCGGTTTTATTTTTTTCCCTCTGTGTCGAGGAGACGTTGTTTCGACGATATCCAGGACTACATCGTTCTGAGTTTTCCCTTTCCAATTTTCGTTTTATATAATTTTTTAGCCCAAGTAATCGGTTCTCCTTGCACGTGGTAATTTTTGCCGCTCGTTATTTCGAATTTTGAAAGACGCTGAGAGGGTGAATGTTTACGTATTCGAGTAACGTGGTAAACTCGCAGGGCCTTGAAACTTCCTTCGATTTATTATTTCGCACCCTTTACTTCCTCCTACCCTGCGGGTATCTCGCGAATCCACCTATAAATTAAGACGGAACGACGGGAGAGAAGCCCGGCAGGTGAGAGGGGGACTCCTCTAACCCAACTACCACCTATCTATACGAGTATACCGAAATTTCTGACTAACTTTCGCCTAAGTATAAGCGATGACGATGATGAATACGTAGATAACGTTTATCTGCGTACAACAGTTTCTACTTCGTTTTCCGTTCTGCAAGTTATAACTTTCAAACCCGTTACCCGGGCATCACTATAATCCCAACGTCCACACACGCCTGAATGTTAAAACCGCCCCCGCATTACTTCCGGTATCCGGTATCAAAGTTCACGCCGCCGTTGGGAGCTGAAGATGAAAGGATCAGAAGCGGTAAACTTTACCGAAGTCGGATTATTTTCCCTTCATTCAACATCTTCGTGCGCTCAGCAATATTTCCACACTCCTGTAGACGGTATACTTTTGTACAGGTGTTGTAACGTATTCATACACACTTGCGATACAACTTTCGTATCTTCACCGTTCTTTGGTAGTGCAATTAATCCAAGCCTACGTTAATTATTACTACGTCTTTTACCCCACACCGTAACGAGAGACTGAAGTAAGGCTCTCGTTACGTCAGGTGTTCAGTTCACCTCACTTTCATCCATCCTATACTTACCAACAACCACCTTAAGAGCCTCAGACCTCGATGGTACGCTTGCTGTGAGACTCACTGAGAAAAATTTCCTTCGTTAGAGTAACTAGAAAAATTGAGTAAAACAGGTATCGTTAAAAAAATGTTTGAATATTGTTGGAATTACGAAAAACGAGGTACGCCTAACCATTTTGCGCTATCGTCGATCCTTTTTTGGTTATTGCAACGCAAAATCAGTTTCTGAGGTTTACTATACTTTTTTAGTTAAATAAGGCTTTACGTCAATTTATCGTTGCACAAGCGTTAAATTTTCCCAACAGTTGCAAGAAAATATAGCAACAGTGATCGTAATGAGAGCGAATAGTAACGGATTCTAGACTTTCCGGTAACACGTAGAAAACTAATTTTCATTTTGTATTTGGAACTATATTTTTCGATTGTGGTAAAAAGTGAAAATAGTTGAGGACTGAACGGTAACCGGAACTAAAAATTTCTCTGAGTGTTGCAAAAACACCTTGCGTAGGCTTCAAGTTGTAAAATTTTCTTTCACCATCGCGAAACCGAATAAAATTTTTTAAATTCATTCCACGAATTTCATTCTCAGCAATTATTTTCAAAAGGCTATACTTTTTGGGTCTCGTTAAATTCGGAAATTAATCAACGGGACAGATTTTGAGGTGGTTAAAAAAACTGGCCGTAGAACGTAATTAAATACCGCGAGAAATCCTCCTTGAGATTTGCTACTGCTGCGTCGTTTCTTCGAGGGAAACGGTATTTCAGACGGCGAGGTGGGGATATGAGCCATTAACCGGAAACTGCTGCAATGCCGACGTAGATGCGCTCGCTACGTTGATACAAGTACGTATGTATGCACACACGAATCCGAATGCGCCACTGTGCTGCAAGTGGTTAAATCGACGGACCGCAACTTCTGAACGTTAAGACGTGAAATTACGTAACTCGCGAGAATCTCTATTGTACTGTTGCTTACTTTAACCCCATTGTCTTCGCGTGCTACAACAGAAGTTGCGCAGGCAATCCGTGCAAAATTCTTGAATATGTAGCGCGGTGCACGTTACGTGTTACGTGTTAAGGTGCATGCCAGATTCGATTTTTGGAACGGAACACGGATCCCCTAGAACATTAATGGCTACACTGACAATGAGAGAAATTTTTAGTTCCGGTTACCGCTCAGTCCTTGACTGTTATCACTTTTTACCACAATCGAAAAATATAGTTCTAGGTAGAAAATGAAAATTAGTTTTCTAGCCGTTACCGGAAAGTCTGGTATCCGTTGCTATTCTTTCTCATCACGATCACTGTTGCTATATTTTCTCACAACTGTTGCGAAAATTTAATGCTCGTGCAACGATAAATTGACGTTAAAGCCTTGTTTAGCTAAAAAAGTAGAATAAACCGAACAAACTGATTTTGAGTTGCAATTACCAAAAAAGAATCGACGATAGCGCAAAATGGTTACGCGTACCTCGTTTTTCTTAATTCCAACAATATTCAAACATTTTTTTTAACGATACCTGTTTTACTGAATTTATCTAGTTACTGTAACAAATGAAACTCTTCTCAGTGTATGAGCATGCACCAAAAGTCATCTAAAATTTTCCAGGATTCCTGTGAAATTGTTTAATGAAGTTAAAATTCGTGACGTTACTATTTCAAATTTGGTATTGTCTGAAATTCAATAAACCACCTCTTAATAAAGCACGTCCTGCTTTCTTCAAACCTAATTTCTTTCAGGTCGTTTTGAAAATAAGGATACAATGATTTTTTTCAGTGTTTTGTTGTACTAACGTTACTTTTTAAAAGTCCCCGACACACTTTTTGCCTCTTTCATTCGTGTCTCTGGAGTTGCCCAACTCTGATCGATGTATCAATTTTACTTAACCGTTCGCTTTGCCGGCTAACGTTTCGAATAAAATGAAAATAAAAGGGATTTGTAATTCATTGACGCAATCAATGTATCGGAAATTATAATTGATCATATCCGCCAATTTACAACGGGAAATAATATATCATCGTATTTATTTTTCGTTTGTTTTTATTCTGTTTCAGGTAAGCTACTTTCTCAGTGTAATTGTATTGATCAGTCTGACTGATGTTCACGTGTCGTCGAAATGTAAGTATCGAAAGAATTAATACGAAATAACACCTGGGCGATATATTTGTCCGTCGAATCACTGGCGAGTATTTCGATAATTTATCGATTTATCGTTTTCATCATTCTATCTAAAAAATAAAAAAAGGAAAGAATTTCTTTGCAAACGTGCATTAAAATTTTGGCAAAGCCTCTCAAATCGAATATCTCAGCCAAAGATGAGCTTTTAATATTGATATTTAGAGGTGCCTATTTTATTTTTCTCGTTTGAATAACAGATAAAAACAAAGTCCGAATATTCTTCCATTTTTCATTAACCACCTGACTTATAAACTATTTGTACACAGATTTTTGTAGGAAATTTCACGCTCTATGAAACAGTACCAAGATAGAATTTTTCTAACTCTACCGATTAAGAGATATTTAAGATGACTCAACGTTTATAGGCGAATTAGAGTTAGAAAAATTTTGTCTCAGTACTTTTTTATCAAGCGTGAAGTTTCCTATAAGAATCTGTATTTAGGTAGTTTATAAGTCAAGCCGTTTACGAGAAAAGAAAATTCTAAAATTGTCCAAATTTATTTTACGATATTATGTAAATGGAAAATGGAAGAAATAAAATATGCACCTTTAAACATCAATATTAAGCGCTCATATTTGACTGAGATATTCTATTTGATATGTTGTACCAATAATTTAGATGCCCGTCTGAAGACGAGAAAATTTCTTTTATTTTCTTGGCACACCCCTGCATACATGACATACATGATACAATATCACTTGTCGAATATTTTCGCAGCATATCATTAATTTCCAAACCCAGTCGTGAATTATTATTACTCGTAGTCAAGAGATACCGCAGTAGTGCTGGATAGATAAGCCGCGTAGTACCTGGTGGACTAGAGAGTATCGTGGTAAGGTTTATCCCGGAGGAAGAATCGAGATGCACCAGCGGCAGCGGCGTCGAGTGCATTAGGAATTTAAAATTGAACATTTCTGCTTACGGGTTACTCAGACTTTTCCCCCGTTCCGGCGGGCAGCAAGTGGAGCTTTTTATCCCCGCTTCCTCGCGCCTGATATATTATATACCCTCTATATTAGGCTCGAATGCTTCAGCATACCGCGGCCCACGCACTTTCTCAGTCATTTACATTTTTTATGGTGCCCTCCGATGAAAATATACACCACACTTACTTAGTTAATTTATTTTTAAAACCGGTATATGACCCGGCGGACCGCCAGCGGAAGGTTCGACGAAGCGATCGTACCAAAGATTCTTTTTCTCAATAATGTATATTTCACCCGTATTGCTGTTTTTGTACAATGGTTACATTTTTATCGATATCCTCGGCCGTAATTCATTTACATCCTTGAATTATTGCTCCTTCCGTTAATGCGAAGAACCTTACCATCCATGGATGTATCGCGCGTACAGTCCGGCCGAAAAAATACTCGAATAAAAATATTTCGATTGGATGATTTGACGAGAGCAACTGAAGGCGTTCGAGTCGCCCGATGAAAAACTCATTCGCAAACAAAACTATCCTCAGTGTATAGAAATTGGACAAACCATACAAATTTACTGTAATTGGAACCGTAAAATCATGTCATCGATCTAAAGTTGTCGATAGTCGGACTCACTTTAGTTGAAACTTTCGATTTTATATTCTCTACTCTGTCAAGGGGCCGATGATTCTGTTCCTATAAAATTCAACTTGATCAGCATCAGTTGCACTTTTCTCACCTGACTGTACGTGCAATACCTATATCCCTAAATCCTCGTCGCCTCGGGCAGTCCAGGTCGTTTGTTTGACCATCCGATTTCGTTGTCGTCATCAATTTTGTGTACCAACGGCAATTAAGAAACGGTCTACACCGATGGGCTGTTCAATCGTCGATTGGTTAATTCCGTTCTTCACTCGAAAACCAGCCGCCGTTGATGAGCGAGCAATGCAGACCCACATCGATGATAGAATCTTGTAGATTTTTATTCGTATCCTGCATCTCGATGAGCCCGCCACTTGTCGCGTGCGCCTTAAGCAATGGAGCGACCCAATCGACGGTGAAGACTTTTATTGGATACAAACGGTCGGCAATACCACAATCGTTGGAAAGAAAAAGAAGAGAGAAAGTAAAGCGGAAGATGGTCTGCCGGCTGGTTGATCGATCAAACGGATAAAAGTTTGAAAAGACCAAGACTCTGTGGAGATAGGATCAATCGCTCTCAACAATTCCTCTTCGTGTTCCTTGAATTCTCATTCATTGATCGTCACCGCTCCGGAGCCATGCACCTTGACTTTCGGTTTTTCTCCTCAAAAATATTGAGCCGAATTCGTACCCACTACGTGCTGGATCATCATTGTTTCCATCCGCACAACCAATTACCAAGCGTCATGAGCTCCACGGTCAAGCGGTGTGGACCATTGCGGATGGAATCTTGGCCCCGTTCTGTTCCACGCACCTAACTTGACCTCGAATCACCTCATAAATATGCATAATCAGGATGCGGTGCACGCGCACGCGCTGCACTGCTTTGCTCGCTCTTGTTCTGGAATGCGCCACTCTGCAGCCTACGGTTTCCAATTCTCCAGAACCACAAGGAGAGTTGTGAGTATCGGTCCTACGGTTGGCGGATTCTGCTGATACTTCCGAGGGATGGTTTTTCGACCCTGAACATGAAGCTTCTGATGCGCGTTATTTTTCATCCATCGGGCCCTCTTTTCATCAATTAAGAAAAAAAAAAAAAAGTTGCAGCTTACGTACTTCACTATATTTCTGAAGTAACACTATATCGGTTTACACTTGCAGGGTGGCCACTGGTCAGGGAATCACAGAAAATGTGGAATAGTCAGGGAAATTTCAGGGATTCTTGCGAAAAGTCAGAGAATCGTTTACTATATTCTTTTTCATAGAAATGGGTCCCAAAATTTTCTTTAAGCTTTACATAAATTAGATCGAATACAAATTTTTTTATCATTGCGTTATCGTATCAAAGATACGTACTTTCAATCGAGTAAGTTCATTGGTGAATAAAAATAATACGAGCCATAATAACTGCGTTGACAATAATAGAAACGGTCTATAACACGTGATAAAAAATAGAAGTGTATGTTACCAAAGTATAATTCGAGAAAATCAATATTTGTTTATATGGAAAATAAGCAAAATTTTAAGATTTGTGGTCTGGAAAACTTGGAAAAGTCAGATAATTTCGTGATGGAGATTTAGTGACTACCCTGAGTCTTGGCATCTATGAGATCCTATTACCGAAACTTCAACGAAGAACAACGAAAATCAATATTTAAGGTAAAAATATAAAACGCATGCTTTATTTATTACAGATTTTCGTTCGTCAGGCTGTTGATATAACCAATTTTAACCAAGGTAATTAAAGGCCGGTTGCGTGATACTACATATCACAGGCTACACATTATAGGTCAACAAAACGACCCCCGAAAATTTGATCAGAATCCATGATTACCAAGGTCTGATGCTCTCCGTGTCAGTAGGCTTGCACCAAGCGATGAAAGAGGCTGAGGACAATATTGCCAGCATTCCAATTCCAGGATGAGACCAGGAGAGCCAAACGAAACCTGCCGCGTAATGTTCATACCGAAAACGGCACCTCCCACGTGCCACGCATGTATATCCTTTAACTCGCGAGCACGTGTCACTGATACCATTGTGCATTCACGCATGCGGCACGTAGCGAATGTAATTCGAGCTGTGACCAAAGAGGCGCCAGCTGTTGGAGCACCCGTTACGTTGACGATGAACGTTCTCTTTTTTCCCACGGGAACCATTGCATGCTGCTCCCTCTTACGCAACGGTGTCTAATTTATGGACATTTTTTTCGTCCGTCTTACTTGTACGAGAGAACGATCGAGTTCATCGATCGATTCCAGTTATCGTGACAATTTTTATCAGACCCGTGTACAGCACAGGGTAATTTTTCCCGACGACGTCATTGCCTATTTGTCTTTCTCTTGTACGGTTGGAACAAAAAATTCAGAGAGAACTACGGCATCTACGATTATTATAGGCGGTCAATGACGGTGGTCGCGGCAATGTTGAACCTTCCGAAATTCTTCTTAATTCGGTCGTAAAACTAAGAGTTACGAGTTTAATTGAACTTAATCGTTGCGATAAAACAAGACGTTTTTTCTTCTCGCGCAGTTCCAAGTCTCGACTTATACGCACTTCTCTTCCGCCATTAATTGCTCGACTCGATAATTACCAGCATATACTCTTCTCTCATAGTTGAAATATGTTACGCAATCAGCACTGACTGATTTCGCCCACACTTTGAAAACCGGATAATATTAGGCTGTTTTCATTTCTATCGTCATTATGCACAGTAATGTTCATTAATACCTTGGGCTTCCGGGTAACTTGTTTTCGATTCGAAAGAATTCGAGCTCGATTCTATAAGAATTATGTGACAATGATTCCGAATCTCTCACGTCACGTTACCTGCATCGCCACTCAATGCCACATAATTTGTATAAAATCAAGGTATTAATGAACATTACCGTACCTCGGCCTGTACGTAAAGTCTACACCAGACATTCTCATCGGTGGGTGAAATATTTTTTTCTATCTCGTTGATCAACAGCAATTAATCGAATTAAATCGAATGTCTGTATGTTCATCCTAATCGAACATCCCTGCTCTCCTATCCGATATGGGCACTTAGGGTTTCATACCGACTCTCAGTTCTGCCCTACGCGCCACAAGATATACGATGAAAATCGATTTCTCATCGAGACCACCAGATCTTATGTTATCCGTTATGCTGAAGCAGACGTTTATACAAGAAAACAGAACCAAGCATGGCACTTCCGTTCACTGACTCGACCCCTTATTCATCCATTCTCGAACACTTCCGAGGCCTTCGTCCATCGGCTTTTGAATACGCCAAGTGCTGTAGCCTAATTGCATTATCCACCTGGTTGCTTCGCAGCGGAGCGACTCCTTCGGAAGCTTATTTAATTATACTCAGGCTTACTGACCTACAACTTATACCTATAACCAGCGTCGCAGTTGGTGTATGTACAGACACCACCTTGTTCTACTAATTATTACGTAACTGGCAGGCATTGTGGTGTTCGCCAGACGCTCATCGCCCCTTGAGTATCAAATACCGATCGTCGTCGGACAAAAGCATGTAATTATCTGGCCCGCCAACCACGTTTGGCATCGTCGCGATGCAAAGACAATCGAAGTCTTCCCAAGACTCGGCACCATTTTCCCTCGGCTGTCACTTGCAATCCCGTTTCTCTTACAATCGGTTCTGCCGAGCCAGTAAGTAGTACGGCTTGAATAAATTTCACCGAGAAGTTCGAAGCCTGTCGAAATTTTTCACCATCAAGCGGATGATGCAGGACCCGGTCGAGCACATGTACTGCCCCGAGCAAATACAAATTCCGGTCACGTTTCCCCACATATTGAAGCTCTACGCCAAGGCCGCGATCCGCACCCAACCGCGCGACCTTCTCAAGTGGAGTTCGGCCTACTTCCGAGCTCTCGCGAACGGAGAAGCTCCCCCCGTAAAGGTAGACAAGCCCGTATACCACCTGCCACTTTCCCACAACACGATTTCATCGAAGAAACATGATATATGTCTCGGAAAATCAGAGGAGACTGGAGTATCCCTCGGTCTCTCATCCGTCCGGTATCACTCCTGCCTACCTGAGGATACTCTACGATGAATTTGGCTCGGCTCAGACGGTGGGCATCGATTCCTTGCTGGCACGATGGCGGGGCATCGATCTATCGGATTCGAGCCTTTATCAGATACTGATGATCGGTAATTTCCTCTGCCGCGAATTGGTGCTCCTGGAATTCCTCGCAATTGGATGCGGCTTTTTGGGAAAGGTTGGCGTATCCTTTTACCACGAGAGTAATGTTCCAATGCCTTTTCACCTACTGTCGTTCTTAGAACCTCTTCGAGACCATGGTGTACGTCTGCGAACTTCTTACCGACGAGCCTGAGGGTGGCTCGGCCATGATTCCACTGAAGAGATTCATCGAGCTTTACGTCTTCCTGGCTGGTATCCACTGCTCGGACTCTCCTCTGCCCGGAGACTCGTCGGAAGATAACGTTGAACCTTGCGGTGTTTCTCCTTCGCAGTTTCCCGATCCATCGACAGTCGCGCTTCCAGGTTCGCGCGCGGAGTCTGAAGAGTCAACCTTGGTTAGTTCGTCGCTGTGTGCCTCAAGTTTTCGCCGGTTTAACCGATGTCGCTAATTCTGTTTGGTTTCGATTGATAATTTCTTGGTGGGTAGACGAAACTTGTTGGTATAAAGCTATCGAGGATATCGAAATTGGAACTCGAGTAAACACTCCGCTAATCTATCCGTGGCAAGTTTATCAATCGGAACTTCAGGCTCGTGTCATGACGATGAAGGTCGGTCTTTACCAGAGTTTCTGAATCCTCCAGAGCTCCGACCAGCCCGTCGAGCTTTCCGAATCCTCGTCCGAGATCAGCAGCGGGGACAAAGTTCAAGAAGACGAAATCCAGCCCTGCTCGTCGAGGAAGATCGACAATCGTCGCACCTCTTCGAGCATCTCTCGGGACCCCGAAGACCAACCGGACACGAGAAAGTCTGATCGATCAAGCAGGTCTTCGTCCATCGCCGTGAGTCCGACCGACGATCAAGCATCGTTGACCCCTGGTAGCTCGAGGCGAGCTTCACCTTCTGTCAGGGTAAACCGAACTTCCGTATCCGGGGGTTCGACGGATCGTGGAAAGACAGAACATGTCGGGACGAAATTGGAGGACGATCTTGACCAGGAGGACGTGGACAACACCGAAGTCTTCGAGGTGTTTCAGGTACAACGATTCGATTCCTATTCGCTGGCTCTCTCAGAGCTTGCAAGCTATTGGTAAATTTCCATAGGGATACGGGGAGGAGGAACGGGAGGAAGGAATGGCCGACATGGAGACTTACGAGCCGATCGGACTTGAGACTTTGCTCGAGGGAATCTGCGAGTGCCTCGAACCCGTCGATGAAAAACGGACCGAGACTCCGCCTCCACCCGACCCCGTCGAGGAGTTCCTCGAGCGAATGCGATGCGCCTTTCCACCACCCTTCGTCAATCCCGTTCTCCACGGTATCGGACCCGTCGTACCCCAGCACCGGGTCACCGCTGTTTGCCTCTGGCTAACCGATTGCGCCCGACGTCAGGCCGGCCTTGTTGGCCCTCGTAACATACGCCATTTTCTATGCCCTTCCCTGGAAGAACGCTCGATGTACGAGGAGGCTGAGGAAACCCTCTATAAGTCTCCTTGATCGAGAATATAATTTATTTCCTGTTTCGTCGGTATTAAAAAAGAAAGGAACATCAAAAACTGTCTCACCAAGGAGCAGTTGTTGCAAATTTTTTTCGCGGATAAAAACAACCGCGTTGTTTGAAAACGTCGAAAACAAAACGCCTCGCGAAAATTTACAACGACAGAATTATCCGCTTTCAACGTAAATAAGAGTGGCACCGGTATAGGACGGCTGGGAAACTGCTGTTTACGCAGGGTTTGTTGGATAGCGAAAATGTAACAAGGGTGCTGCGCATTAACGCTCTTCTGAGTGGGGACACGAGGGAGGCAAAGAGACCTTTTAAATTTAGTACTTGACCAGCGTTTTACGGCGAGAGGCGTAAACACCCTTCCGCAAGGTATTAACCCCATCTAAAAATACACTTCCGCCCTCTGTAGCCGCTTCCGTGCATAGTTTTTCCAGGAATGTTATTTCACTTTACTCGAACGATTAAATGGATTTCTTTTGGATTCGTTTCTTTTAACGGTCAGCTTTAAGTTGGATCGAACAACGCGTGTAACTAAACTGAGAAATTGTGGACTATCCGTTATGCCGAAATCGAAACGTATCGAAATTTTCAGGCAGATGCTTTCCGAAACACGGTGGAAATTCTTGTCATGTTGGTTCTCTTGTGCATATAGAAACAGAAACAACTTCGAGGATACGCGACTGTCGTCCCCCTGTTTTCCTTCCTTATTCGTATAGATTAGCGTAGAGAGAATTTGGGCAAACGGTAGCTGAACAAACAGGCCAGGGCATGGCATCTGCCTGGAAATACACCGTCCAAAGAGCACATTTCCCTTTCCCGGTACAGAATTACAAGATTAAGCGTTATCTCAGCTTCGGTCTGACTCCCTCTTCTTCAAAGACCCCGCGTTCCTCGGGAACAGAGAGATAGAGAGAAAGATATAGATTTTCCTTTGCTACATTTGCCGACGTCGCGGATTACTTTCGTACTATTAACATATACTGCAGTGTCGATTGCTCAAAGAACAGAATTCCGGAGTATACCTAGATATTATGTTGATTTAGAATGGGCCAATTTCTTTTCGTTCCTTCTACTTACACTGCTGAAAATATTTCGAGAGTAACACGTTTTGGAGTGTGTAAAGTTGCGGTCTGCAGCTAAGCGGATGATGAAAGGAGATACCGAGTTTTTCCGTCACCGTTTCCTTTTCTCTTCTTCTTCTTCTTCTTCTTCTTCTTCCTCGTTCCAACACCGCATTCTAAGTGCATGGGTACACAGTCGAGCATCCGTTAGTGAAGGACACTGCGGGAGTGGGAGTGAAAACTCTGGTTGTATAGATGAGAGTTGTAGTTGCAGATTCTCTAGGGTGCCCGTCGGGTTCTCACCTGCATCTGCCCCTCTCTGGAGCTATTTTGCTGGTGGTTGGAAGTCCTTCTTTAAAAAAAGAATACTCTATGAACGTGCGGAGCGTTGTGAGCTAGGGAAATTGATATGTTCACTGGTAGAAGTATGTGTGTGTGTGCGTATAAATGGAAATGTCGACTCAGATGGGATGGAATGAGTGGAATAATTTTACAGCGCGGTTTCATTATCTAGGAACGTTTCATGCACAAAGACGTAACGGTTATGATGATGACGATGATGATTATTATGTGAGAATATACAATAGTGAAATTGGTCTCCGCCTCTAGGGGTTTTTGAGCGGTGAAAAAAAACGAGAAGAAATTATCCGGACACGACGGAAAATTCCTGTGAAAATCGCACCGAACGTGTAACGAGGGGTCAACCTGAGGGCATAAATTAATTTATGGCATGTGGGCGCTCGGGTCGCTTTGCCAGCCGGCGGCGGTCGGTGTTAAGCTTCATTAGCTCTGCCTTGTGTTTGAACCAGTAGACGGCGCTGCTACCCTGCCGATGCAGGAATCGCTTCACGGTTGCTGGACACGAATTATTCGGGACTCACTCGTGCGGGCGAACATATTTTATCTACGTTTAATGCCAATTCGCATCGCTGCTGATTCGCGCTGTTCAACCTTTGTTCCCCGAAGCATCGCAGCTGCGCGCTGAAAGGAAGGAGTCCGAAATTGCTGTCACCTATATCGGACCGATTGTCGAGCCAACGGATCCAAATTTAGTCCTTCCTATTCTCCAGGCCATCACAAGCAGTAGCAGCAGCAGCAGCTGACTCGATTGGTCGCAGAAAGGATATCTTCAACCACCGACAATGCCCCGGAGGAATCCATTGTCGCTGACGTTTGCTAAAGGAATTTCGAGCTGTCTTGACGATTGTGCGGGTAATGTCATCGAAGAAATGTCCCTTGGGGGAACTGAAGCTCACGCGTCCCTCTCTTTTTCCCCCCCACTATCTCCATTTCATTGTATCCGCAATGTAAGGACCAACAGCCAAGGTTGTTTAGTTACGTATGACTTTGCCACGATCAAGAAGAACCCCGTGAAATAAGTATCTCGCGATGGTCATTTCGGGGGTGCATCAGGGCGCGTTTATTTGGCACCATCAGGTTAATTACTCAATTCACCCCTAACCGCGTCCTCCTCTTGGAAAACATTCCAAGCGTAAAAAATAACCCGACGTTATGAACGTCCACCTGCAATATCGGGCTGTGGAGGCCACCGCCTTTCCCCAGCGGTTATGAACAACGGGGTGGTTGAATTTCGCTCGGCTGTCTTGATTCCGCCGGATGCTTGCCAGAACCTTGCGGTGATAATGTATGGCGTTAGCCCGGCTCTCCTACCGCCGTAGATTCACGCCTAGGGCGCTACCAGGCCGGGAAGCCACGATCCAACGAGAGCCGGACTGGCAGTGAGGCATTGCTCTCGCGTTCCAACGACCTTCCCGCAACAAACAGGTGATACATTGCCCCACATATTGCTCTCGCTATCCTCCTCCCTCGCGCCTCGCCAAGACCTCTGTCAAACTTCTTGACCTTGGTACCACATTAGACGATGAGAGGGCTCGTTATCCTCAAGAGTTCCAATTCCATCATGGTCGAACAGAACCTGTCCACATTACGGCCGTTTGAACCGACGAGACTCCTCGTAACGAAGGATCTGAATTCCGTCCAAGAACCTATGCTTAGCTGACCTCAAAACCTTTGAGGTCCGCCTTTGGAAGGATTTTATAGCTATTAAGATCGGGCTACCTATTCGGTTAAGCGAGCAACCCGCATGAAAGGAAGGCGGGTCAAAGTGGCCAATCAAATGACCCCACTCGCCTCATTTACCTCCAAGCAACGCAATGCCATAACAGTACGACGTCGGAGAGGAACTGTGTAATTCAGATCCTCAAGGATGACAGGAGGAAGACTGCGTTGGGTGCAGCCGTGTATACCGGGGGAAATGAGAACAATAAATCACCCGGTTAGGACGAAACGTCACAGTGGCTTGTTAAACGCAGCCCTGATGTGCCGCCAAAACCGAGCTTCCCTCCCTCCGTTTCGTCTCTGGATTTTCGCCAAGTTATCCCTCGACGTTTGGTTTACGTACAATATGAACGGGGTAATTAACATTCTGCTGTTACAAGCATTATCACCCCCCATCCCGTCGGAATATCTTTCCCCGAGCGAAATAAGACTGGCACCTTTATTTCCACCCATCAACTCTCATCTCGTACTGCTATTTTACCGCTCCCTCTCCCTCCCTCCCTCTCTCTCTCTCTCTCTCTCTCTGCTCGAGGCGGGCACTTTACTGCAAACCATCTCTTTTGCGTGCGCTTTGTACGAGAGATTTAACGACTAACGGTGCATTCGTATTCGCGTTCGAGCTGCACTATCGCCTTCTCGCAGCCGGTTCCATCTGTACTGTGTATGTATACAAATTTTGCCGATTGTTTGAAACGCGGCAGGCCGGCAACGAGGTTTGTTCCGTTCAATTCAATGTCGGGAGCACCACTTTGCCTTGCGGTGTAAGGTGCCAGACCGACCAACCGGGATACGTTAGTTTAATTGGCACGTCAGTTCTTTCATTAAATCTCATTGATCGGCACACTCTGCTATTTATTTCAATCAATTCGTGCACTTTGTGAAATGAACAACGCAGATAAGTGAAATGATTAATCGCCACCAGCAGAAATGGCGTTCAGTTATACTTCGCATCTATACACGTTATACCTGTAGGGTTATATCGATCACGTTCCTATTCATTCGAAATACGATTCTGAGTATTACTTTTCACGTTTCCTCTCGCTAACAGAGAATCGACTGTAATATGTATGTCGAACTGTGTTTCAATGCAATTATTAACACTTGATTGATTGCAATTAATTTAGTATTTCAAACTGCAAAGAGAAGCAGAATATTTTAAAGTTTATTCTTCGGTGCGTTACTTTTTTCTTCGCCGTCTCTCTCGTCATTCGAATGCTCATTTTCTGCATAAAATCTTTTTTGAAATAACATTTATTCTTCGGTGCGTTCCTCGTTATGCACCCGGCACTTCATCGTCTTTTCATAAATTTAACCGTCAACCGTTGCTGCGTCCCTTCGGTCTGTGAAAACTGAGCAACGTTGTACGGTCGCTGCAGGGAGGGTTAAAGTTTGGAATTTGTCCCGAACCCTTTACCCAAGTCCCTTCTTATCTTATCTAACATGTATTCCAAACCGGGCTTATGACGAATGGTATATTTACGGTATGGTATACCTACAAGATCGTGTCGAATCAAAAGACGAAGCCGCGATTTCAGGGACGAAATATCGTCGTCGGTTGTATCTGATCGGTTTAAAATATTTTTTGTCGTGCGGGATGATCGTCATTCGTGGCAATAACTCGATACGCGTTTATTTGAAATTAGTTTGCAGACTCCGAGTCGTCTCGTTTTTAGTCTGTTATTTGAAAATCGATCCTTTCCCCGTGGCAGAAAGCAACAGGAGTAAAGGTGAATCCGAGAGATATAACGCCGGGGTAAAATCAGCTCGTGACTCCTGTGATTCTGCTATGCGTAGATGTGTAAGTATACATACATGCATGACGTGAAAAGCGCGAATACTGGTCTTCGTCTGAGGCTTTCAAAATCGTCGACTCATCACACTGCATGCACAGCACTGTTTGCGTAGGATTTTGCGGTCAGCAGTCCGGTTGTTGAATATTATCTCGAAATCCCGGAATTCCTGAACGTGCACGAATTCACATAATATATTTGACAACCCCAATCAAGCAAGCAGGCAGGCAGAAATTACGAAGTTGAGTTAATAATGTTATTTTAACGAAACATTATAACGAAAATCAGCATTTTCTTAATTTTACGATGATTTTTAAAGAAACGGGATGTCGAAATATGAGTGTGTGTTTCGTTTTATTACGGTTTACTGAATTTCAGACAAGTCAAAAATCACGGAACAACAATTTTTTCCTCGACATGAATCTTTACGATAACGTTATTTAACTTCAGCGTGATCAAGAATTAAGGCGACAAGGTCACGAATCCGTGAGTTTTGGAATACAAATTGGACACGCTCACAAAATTCTAGTCTCGCGGGACCGTGAATCTGATACAGCCAATAAGTCAAATGGCAATATTGAACATACTTTAATTAAATATTTGCACACGATGTTGATTCATAACGATAATAAATGCTAAATTCGGTGTAAACATATAATCCGAGCATCGATTTATTTCGTTGGTTTTATGCGTAGGTATGTTTGGGTATATTTATAGATCGCTGTACAACGTATTCCTCGTGATTTTGCATATCGTTATTTGAAAATTCACGTCTCTGATTTGCATGCCGATATTTTCACTATACCAATAATTCACAGCAGGAAGTTTTATTCCGTACGAATGAATGCCAAGAATGTGAGTGAGTTTAAACAATCTCTTTGTTCGATTGATACAAATTAAAGATTTACTTCACAGCGAGATCGATTATCGCGATAATTAGTTCATCAACCTTTGAACTTTAACACCGCGTTCTGTGCCTTCGTTTGCACTGTATAATAGTGCAAAATCATATCAAATGCTTCGGTAGTTTACGCAATTTCATCCGGAGTTGTAGCAAATTTACCGATCAAATATTGATTGCGAGTAAACGTTATGCATTTGAGTAATCAAATGATAATTTGATAAAGTAGGTGATGGATAGCAGCAGAAACCCGACGGTCCAAATCACCAAATGTTGAACGAATGATAATTATTCACATGAGTGGCGTGTATCTGTTTTTCAACGGTTTTTTTTTTTTACTCTCCTCTTTTTGTCGTGTTTCAATTTCACCCCGCTTTGTTGATTAAAATATGAATAAGTCACACGCTTCGATGCGAGGACTGTTTTCCACTTGGGAAAATTCTACCTGTACATATATAATACGATTATTATCGTCGTTATGATCATAACGGTATATTGTTATCACGATATAATTTATTTGACAATGAAACTAAAACTGCCGTCGAGCTGCTCGCTATTGCTGCTGCTGCTACAGCAGTAATGAGGCGACGAGCAATGCATATTATATTATTCGTGCGTAAAATTTTGCACTCGGAAATTTAATTATTTCGTATATAATAATATATTTACGGACGCGGACGTGGAATGCAGTACCCTACTTTTGCACAGGTATGCATGTTTTCAATTTTCATACATATTTAACTGTGTTGAATTTTTTCTCTTTTTTCACCGTACAGGAACGGATCGTTTCAAATATAATCAACGAGCTTTTTCAGCGTCTGGTAATATATATATATATATATATACATATATATACGTTTTTCACTGGTATATGAAAAAATCCGAACAAACTGTGTAAACGCGATGAGATCAAAGGCTTGGAAAAGGTAATTTATACATACGATCCATCGATGTCAATACGTGTTATCAACGTGTCTGCACTTTTGATGTGTACGCCCGATTTGTTTCAATCAATTTTCATAATAACGCCACCCTGAAAGGCTTGCGGATTTCTTTGTCAGCTATCCGGATAACGCGAACGGTCGAGTCGTTTTTCGCGTCTACGATAATTGGAAGCATAACACACCGCATGTCGATTTCACCGATGCAACGAGTTCCAGCACGTCGACGACGTGGAATTGGGATAAAGAAGAGATATAATAAAAAAAAAAACCTCGCATTCGCTAATGTATCGCAAACAACCCCGTTTTATTAAGGAAAAAAAAAAACAACTTTTCAACCGGTCGTTACACAAGCGAGTCGTAAAAACTGTCGTTACAAGCGAGTGCAACGTACGCACCCTCACATATTTACGTGTAATGCATTCACGTTGTGTAAATACCAGTGCATTCATAGCTATCTTGTACCCAGTAAACGTGATATTGCGTATTGTATGCATTTTCGTATTTCAGTCAATGTTGCGAAAGGATGAGGAGGCGAGGCTTCGTTATCGTTGGCGAAATTTTTGATTAAAATATCAAAGGACCCTGGTACCGTTGCAGGTTGCCTTAAATAACGATCATCCCGCTTCTGATCTACATTACATAAATATCTGCATAAGGCATCTCTAGACACGCGTGATCCGTCAGGCACTAATCCTCGAGTTACACGCTTCAAACAACACACGCGAGCTGTGTATTTACATAACAATATCTAATTTCGCTTTGCGGCGGGTGGCCTGGTGGGTAATACTGCTGGAAGTTATCCCCTGTACTACGCTAGAGATGAAAGCTTGCCTTGGGAAGAGGATGTGGAAGAGGAGGAGAGTCGTTAAATTTTGCGGCACCTACTCGCGGGCATCAAAATGCAGAGTGGGCATCTGTCCGTTGGGATAATGGAAGATGCGGGGTCGTCATCTAGTATTTTATCAATGGGCTTTGGACCGCTGGCCTCCCCCCTCCCCCCCCCTTATTCCTCCCTTCCCTCATCTTCTTGAGGAGTTCTCTTCGCGGCGCTTCTTCCACCTTTCACCAACTTCGTCATCGCACACACGCGGTAGCCACACCGTCATCACCGCCGGGACAACCTTCGCTAGATCAAAGGGACACCCTTACAGAGTATCCTCTCTCCTCTCGGCTCTCCCGGCATCAAGAGAATCGTGCCGCCCAGGTTCGGAACAGTCCGGGAATGGCAAAGGGGGGTTCGCTTCTCTCCACCACTCATCCACCCTTCGCGTTATTAAGCCAGTGCCGCATCCCAAGGGTGTTTCGTTAGTCGACTGGCTCGGGTACGCGACGTCTCATGGACACGTCTGCTCTCGTGACAACGCCGCGCGCCGGTAGGAGGCGAAATTTCGAACGATCAAAATTCAGACCGACCAATATTGCGTAAAATGTGAACAAGGTAGAAATTGCGCGAAATTGTTCCGGGTGGTTCAGCGCTTCGATCCTTCGGTAATTTGAATTATTTCGGGGTAGTGGCGACCTCCCTTTCCCAAAGCGACGCGGAGAATACTCGGCTGAATGGTCAATCCGAATTTCAACCCTCCTTCTGACTTGGAAATTCGCTCTGCGATACCATCGAAACAAACCGTTCGTTTGGGAGACATGAAATCCGGCGCGGATCGAACGATTAACGGACATCGGTTAACGAGAAAACTACTACCGGGACCAGTTTTTACTGGACCATGTATACGCAGGATGGGTGGAAAAAGAACGAAAGAACAAAGGCAAATAAACGTTTCTCGCTGGATGCCGAATGGTAATGACTGTTTTCTCTCTCTCTGTCTCTCTCTCGCTCTCCATCTATTTCGAAATTGGTTACCCCTGCCGCATACTCGAGCTGCGCCTACAACGCCACACCGCACTTTCAAGTATTCAAGCCGGTAAAGCCCTGCGGGCACGGAAGTGGTTCACGATAGGGTTACTCAGGGGTGGTGCTCGCCTTCGTTTATCCCAACGTATCTTCTCCCTCTCTTTTTCCACTTTGGTTCCCCTTTTCCGGGAGGGACTCTGCAGGGGTCAACTTGGACCGCAACTAAGCTTTCATGTTCATACATATTCTTACGTATGTATACGCAACCGGGGTGTCGCGTTTTGGTATTTAAATGTAAATTACAATCCCCCAACTTTTCCCCCCTCTCCGTTTCTCGAGGACATATTTTAACCACGTTTAAACAGCTTCTCGCCACAGGTTTAATTATTTTTGTTTCTTTTTTTTTTCTTTTTCCTTCCGCCTTTCCTTTTGCATTTGGTTCGCTTTAATCCGATTTTCTTTAATTTTCGTTTTTAGGTCATAGTGGTTTTGCATAGACACTATACCGAAAACTATATAACTTGTTGTGATATTGAACTGCAAAACATGTGTTTTGAGAATGAGGACGATCACGTTTCACGACGCTCTACAATCGGCTAAGCGGGGTTTGTTAACAAACATTGGTAGCCGCGATTATAGGCGACTACCTCTGGTACCTTATCGCGCGGTTTCCGCATTTTCAGATTCGAAAACCGCGTGATGCCAGATAACAAGCTGGGTCGACGTCGTCCGTAATCACGACTCACGTACGCTTTGATTAAGAATTGGGTTAATTATATCTGTTATAAGTTGGTACGTCTCGAGCACCGCGATGGTTAGTTTGACGCTGAACATCCCTCGAAACCGAGCTCACATCGGTCTGGCACCTTTTTTTTTTCCCTCCGTCTCCCTTTCCTCAATAATGGCTGGTACTTCGCAGTTTCTAATACTTCTCTGCGCCGCGTTCCGGCTCTCCGGTTCCTGGGTCATTAGAACGGATGTTCTGGACATCGAGGCGGTTGACACTAACGACCTACGTGAAACCAGACGAGAACGCTTGAATTTGATCTTTCCCGGTGAGTAGAGAGCGCCGGTACGTCCTGCCTACCAATTATCCAGGGTTTGTTAATTTTCGGTTATAAACCGTCGCTGGGCCTCTTGACCTCCCTTCCGTCCTTCCCTCTCCCTCTCTTCACCTCTTCTCTTTTCAATCGATTACCCGAGAGACGGACACTTGCTCGTTTCATCCGACCGTTTCAAACCTTATTGACGCTTCGTTCGCAAGCTCAAACAGTGCGTAGTACCTCGTTCACCAAATTGTTCAATCTAATTATCCTCCTGGTAAGTTCTCCCGATCGTTATTCCGTTTGATCGCACTACCTGGTAACGATTCATTTCCAACACCGCGGCTCGATTATAGCCGAATTGGTCGCGTGTCCTCGGCTTATTCGACATCGAAAATTTACATTCCTATCAACGACGGTTTATATATAATTTAGGGTGGTCCTGAAAAAGGTAATTTTCGAATTTCTACCGACTCACCCCCCAAATTGACTCCAGATGATTAGAAAATAATTCCATAATTTCTTCAAATTTTTACTCAACTCTAACTCGAGCCTCAAAGAGGGTGGATTCCATTCAACCCTTTCAGAGGCACATCAAATCTACCCAACGGATTTAGATTAAATTTCATGTTGGCGGGTTTCTTGGGTCGCTAATTACGAATCTGAACTCAAAATTTGAAAATTCAAAATGCCCGATCCAATATGGTCGAGTGAAATCCAAAAAGTCATTTGATTTCGATAAAACTCGGCACTCAAGTGTTTTTGATATCGCTGATCATGAATCTGAACTCAAAATTACAAAATCAAATATGACAATAGCAAGTGACTTGGGATTCGGTCCGCCATATTGGAACCGTTACTTTAAATTTCCAAATTTTGAGTTCAGATTTGTAATCAGCGACCCAAAAAAACCCTTTATACCTAGTTTCATCCAAATCCGTTCGGTAGATTTCACGTGAAAATCCACCCTCTTTGGGGCACGCGTTAGAGTTGAGATAGAAATCTGATTTGGGTGACCAGCCGGTCGAAATTCAAAGAAATTCGAAGAAAACCTTCTTAAAGACGGCCCTAATACATGTAATTTCTCCGCTTCTTCTCACTTCAGGTACCAAGTGGTGCGGAAGTGGTAACGTTGCTGACAATTACGACGATCTCGGTACCTTCGCGGAGTCTGATGCTTGCTGCCGTACACACGACCATTGCGAAGACATCATCGAAGCAATGGATACTAAATTCAATCTAACCAATCCGTCCTTTTATACAAGGTTCATCATCGCTTGTCGATATTATTTTCTCAGCCAAAGCTGTTTGGCAGCATTTCTCGGTACATAAATCTCTCGTTATCAAATCACTCAATTGTCGTATATTTCAAGGGTGCACTGTTCGTGCGATGAGAAATTTTACGACTGTCTTCACGGTTCTCCGGACGAAATTGGCGACAAGGTGGGAATATTGTACTTCAGTTTCCTAGGCACCAAGTGCTTCCGTAACGATTATCCGATCGTTGGTTGCAAGCGTTACCACCCGTAAGTTCGACCACCTCTTTTAATTTTCTCTCCCGCATCCGGTTTTCCGATTGCCCGTGTTTCCTCGGGCTGGCAAATCCGAGGCTTTACCCTAAACGCGAACGGAATGGGACTAAAAAAAGTTGAAGGAACTAGGCGGAATACCGGGTGGTTGTTTCCAGGTACCCGAAACGTTGCCTCGAGTACGAACTGGACGAGAGCCAACCAATGATGTACCAGTGGTTTGACGTCCCTCTGTACTGACACACGCTGGGATGAGAAAAATCCATTCGACGTGGCCTCCGGACGAACCTTTTCGCAGTGTCACGTTTCTTTGAATAAAAACACATTTACGACATTGGATATCGCGCAGCTTCGTTGTCCGATGTTTTCATTCGTACCATCCCTTGACGCGTTTTCCAGCGTTCTTTAATTCCGTCCTTTAGCGAAGAAGACACCGATCTCCCGAAACTTTTTCGAATACTGATGTTTATAAATGACAGAGTTTCGACTTTGGCCAAGTCGGTAGGTACTGTATATTCGAGCGTGAAAATTTTCCAAAGATAAATCTCTGCGGATCGGGAGAAGTGCGGATTCAACTTTCGTATAAGCAATGGAAACGGAACGTTAGGTATGCAACGACAAAGAAAAAAAAAAAAAAACTGAGACTCCTCGCCTCTCGCATACCTTCGGAAACTTTAAACCGACTCCTCGTTTCTCAGGTCCCATATTTCCCAGTTGAATCGTCGAGGTGGGCTCGATAAAAATTCGTCCAACTTTAAGAGAGCGGTTATTAGGTCCAACCGAGGGAAACTCAGATCGGAAGTGAAGGCGCGAGAGGCGGTGAACCGGGAGGAACAGAATGCGAAGGTCGGCACTCGATCATGCATGCGGCAAAGTAGGTACGGAGGCCAAAGCCCCTCTTCTCACCCGCACATCATCGATCCATCGTTGTCTGCGAATCTCTCTATAAGCGGTCATATTTCCTTCTACTCTCCGGATTTCCCTTCAGCTACTTTTCTACCCCGATACAATCCGTGTGTATCCGTGTATATACGTTACATGTATGTAAAATATTTTATGGATTCACTCTACTCCCGTTTCCCCTCTGACCCATCATCGTAGCCTCGATATTTTCCTTATCTCGTCGCATTTGTATTGCCGTTTTTTCTTTCTTTTCATTTTTTTTTTTGTTTTTTTTTTTCAATACTTTTTACAACCGTATCACTCGTCGCGACGCAACGAGTAAGTACGTAATCTTATCGAATGTGTGCATTGCGTATAAGACATTAAACGCAAACTGTTTTCGCACAAATTTCATATTCCTGGTGAAAATAAATCTCAATCTTCCTTTTTTAATAAAGGAAAAAAAAAAAAAAAAAGGACGAAGAAAAGTAAAGTACCATGAAATAATAATAATATTCAGCAACATGTTACGCTATACGCCAATTTTCCGTTCATACACGTGTGTATATATATATGTATATATATACGTTTACGACTGTATTACCCCTCGGGATCTTTTGTACCCGATGTATATTTCGGGCTACGCACACTACTTTACTTTTATACGACCGTGTATACGATATTGCAACAAACCCCGAATAAGTTTGGCTCCGATCTCATACAAACGATGGACCAGCGCCAGAGTATCTTGGCTGGCCGACAATTGTGACTGGCAATAAATACGGATATATATTTGAAGCTAGCCGCGAGTCTCTCTGGCTCTCGTTGGGTAAGTTGGACAAATGCGAACGAGCTCAATGTACTCCGAATTTCCGTTATCCTCGGGTCTTTGGATCCACCTTCCCGATTGTTATAACACGGCGACGAGGATGGTCTTCTTTTTTCCGGAATACGGAGACACATTTGTGATAAGTTGTCGGAGATTGAATTCTGTTATTATTATTTATTTTCTCTCTCTCTCTCTCCCTCTTTTACGTTTCTTTTTTCCTCTTGTCCCTGCTTTTTTTTTCTCACATTTCTCCTATGTAATATCCGAAATTGAACTTGTATAATCGTTGAATATTTTCGATGAATATATTATAATTTCGGAAGTACGCTCGATAAAGAAACGGTATAATAATACCTACTCTGCAGAACTCTCTTATCGTGACGTGAATATTTTGTTAGGTTCAATTTAAAACTGAACCGGTGCGTACATCCGCCGATATTTCATACTTCGTTTCGTTTTTTTACTCCTTGAAAAGCGAGAAAGCAAAATTGGGAGAAAGGGAGTTGGAGAGAAGTAGAGAGGCGGAGGTAGCACGACGTTGAATTTTGACGATGCGTATTATTAAGGCAGAAGAATGAAAGGAAAGGGGCTCGTAAAAGGCTCTGGCAAAAAGTCTCCCGTGGAAAATACGTTCGGACGGTTATTTGGCCTGCAGAAGTTAAAAGGCAGGTAGGTACAATTCCCTTCCCACCCTTTATATTAAAAAGTGCGGAAAACAAAAGGATATAATTCGGTCTTTCCGCGCCGTCCAAGAAATAGGATGAATATTCTCGTGGACCGTTAACAGCTTCTCGGCTCAGCCCCGCAGGTTTCAAGTCGCGACCAGGGGTCGATATTAACTCGAACCCTCGACTCGTTTCAACGCCGTCTCATTTATTAAAGGGTAGCTGAAAAATGTCTCATTCGAAAATTTACTGCAGAGACTGACGATCAAGGACTGATTACTGTGATTAGAATGTTATTCGTACTTGTCGAAAATTTTCATGGCAACGACTTTGTCAAATCGCCGAGGATTTTCAGGTGAATTTTAATCCAGCTTTTCTAGGTTATTCGTGTGGATTTTCCGCGACTTGAAAGATCTTGGCCTAAAACTTAACGGAACTTGCAAAGCGAGTTAAAAATTATTTGAGATAATTTATACGAGACTAATTTAGCGTGCAGAAAGTATCCTCGGGCGAGTAATTCGCTCCTTTTTTTACCCCTCGGTCATCGGCCTTGTCCTCATTTGGCTTGATTAAAAGCTACACGATCTTCATCAACAGTAGTCGACGAAAGAGTGAGAACGAAGCGTCTTATCTCTCACTCTCACTCTTTCTCTCTCTCTCTCTTCCGAGAGTGAAATTTCTTCACGTCTCGAGTTCCAACATTTACCTTTTCCTTCTTCTCCGGCTCTTCTTTTGTCTGCTATTTCTTGTCTTATTTTCACGTTCTATATTTTCTTTCCATCTTGCCTCTCTCTTTCCCGCTCCGCAATTAACAGCTGGTGCACAGAAGTTGGCGAGGAGTCAATATCACGGCTCATTGGAGTTGATTGTGCGAGGAATGAAGACGCCTACGCGAAATCTAGCATCGCGTTTATCGTATTTTTGGTGCGAAGAAAAAACACCTCTCTTCTCTTCTCTTCATTTTTATTTATTTTTTTTTGTTTTTTCTTATTCTCTCTCTCTTGATTTTCCACTTTATCCTCTCCCCGATTCGCACGGGATCAGGGGTTAATTCTTTCAGGCGCCGGAATTACGACGGGTGCTAACAACGTGTGGGCTGGACACTGCGGTTTCACGTTTACGACCGAACCTTGCCAGCTAGCCTTCAGCCAAAGCTTCGCAGGCGCGTATTTCAATTAGGTCATACTGCACACTGCATTTCGTATGCAGAACGTTATTATACACGAACCTGGTTAAACGCCTGGCGTTACTCCGTCGGAAAAAAACGTAGGTGGAAACCGCTCGTGCGGAGCGCTCTGAATTTTCATCCAACCTTTATTCCCTTCGATAATGTTGATAATAATAATAATATCATCATCGTTACTTTTTTTTTTAGTATTTGTCGCATTCGTATTTCTCGATTCGGCCGAATATTTCGTCGAGTATAGAAGACGAAGTGAACTGCGGGTAAAGCAGCCGCTGAAAACTGTAGAATAAGGGAGAATCAACTTCGGGGATGCGATAACGGGGTTGGAAATTAATCAGAAATTCTTTGCCGTGTCTCCTCCCGTTCCCTGCAGCTCTATCGTATTTCTCTTATTTTACCGCGATACCTACTTTTTTACCGGCTCATTTTGTTTTATCATCATCAGGAAGTAGAAGCGGGGTACCATTCCACCGAGATTTCTCCTCGGCTTGTAATGGAAAGCAAACATCTTCGCGCCAGGTGCAACGGCGCAAGGAATTATTCTAATGAAATTGATCCCCGATGAGCCTCTGGAATCCAGGATAATAGCCCAACGTTCTTCCCCCTCGCCGCGCGACCGTTTCGTTCGCTTCTCGGGAATATAATCTACCGGCGACAATACAGAGAGTACGGGAGGATTATTCTCTTCGATTTTCTCTTCAAATCAGTAGTATACAAAGCGATTAACTATCGACAGAATTTTTCTTCCTCCGATAGAGTTTGATGCGGACGCGGTACAATTCGAGAGAATTTCTTTGACAGGGCGATCAATCGTCGTGAATGTAATCTGACAAGATTTTCACAGTTGACGCTGGTAGTTGTCTTCCTTCAACATCGACAGCTTGTAAAATTTTTCAGGTCACATAAAACGCGCCGAACTGTATTCCAAATTTATGACGGTTGGTCACCCTGTCAAGCAACTGCTTTCTAGTTGTGGCACATGCGCATTAAACTATTGGATGGATAATCGCTCTGCACAGGTATGTGAAACCGGGTACCTAAGTATTCTGCTGAGGTGAAATATCCGCCTTGCAATACACAGGGGTTTGTCTGAATTGCACCTTGTCCCCGCCAACCAAACATTTCTACGGGCTCGTCCAGACGATGTACCACTTAACTTCAACCTTACTCCCAGCAGAATTCATCCCCGACTTCTGATTAGGTATGTTCCAATGGTACTACTGCTACTTACGTGGTCTCCAGTGATCCTGGAAATGTCCTTGAATCGTACATGTAGTTCCAAAGTCCTGGAAACTATCTTTGAATTTTGCTTGTCCTTTTAAAGTCCTGAAAACTGTTCTTGAGCAACCTTGAAATGTCCTGGAAAGGTCCTTGACTGCACCTGGGCCAAAGTTTCGTTTTTCTCGGATCGTTTGGTCTCATCGTTGTAAAAAATCCCTCCACTCACCCTGGTCGAGCATAAATTGTTATCATTTTCCCACCCACAGCCCGCAGACAGGAATTGAATCGAACCGGATTTGCCGCTCTCGCGTGAATAAATCAACCAGCGAGGATTATATCCGGAAGTTTGACGTGAGCGAGGGCGGGAGTGATCGGCTCGGCATCCAGCAACCGGCGTCTTCCGGAGGCCCTGGTCCTTTTCGGGAAGGAAACGGGCAGCACCCATCGGTCACGGACGCTCGCCTCCGCGAACTGTAAATCGGGGCACCGAGCCGCTGGCACCCGGGTTAGAGGGTCTGCGCACCACCTGACCTAAACATAAATCTCGCCAACTAAATCCCGAACTAAGTGCAGCGGCCCCGTCGTCTTCCCTGTATTTCCTCTCGCCCGGTTCCGCTCGTTGCCTTTCCCCTTCCGCCAAACTCCCTTTCCCCAAAGATCCGAGGAAAGCAGCCGAGAGGGGCGTCGATACTTTGCTTCTTTCGAAGCTCTTAAACCTTACTCGAGCCACTCGAACAAACTCGAACACCCTATCCGTTCTTCGATCTATTCTTTCCGTCGCTTACAACTTGCCAGGAGGTTTTCCACCTCCTCTAGTAATCCTTCCGAGTCTCCTGCAAGCTCGCGAGATGCCTATGTACTTCAACGTTACGGAATTGTTTTACAAGGCAAAAATGCCGAAGGGATTCACGCTATATGTTGCCAGTCCGAATTACAAGGGTAAAAACTTGGAACTGTACGAATTTCGGTCAAGGGTTTCAAATTCGTTGTCGCGATGTTCTCGGTCTTTGAGGAATAACCCCTCAAGTTTCTCGAACCAAAACGATCATTTCCTGTTCTCAAGGAGGAGTAAGAAGAAGAAGTTAAAAAAAGGAAGAAACAACGAGAATTCATGGGGTGAGCGACGGTAAGAAACGAGCTTCGTAACTTCTTCGAGAAGACGGTGCTCTCCACCTTCTTCGAAATCGTAAGTGAAAGGGGGCGATGGCAACTGGGAGTTGGGAGTTGGAAATCCAAGAGATAATTGGTAAGCCGTGAGTTCTCGATATTCTCTCCCTTGTTCGTTCGGCTCCAGTCTATTTTCAGATTCCGTCGTCTTTCCAACGCTGTTAGGTGGTGGAGGTGTTCGTTCGCCAGGTTCTCCCCGGTGCTTCAGCAGTATGAGACGGAGGGAAACTCTGCCGTTGCTGCTGCTGGTGGTGGTGTTGCTGCCTGCCTGCTGCTTCCTACGGCGGAAGATTATTCTCAAGATCCGCCGGCATCAGGCCAGCAGCACGCCACGAGCACCACCGGCACGGATTCAATTCCAATTAAACTTTTAGTTGGCGTTCGTACTACCGGAAAATCACAAGAGTATAGATTTTACGGCTTCGCACCAGCTACGCTCTCCGAACGTAATTCTGCGCGTTGTAACGTCGCGTCGTCTTCGGGGGAGAATAAAATGAGCCGAAACTCGTTGTTACTCTTCCCGTTCACCGTTTCGTCGTTTTCACGGATTCGTGAACGGTGTTGTTTACGCCTCGAATCCAGACAGCAGAGATTCTACGGAAGATGAGAAGAAACTCGGCTACCGTCTCTTGAGATTGCCTTTTTCTACTCTCTTCAAGTTTGTCATATTACAGAGGCGAACTGCTTTTTCGAATTCTACGAACAGGATTACCTCTTCCGGTTATTGTGCAACGAACTATGACGTGTAAAATCAATTCCCTACACTCCGCGTTCTTATCTCGACCGTACAAAGGAGTTGGTCACTCGAGACTCGAGAGGCTTGCCGAAGGGACCGTTGTGGAAAATGAGAAATAAAATTGACGCGAACGAAATATAAATTCTCCCGCAGAGCCACTCTCTGGAGGATTAGAGAGAAAATCACGTTCGAAAGAGAGAGAGAGAGAGAGAGAGAGAGAGAGAGAGAGAGAGAGAGAGAGAGAGAGAGAGAGACGGAGAGCAAGATGCAGCAGCGACAACAATCTAATCATTTTTCTATCACCGGTAACTGTGTTTTCAACGTAAATGCATCAAGCTTTCCGATTCCTCTGCAGAGGAAATCAAAGTAGTTCGCACCTCTGCCGGATTGATCATTCCTTTTCGTTGTCATTTAAATTCAGGTTTTATATCGGGTTTTCTCGTTCCTTTTTTTGCTGGAAATATCGCGATTGCCAATTTGCAGAGAATCGTCGACGCGTTCGAAATCTGGTGACAATATCGCTGCTATCAGCGAAATTCTCTCCCCCAAAAACTGACCGCGACCAAAGCTCTGTGTCCGAACCTTTGATCCCGTGCGGGGGTAAAATCGTGGGTATAATTTGTTCGACATTCGATTTACGACCCTGTTGCGAAACAGCGTTCGCAGAGCGAAGAGTCTTCAAGGCCGGCAGAAAAATGGCCGTCCACCACGCGTAAATTTGCATCTCGGAGATCCTTTACCCCGGGCCGCAGGCAGGACGAGTTCGCAAAGCCTCGATACAATGTGGCGAACTTGAGAAGAAGGTCCTTCACAGTTTATCGATCGCGCGTGCTACGATCATCGGCGACAATGTTGAGCACGCTGGGAATTGTGGTAATTAATCGTCCGACCATCCGAGAGGAGTTGTCAAGGTAATCTCGTGGCGGTGATCTGGCGCAGATCGTTCCCTGAAACCCGCTGATTATCCCGGTTATTAGCGGTTCAACGGAAACTGTTGATCTATCGCCTTCTGCTGCCGAGTTTCGCGTTTCCAAGGATCCCGATAACGCTTCGCTGGGACTGCAAACGCCGTATCCACTCTGGCTGGTCCTCAGGTGTACGAAGGGAGAGGAGAATTCGTATCTCTTGATCGCGGGTGCAGCGTTCTCACCGTATAATTGAGTGTCGCTCCAGAGCGACTCCGAGATTCCCGATACGGATCGAGTCGTCGAGGAGAACGAACCTGCGCACCTCAGGTACGTCGTATCTCCGCATCACGGTGTAACACCCATCGACCGCATAACTCTCTAATTCGCACCTCAACAAATTCCACGGACCATTGCTATCGTACGTGATGATTATATCATCCAATGTTGTCCGATGGTCCTGGAACTCCTTGAATTTTTCTTGTGTCCTGGAAACATTCTATTTTCAAGCTTTGCCACGGACGACACATTCATTTGTGCTCACTGAGTAAATGTTTAAAAAAAATTGGATTTCCACATCGAATCGTGTCTTTCGTTCTTTCCTATTAACAGGTGGTAGTAGAAGTAACTTAATGTATCTCGTACATCGCGTCGATTATGTACAGTGACCTCTATCCTTTGCGGAGAATTCATGAATTCGTGTATTTTTTTTGGTTACGAACGTCCTTGAATTCGTTATGGATTTTTCACCGGACACCGTGTTACGTGTTACAGTTCCGTAATACGGCGCCAAAAATTCCGCTGCGTTTAAAATTAGTGGGGAGCGTATCTACCGCGTGTCAGGTTTTCGACAAATCGACGTAGAAGTGGCCGACCGTTAAGTGGACGAAGAGTGACGGTAAGGCGAGGTTGAAGCAGCGAGCATCGTCCAGTCAATGAGCATTCCCGTTCACTGGCCATCGCGTTCTTGTCTCCATTCACCGTCGGTAGCGTCTTTGTCCGCACTTGAAGTGTTCGTTAACCGAGGTACGTCTTCGACACCCTTGGTCAACGGGACGCCCCGGGTATAACAAGTGGAAAAAATTGCTCGAGAGAGAGAAAGAGAGAGAGATCAACGACCGGGTGTATGTGATGAGGTAAGAAGAAAAAAAAGGGTCGACGAGGCGACCATAGCTTATACACTGTGTCGGGGAAAACTTTGTTTGCACCGCGGTTGAGCCGGGCGTGGGATGGATTTGAGGTCGGGAATAAGGACCCTTGACCGTTTCATCAGAGAATTCTGTACATCCGCGCAGCCTATAGTAAAGTTCTCGACCTGGTTCTCCTCTCCCTACCGTCGTCGCGTCGCGTCGTTTCCCTCTCACGGATGGTAGGACGAAACTTTGTTCATTATTTTTCCCCGCAAACGTTGACGCGTGTGTATATCCGGTACGTCGTCAAATTGTCCAACAAACTTTGCCTGATCACCGATGCGGATGAAAAGTAGACGGGATCATTTGTAAAACGTTCGTGCGGGCAGCGATATTTGACGGACTTTGTTATCTCTTTTCGGAGTGGCAGATAAGCGCCGCCACGGTTATCCGTTCTCCTTATTCCTCCTCCTCCTCCTCCTCCTCTTTCATTTATTCAGTCGAGGAGTATCAGTCGAGATTCAGTGGCAAAAAGCGTTCTCCCGTTTTATGCAGATTATCCATTATACGGAAAGTGGAATAAAAGAGCACCACCGTCGTTTCTCTACGTATATGTATACCGTACCTCGACCTTCGTATATTTCACTTGAGTCTTCCTCGGGCTCATAAATTTCTCTCACTAAAAATGCATTCTTCTGACGTCATTCTTCGTACCGAGCTTAGCGCGGAGCGGCTGCCTGATGAAGTATTCTTGAATAAATAAATTCTTTTTCCGATACTTCCGTATCTCTCTTGATAATTCTATGAAATAGTCGTGGGTAGGTATGCAATGCGTACTATAAATCTCTCATTTATATTAGCTGACTTACAAAAAAAGTTAATGATCGTCGATTCCTTTAAGTTCCACACCGTGGTCAAAATAGCCACATAACATCTTCACCGTAAATCCCGTACGAAAAACATTCAAACTAATCTGATTTCAAGCAAAATATATAATGAAATATCGTTAAAAAAAACGTGAATTTATTCTCTTGCTAAAAAGTCAACTTTACTCACTCAAATAAATTCCTTTTTATGTATCGCGCAGTATTTCAATGTTTATTTATTTTTGTTTTTGTTTTTTCTTTGATATCTGTGCCTCGAGAGTTACTCAGTCAATTTTCAGCTCAAAATATTGCAAATTCAGTGAGTTATGATTTTATTTCTTAGTACGATTTTAATGGTGAAAAAATAATGGAAAGAATATTGTGATTTTTCTATAACCGTGTTGATAACAAGGTGTTTACAATTCGAATTCAGTGTTGAAACGTTTTTCTCTGGATTACGTGGTATTTCATTAATCAGATTCAGCTTGATCCGCAGTTTCAGTTGTCCTGTTCAACTTTCATATGTTTTTGATTAAACACATTATTTTTTTTTTTTTGATCATACATCCTTGATTGTCCTGTGCGTTCTTCACCTTGCTTCCATCGGTCCAAAGATGAACTCCGCCGTTTCCATTCATCACTGCCGTGTTATAAGTCTGCATTCCGTGTGAAACATCATCCGACTGAGTAATTTCCTTCACGCCCCAAAAATCCCGGACGAGTTTAGCTGGCAAAAATACTACGTATATATCATATACCCACTCTCGTAGGTACCAAATGATCTCGTCGGTGGGTACTTGGTCACGGAATCGCGCGTAGGGTCTCGAGTGTCACGCGCCTCCCTTTTGTGCCTTGAGGAGGAGATCATCTCCCGTGAATAAGACAGTTGCAGACGCTTGGGGAGTAAAAATCAGGCGAATGAAACGACAGGGACGGGAACCGGACGCTTGGCGTGTTAATATTTGATGTCCCGAAGTGCCCGAGAAAGCTCAAAAAGCTCAAAAAGCTCAACGTGATGGCTGCAACTGAAGCGGCGAGGAGTTTATTCGTCTTTCCGAGGGGTGTCTCGAAGCCTTTCTCGTATATCCGTTGATCGACTTGCTTTGCTGAAAAGTGTATAATACACGATGAACAGTGTCTGGTTTCCCAGCCGCTATGCGAGATGATGCTCTTTATGCACTTGTCGACAGGCAGCAGTGAAAAGTAGAGAATAATTGACTCGGAGTGGAGGAAAAAAAGTTGATTAAAATTGGGAAGTAACAAAAAAAAAAAAAAAACTACATCGTCGTGCTTGTCTGAGAAATTGGCAAGCGGCCAGAAGAGAACCCGGAACACTTCCTCTAGACCAGACTGTGCAAACAGCCGGTGAGACTAGGTTAGGTGTTGGAACTACCTTGTCGAGACGAGGGGAGAATAATTAAATAATAATAATAATAATAACAATAATAATAATAATAATCATGATAATAGTAATAATATAAAGGGAAAAACAGGAAGAAAGAAGAAAAAAGGCAAGAAAGAAAATAATAAAATTGCTACTGCGGACCGCGTTTCCTTTCTCCAGGTAACAACGTGGTATTCGAGCCTAGTGCAAACTTTCCTCATTTCTCAGGGACTACGGTGGCTGTGGCAGCCGTCTTGAGAATCGATGCCGCTCCACGTCGCCAATAAGCTCCACCATCTTTCCAGCTTGACGATATTTTTCATCCTCACTTTTTCTTTTTCTTCTTCTTCTCGTTCTGTTATTCTCTCACACTCGAGTGGCTGGTATTTATTGTTGTTATTACCGTCTATCCCTCTTTTCGTGGCAGGAGAATTCATGAAATTACCGTTTCATCGTTATCGGAGGATCTGAAAACGCCCACCGAAAAGCTTCAATATTTTTATACGAAAATCGGAGGGATAGAGATGGAGAGAGAGAGAGAGAGTGAAACGAAAATGTGTCGATTCATCATCGACAGACAAAGTGGAAGGGAGACGAAGGTTAAGTGTTTCTTTAAACAAATCGATTACGACGAAGCCGAGCTGGGTTATTATCCATAACAATCTGTCGTGGAAGTCCCTGTCTCTTGTCCCATCTCTCGTGTCTCCCGTCAATCAACGTACTAAGAAAGATGTTTCCCTCTTCGCAAACGCCGGGATGAGTTTTCACGTTTCCATCAATCCTGTCGCTGCGGTTTCTAATGACGAAGCCTATAACCGGTCCGCGACCCGACAGATTATCCCGGACTTTGAAAGGTTCACGAAATTCTCCCCCATTCAGCGATTCGCAGGATTATTTCGCTTGTTATATGAAACAGGGTGGCCACGCAACTGGAAAACCTGTAAATGTCAGGGGATCTTTGATTTGGTCGTGGAAAAAACTGACGATGTCAGTTTTCTATCATGGAGATTAGAAATCATTTTTCTAGCTTGATTTTTTTTTTGTAAATTATATTTTTCTTGGATTAGAATTGAATTTGAAACGAATATAGAGTTAATGAGCTGAACGATTAGGACTTTTGTAGCTTACCAGAACAGGGATGAGAAAAATTTCATTTGTTACAATAACTAGAAAAATTTAGTACAACAGGTATCGTTAAAAAAAAAACTGTTTGAATATTGTTGGAATTACGAAAAACGAGGTACGCCTAACCATTTTGCGCTATCGTCGATCCTTTTTTGGTAATTGCAACGCAAAATCAATTTTTGAGGTTTACTCTACTTTTTTAGTCAAACAAGGCTTTAACATCAATTTATCGTTGCACAAGTATTAAATTTTTCGCAGCAGCCAGAAGAAAATATAGTAACTGTGATCGTAATGAGAAGGAATATTAACGGATACCAGACTTTGCGGTAACACCTAGAAAACTAATTTTCATTCTCTACCTAGAGCTATATTTTTCAATTGTGGTAAAAAATGAAAATAGTCGAGGACTGAGCGGTAATCCGAAGTAAAAATATCTCTCAGTGTGGCAAAATGTCAGAGAAAACTGGGTCTTGGGTATTGAAAAACTAGGAAATGTCATGGAATTTCTTTTCCATACAATTTGTGGACAACCCGATAAAATTTCCCTCGCCCCACGTACGGCTTACTTATTATTCTGTATTCTCCCGGGCGCGTTTCACCTTCTCGCGAATGAGCGATTGCAATTGGCCGCGGCTATGCGCCGGATAGACGTATTTCGAAGCTTCAGCTTATACGGCGTGCTTGCGAGTTATACCGCCTCGTAAAGCTCGTAAGCCACGTATGCATGCATGCATGCAGCCGCACATCGTGACAGGATGGTGCCCGCGCTGCATGCCCGTAAAAATCTTGATAGGGGGGGAAAAATTCCGTGCAGGGAACTCGGCGTAAATCCCAAGTTTTCAATACCTGTACCCCGCGTTCAAGTATCGCCCTCACCCCGATGCTCTTGTCCCAAGAATTGATAAGTTTTTCCTCCACCCCTGTCCAATACACTTCGCTTCGTATTTTATCATATCGCATTCGTATCTCTTTGTATACCGCGTATATATTCACACCTGCCGTCGTGTGTGCGAGCACATAAACGAGTTACGACGGTACGGAAACATTCCTGCTGAATTGACTCGCCCTTTGCTCTCCTTTCACGGAGCGCCACTTTGGTCACGCATAATTTTCCAATCCGCTTTACAATCGCTCACCGCATCAACCCTGATCGCAAATTCCGAATTTCTTTTTTCATCCTGAAGTTTGGCGTATCACCCGTTCCCCGTGTATATCAACAGCGACGCTTTGGAGAACTCGATGAAATATCCAACGCTACGTAACGTCTCTCTAGTCTAACGTTGGGAAATTCGGTGACGATCCTCAAGCGGGTGAGAAACTTTCCTCAAGGGATGGAGAGCAATTGTTCAACCGTCCGTCCGTCTGTCTGTCTGTCTGTCTGTCTGTCTGTCTGTCTGTCTGTCTGTCTGCCTGCGTTGCAAGCTCTATGAAATTCCCAGGAGACACGTGCCGGCAAGCAATTAGGCGGAACTATGAGGCAAGGAACGAATACAAAGTAAACCGATTCCCATTCGCATTCTCATCCTTCGAGTTATCACTTTTCTTTCGCGCCATCGCTTGTCCGTGTGTGTAAATTTAACCTGAAGTACCATTTTCCACAAACCAGTCTTCTATCATCGAAACGAGTGAAGAAACGTTTTCGACGAGAAAATATCTCGAGACTACGTCGTTGCAGAATGGTCAAATTACTGGACCGAGGCAAGGTGGTCAGGGAAAAATTGGGAAACATAAAGGAAAAAAAAATTTTGGCAGTCAATCATGGAAACAAAACGAAAAATTCATGTCGCCGAAACACGTATATTTTTAATGGGGAAATCCACTCTCTTGGTGGGAGGGGTTAGAGTTGACATAACAATCTGACAAAAATCTGAGAATTGGGTTTCGTCAGAGCCCCAACGAAGGACTACCCTAATATATATATATATATATATATATATAAACATTTGGATGTGTTTTCATGTAATTTTTTCTAACATTGTTCAATTTCCTTATGAATTTACATTGCGACGAAATGAAAAATTGGGGGTATTTTAATTGAAGATTCGTAGCATTAACGAAGGAAATAAGAACTTTAGTCAGAGAAAATTGAACAACTGGTCAGAGAAAGTCAGAGAAAGGTCAGGGAACTTTTTTTTCCGCAAAAGTGGCCATCGTAAGGGGGTTGACCAAAGTCGGAGGAAAATTATTCCGCAGTTTTTGGATCGCCACTTCTCTACGTTTCTACAAATTTTTTATCCATGCTGTGAATTTCGTATAAAGAATTGGAAACGGCGAAAAGTTATCACCTCGATACCGTATAAATTGATACTTTGATCTCACTTCTGGGGTTCTGGCACCGCAGAAATATATTCGATAATTATAAGTTCTTCGTCTTCTTCTACCTCTTTGGTATTTACTTTTTTTTCCACTTCTCGTCTTCCTCCATTTGGCGGAAATCAAGGTCAGCTATTCCTTCGCTAATAATTGCCTTCCGATTCGTGATCAGCGTTTCACATGGCACGGACTTCTTGTTCAGGTTGAGGTCAAAACCAAGCCTGCTGATGCCGAATACGTCACGTATTCGGTCGGGTCTACGCGATTAGAATTCAAAGTCGTTGGCAAAATCGTTTCGCAGAGATGGACAGTAAGGTGGAACAGATATAGCGTGGGTTAAAATTTCGAGTGATCGGAATGCGGAATGACCTTTGTGGAATACAGAATCATTCGATCAATTTTTAAGAACCGGAGCTCCGAATGGTTCTAATTTTTCAAAGTTTCCTGCTCGGAATTGATCGTCGTACCTAATGCCCGATCACGAAAATTTTTCGTCACCAATTAGAACGATTGTAAATGAAACTTGAACTTCGCCAATTTGAAGTTCAAAGTTTAGAGTTCTTAAGAAATACTAATAATAACAATAAGCTTAAGAAATAACGATTCGTTTGAATTTTTGCCAATTACCCGAAAATATTTTCGACCTTCTTCTTGCGGCGGATACATGAAGTAAAAACGAAAAGGTATTTCGCACTAGATTTTGGCAATATTCTTTATGGATCATGGGCCAGTCTCGCACGCGTTGTTCAAAGGGATTTTAATTTCGCGTTCTTGTTATAATTCGGTTTAAATCGATTTCGTCGTAGCGATACAATCGAGCAAGCAGCCGCTGGTGTATCGGAAAATAGAATTCGCCCGGATCCCGTGTTCGCCATTTATCGGTGGGTTCCAGAGTCCCCAGGTGGTCAAATGGTCCGCATAATTTCGCATATAATGGGCGAAACTCGGGCGTAGCGAAATTCCCATTAACGCGTGCCTCCGCACAATAGGCTCGCAAATGTAAGTGAGTACCTATACATATATACGAAATTCGGTAACCACTGTACGTCGATACTCGTACGATTCGCGAAATCGAACAATTCGCAATATTCACTCGAAAATCTCTATCGGATTTCTTTCAGCGTTATAACATCCGCGATTCATTATACCTCGTAAGTATACAATGCAATTCGTTGATTTTACAATATGTACCGAAAAATAACGACTGCGCAACAAATATGCGACAATACATTGTGCAAACTACGCGACAACGGAAATTGTGCTCTGTACGCGTAATTTGATTTTTTTTTTTTTTTTCTTTCTTTACACAACGCGTACTGAGTGTTCCGAATTTCCTGCCACAGCACGCTTTTTATCTCGTTTCACTAAATTTCCATACATTTATAAGAAATTAACAGCCAGTAGTCGATTTTGTCGGTTAAATCCCTCGACAATTGAGAGTTTTTGGTTTTTTTTTTTTTTTTTTTTTTTTTTTATCCGCTCATCACCGTTCAGAAAGTATATATTTTTTTTTTTCACTTATAACCTCTTCGTTTCTCAGGAATCTTTGTTTTTTTTTTTTTTTATGTAATTGTTCTTTCAAAACTATGTCACTCGGCTGTTAAGTCCCATCAGTTTCAGATTTTTCACTCAATCTGTTCAAAATTATCGCGTAAGTTTATCAAAATCACTCGGACAGATCGACAGACTTTTCTCTATATGTATACGGTGCTGTATCTGTTGAATGATCGAAGAGTCGACGTCATTGATAGGCATGTCACTTATAGAAATTTGAATTCCTTTCCAAACTCGTGATTCTGTTCACGAAACTTTACGATCGACAAAATACGATTCGCGAATCTTTATCAACGATTCGCTAACCGTTCGAAACTTGAATGGATAAAGATTCCAAGATCCAGATTTGGCAGCCTGATTTGCGAAATATTATTCAACGACAACGATTATTTTACTTTTTTATTCGCTTACGAATCCTTACCTACGATTCTAAGGAAATTCCGTCATTTTCTAATCACCTTTTGAGTAAGTGGGGGGTTGACGGACCCCATTGAAAACTTGAAAAATCTCGATGTTGAAATATTTAACCAACGTTACATTTTTGGTTAAGAATTTTTACCAACGATTTACCAACAGTCTTTGAAAAAATCGATTACGCCAATATCGGGGTCTGGCGTAACGTAAACTGAGAAAAATTTCATTTGTTACAGTAACTAGAAAAATTGAGTAAAAGAGGTATCGTTTAAAAAAACTGTTTGAATATTGTTGGAATTACGAAAAACGAGGCACGCTAGAAAACTAATTTTCATTTTTGAACCCAGAACTATATTTTTCGATTGTGGTAAAAAATGAAAATGGTCAAAGACTGAGCGGTAATCGGAACTAAAAATTTCTTTCACAATCAGTGTACGTACATACATATCATTGGCTCTGATTTTCGTCCTCCGATTCGTTCTTTTGATAACACGAGAACATCCCCTGCGGGTACGTGACGAGCAAAGGGTCGTCCCGTTTCCCACAATATATGTATGGTGAACCGAGTCGAGCGTAAACTAGGAATATGCGTACGTACCGCTGCGTCCTGGACGAAAGAGCCGGAGGAATGCGGACTACGTTTTATATATCCGCAAAACGCGTGCGTTTGTTCGCCCTTCTGCATTCCGCTACAGACTTTACACGATGCGTTGTACGCTACGCTATGGGAAAATTAAACCATGTCGCTGGGGTTCGGCGTTATTCATGTATAAAGCTATGTTCGCACACCCCGTGTGCAATATAATTATACAACTTGTCTCCCAGTTTTCCTACCTCCTCCTTGATTAGATGTTTCAGCTGGCGATACGGTTTAGCCGAATCCCAACTCTCACCCTCAGGGGTCAGCCCGGCTTAACACCTTTCCACCAGTTTCGTGGGTTTTACAACTTCGACGGAAAATTTCAACTCTGATAAAGGGGTCGTTGTTTACCCTATGTTCAAAATTTCTATTCATTCTATTCTCCCGGCTCGGTGTTGAAACCCGTTCCTTGAATATTGACGTTACATCGTTGTTATTAGTAAATTTGTAACAGATTTAATCCATCTGAATCCGCGAAATTTAAATCACATTATCTATACTCTCGACCTCGAGAAACAATTTATACTTGTCGAAATTCTTTTGGTCTACAGGTTTCACTCTCTCTCTCTCTTTCTCTTTTACACTCTTATTACTCGACGCTGCAAAGACTCGATGTTTCTATTTTACCTTCATTCGAAAATGATTGGAAAACCGTTAGTCAACCGCTGCGCGAGAATGGCTCAATTTCGCAAATGGTTTAACCTGGAGAACGATAAAGTGGAGGAGAGATATCGCGAGCGGATGGTTTATCAGTGAAGAGGTGACAATTGCTTAGGCAATTGCATGAAAGTGTGTGTAGTCTTCTCTCTCTCTCTCTCTTTCGCTCCGCACCCTCCTCGCCCAGCCACCGATACCGGTACAATAAACCCCGCGAGAGCATGTAGAAATGGACATCATCTCTGATTTAATTTAGCGAAACAAAGCTCTACGGATTGCGTAATCTTGGAGCTGATAGAACCTTGAAGCACCTCACACCCCCTTGGATCATCACCACCTGTACGGATCATCTCGAACAGCCAAAATCTATGAACAGTAATTATATCAGTTCTCCCGATTAATTTAAGTCTGAGAATATTTTCCGCAATCGGCAATTCTCGCGTTTATAGTTATCGCATTTCGGGAGAGATCGATGGAAGCGGATGGATCGAGGCTTCTTATAATTTTTTTTTTTTTCATATATATTTCGGTATCTGTCTCACAACGCTCTCGACTGACAATGAGTGTAATAAATTTTCGTACAAAATACATGTATAGAGGTTGTGGATATACATAAATAAAGGCTGCTAGGGAGTAACAATTTATAACGTATTGTCAGGCTTAGTTGGATATGAAAATGTATACAATACTTCGATCTCGTTTATCCTCCGCGCATATCTTCGTTTTCTCTCTCTCTCTTTTTCTTTGTTTTTCACATATTTCTCACTCTCCGCTCGACGGTTTGGGATAAATCGATTACTTGTCCAAATACATATCCGCGCTCCCATATCATGAGAGGATAACCAATTACATTCTAGGCTTAGGTACATACGTATCACGCACGCACTTATGGGATGTTTTATTTACTCCCATACGCTATGGCGCCGCTACGGACCAAGCAGACAAACTAACCTAACCAAACAACGACATTTATATACATATGCCCGGAATCAGAGAAGAAAACAATAATGAAAGAAAGAAAAAAGTTTCATATCTATTTGCGAAAATGATTTCATGATTCTCCAAACATTTTCAACTTGATTGCTTTTGAATAATGACTTTTCGAACACAAGGCACCTTTCGTTTTTACGTGATAAGTTTGAGGTGGCATAACTTGAAATCTTTCTCTTCGAATCATCCGAAACGAATTTTCGCAACTGGACAGCGGTGAGTTTTGAAATGAAGTTTGCTCAATATGAGACGAGAATTGAACAACAAATTGAGATATAAAATTGCTTCAGTTCGTATCGAAGGTGGCAAAAGAGGCTGCATAATAGTGAGAAAAAGACACGGAGGTGCTCGGAAAAGCCGAACGGGAGATTTTGCGTATGCAGACGAATCAGGCGACTAGCGGTTGAAAATTCGGTAGACGAAAGCCGACCGGGGGTTCCGAGGAGGTCCGCCAAGTTACCCAGACGTGAATTCTCCAAACATCCGGAAAATTGGAATCGCCATTGCCCGACGGCTTGAGCCCCTCAGAATTCTCGTCTCGACAGAACAGCGTCGGAGAATTGCATCGCGTTCATTCGGGACGCTTCTCTCAAAGCCGACGCAATGGTGTGGTGGTCTCAACGTGACTCGTTACCATGATTGAAGTGACGAATTCCACCGAACTTTCCTTGTTTTTACTTCAGATACACGGGAACTCTCTATTAACTCTTCGCGATTCGACGTACGCTACGATGATTAATTTTATTACTTCGTTTTTTTTTTTATTAGGTACCACTCGAAAACTTTGTGACAAATATTGAGAAAAAAAAATGTCCAACTTGGTAGAGGTAAGAAAATATTTAGAGGTCCTTATCCACCTTACGGACTTCTATATTATATATTAGTTTTATTTAAATTATTTTTTTTTTTTTGTATTGTGGTCCGATCAATCGTTCACCAATCAGTAGCAAACTGGGCCCAACAATTCCGCAGTTGGTTGTTCTCGTCTTTTATCCGAAACATTAATTGTCTCGGAGAGATTTGGATAACAGTTTTTGTTACCGAAATAGGAGCATCGCATCACCCCGAACCTCCCTGTTTCGTTTTTGGTACTGATTTTTATGAACAATGATTAATTCGACCGCGATACGAAAAAAATAAACTAACATATATATGATAAGTCCTTACGGTGTAGATATAAAAATGAATAAAAAATATTACAATAATTGGTAGCGACCTCTCTTCAGGTTTTACGATATATTTTTTTCTCACTATTCGTCACAAGTTTTTGGACCTACACCTACACCTCTTGGAACAAAATTCAATGTTCAACAATTGCAGACAATTCTCCGACTACCTCATTAACCCGGAATGCACCTGCATCGTTTGTCTCAAACTTTTCTAGTGGCTCAACGTGGTGGTTGGATTAACTGGAACGCGGTACAGGTTCTAAATTTTAACTGCCTCTGTGTATCCTTGTCGGTAGTTTTTTTTTTTTTTATATATTTATTTATTTTTTCTCATTCCTTTCGAGAGGGTGTCTCTTGTTCCGTACTTTCTTTCTCCTCGTTTACTTCTCTCTTTTGTTTCTTCAACCCCCATTCTCGAACCCTGCGGAAAATAATTACCGGGGCTAGGAAACGTGAGCGGAATTAGCTGCTCGAATCGAAACGAGAAAGAATAAGCCAAGGTGGAGCACAAAACTCTGTTGTAAAAATAGCTGCTTGCTGGATGCACCTCCGAGGTCTGAAGAGAAGCAAGTATTGACCCTGCCGGTGGAGTTCCTTCATTTCCCGAGATTATCGGCTTAGCCATATCTTCCGGGGAAACCATTTTCTTCGCGAATAACATCGGGACCGATAACTTTGTCCTTAGGCCATGGATTATGACGGCGCACCGTCCAAATTCCGCGTTCCAAAAAACTTCACGTTCACTTAGACCGAAGAACAGGTCTGTCTTTTTCAATTCTTCGCCGAAGGAATCACCGTTTGGATGCTTGTTCACTGCGAAGTTCGAGTTTGAGGCACGACTTGTAGTAAAAGCGAATGTTACCACTTGGGGTTTAATATTTGCTCGGTGAAATTACTGCCGCAGAATCGCAATTGTATCCGAGTTCCCGTAAACTTCCGTTACTGCGGGCCAGTGTAGGTTCAACGTACACACGTACGAGGTAGCTTAATTTTCTGTAAAATAAAACGAACGAACGGCGAACGGTCCTGCATAGAAGTTTCACTTCCTCGTCGTCATTCAACCCCCTGCGCGGTATAACGTCAGCGTCTCGGTACCAGATTAAACCCATATTATACCCATCTATGCGTGGCGGAGGAATCTCTCTCTCTTTCTCTCTCTCTCTATCTCTCTCGTGCCGTTGCGTATAATAACTGAAATCTAGGTAGTCGGCTGGACCCTTTCGGTTTCGGAGCCCCGACTAACAGAGACGAAATTGAATCCCGCGTCACTCGGTCCGTCCATCCATCCATCCGTCCTCCGCAATCTCGCCGTTTTCTCTAATCCGTAGAATGAGACGGGGACCTCGTCATCCCCGGATTCGTAATCCTTCTACTTTACCTACACCACCCCCTACCGCCGTACCCCTTCCTCCCTGTGCTTCATTCCTCTCTGACTAATCTACGACCTGCCCCTGCACACACGGGCTTACCCTTAATGCTTGTGCTATTCCTGCACTAGCTGGTTAGGGTGTGCGTTACACGTGTACCGCATCTCGTACCCTTGTACTTAGACTGCGGATGTTCCATGGCGAGCGTGTTCTCTTCATTGGAACATGTGATCCCTCTGTAGAGAAAAATTAGAACCCGCTTTTGATACACTTTTTACCTCACGTTACCGAACTTCGGAGTGTTTTCAAGACACGGCAACCGTGCAATCTTCATTGCATAATTCTATCCGCTTATTTCACAGTCAAACTATGAATGCAACCGTACCGAAGCTCAGTGTTGAAAACTTGGGTCAAATATAGTACACCACAAAATTTCTACGGAATTAGTCCTACTGATGAGATTGAATTTGGATTCAGGTTCATCAAGAGAGAACTGTGTACGTATTCAGTGACGGTATGATCGAAGATGATTGATTTAACGAAGAAAAAGTGTCTTCCAATTTAGAGGGTAACACCTTGCTTACTTCGATAAACATTGATCGAGACTCTCTGCTAGTGGGACGATGGTTTACTTAGGGGATAGTTATCATCCGACCGAAAGACAAACCCATTCCTCATACGATCCAACCCATGACGATGCCCTAAGATAACAATCCTGTCTCTTTCTGCCCATACAGGCGTAGCTGCGTCGGTCGAGGTGCACTTCGAGAACAAGGATGGAGGATTCTTCCTGAAGCACACACCAAGACAGTCGTACCCGGCGCAGCCGGATTCGATCCCGGTGCCCCCAATCCTAGCGCCGGGTCCCGCGCCGCCGGGTTCGATCCTGTCCATCGACACCTTCACGGTCTTCCAGACCAGCGAGCCGGCCTCGGTCCGCGCGACCTACGGACCTTTCAGCACTAAGCAGACCGTTCCGGCGAGGTACATAGTCCCTGATCCTCTGGACGCGCTTCCGGGACCAGAGATGAGGCGGAACTTGACATCCACGACAGCCCTCCTCGATGCTCAGGAGCTCAGCGCCAGGCATCTCGACATGTCGGCTCACCTAGTGCGGCCGAGTGTCCCTCGGGACTCGCCGGTGCTCAGAGTGCTTTTCCACGCCGGAAGCGAGGCCGGCGGTCGTCGGCAGGTCCTGCTGGCTCGGCACCAGCGGGTCTGCGTCGTTCTCCACGCCTCCCTCGCCGGTCGGACGCCACTTACCGCGGCCTGCAGTCCCGACGGTGAGGACGGCGTCTGCCTCGCCCAAATCACCATCCCCGCCGCGTGGTGGGCGCCGCTTCCACCTCCCGACGCCTCCGGTAGGGTCAAGGTCGCCAAGACCCTACCACGGCTAGTTCAGGTCGCATATTCCGTACTCGAGCCCAGGACCGAGAGCGACGGTGGCTGTCAGCCCAGGGTTCAGATACAACCTGTCACTCCGTTGGGACAGGTTCCTCTCGCTCCGAACAGGGCTGCCTACAAGGAGCTCAGGGCTGATGATGCCTTGACGCTTTTGGTGCCCCACGCGCCTCTATATCCGAGGTCCAGGCTCCATGTTCCGGCGTTTCTACACCCCAGACAAGGCGCGTTTGTCGCTGCAGTCATCATACGGTGAGTACGGATAATCAAAATACCACGTTTTGGGGGGTACGTTTCTATTGTTCCCAGTTTTAGTCAGGGGCTTAACCCTTGCTTCGCGCACTTTTGTAGAATCGCGTACTTGACACACTGGGATCATTTGTATCCCAGCGACAAAAATCGTTATAACAAATGAACCGTTAAATATTTTCATTTGAAAACTTTTTGGGGCTATGTAGGTTACATAACAAAATACCTCGTTTTTGGGGGTATGTTTCTATTGTTCCCGGTTTTAGTCAGAGGCTTAACCCTTGCTTCGCGCACTCTTGTAGAATCGCGTACTTGACACACTGGGATCATTTGTACCCCAGCGACAAAAATCGTTATAACAAATGAACCGTTAAATATTTTCATTTGAAAACTTATTGGAACTATGTAGGTTATACAAAAAAATATCGAAATGGCACATTGCGGCTTCGCAGACCCGATCTTTTTAGATTTAGGTACTTTAAATTAACGAAAATGAGGCACGTGGTCGTTTGTTGCGTACCCCAGGGTGTCAAACAAAGCTTAATACTCTGTTCACATTACATAGAATCGTTGTTGCATGAATGTTGGGAAATTCCGTGAAGTCGTCACGCGGAATGTATGGAAGTGCTTCGTGAAACGTTGGAATAAGGATTCATTCAGCTGCTATGTAACCCATTTATTTTATACTCCCGTTGTTAGCGACGCAGTGGGATCGAGGGTTGGTACCAAATAAGGAGCTCGAGTTTATTCGAGTCGTTGAATGCCGCTTTGACCGTTCCTACACGACCTCTCCAAATATAGTGTAATGTAATGATCGTATTATAATCGGATGGAGAAAAAGAGCCTGTCGAATTCTTATCGCGTAATTCAGCCAATTATCGTTATCGGATTCAATGTGAATATTTACGTACCCGCTGTGTCTCTTTTGAAATACCCTACACTGTATGCATACTACAATGCTACAACTCGGTGTGTTGAAATCGTCGTATTTGACAGGGCAAGACGTAGCGTAATTCTATCACTTGGTGCAATTTCGATTCTCTTTATTTTACATCTTCTTTTTTCGAAACCTTCATTTCTAATTTTTCTCCCCTTGCTCGGCTCTGCATCCGTCAATCCTACTTTCAGAACCGTAACTCGAAGTGTTCGATTATTCCATCGCTCTTGCCCTCCTGTAAGCCTATTCCTCATGCTCGATCCAACGCTAGCTGGAAAAAAAAATGCGTCATTACGAAGCAATAATCTCCGCGGACATGAGAGGGATTAAGGAAAGCCCCGAAAGCCGGTGCGTCGTGACGTTCAGTCGGGCAGATTAACCTGAAACGATGATTTATATCGTAAGCCACGTCACGACCGAAGCCGTGCATCACATCGATGCGATATTCCGCACGCTCTATCAGATTTCCGCTGCGTTTCGCCCGATTCTTTCCCCCCCGCTAACGTTCCTCCTCTTCGTTACTGGTGTAGGTATAATTCATTTTCCTCGGCGGTAATACCTATCCGAATCCTCTAAATCAAATCGAGTTAATCGTATCGGGTCATAGAGTGGCGGGAACCAATCAAAAACCCTCCCTCCCTTACGTGAGCTCGAATGTATATAGAAAAAAAAAAACGAATAAAAATACTCCGCATTCTACTACGGCTATACAACCTCCGCCGACCAAATCCCGTCCATTCGATTTCGGAACTGATTGTGAACCGCGGCGATACATCATGCCGAAAAAAATGGAGCCGGCAGATACAAGAGACGATTCCGACTACGAGCAGACAACGGCGAAACCCGCGTACCCAACGTTTTTCATCGGTACAATTATACAAGAAGATGAATTATGGATTCTGAATAATGGGTTATCTCGTGGATTAAATCGTGGTCTTATCTTGCAGGTGGCCCGAAATTATTATGGTTTAGAATCAGAAAACCATGGTACATTGGCATGTAGAGTAGATGCACCGTTTTGGACCATCCACTAGATCCATCAGAACTATATTTTTCGTTTGTGGTAAAAAATGAAAATAATTGAGGACTGAGCGGTGAGCGGAACTAAAAATTTCTCCGAGTATGGACAAAAATTGTACAACCTGTGTTGAGACAGCTTTAATTATTCTTCAAATTGTTTTCAAAGCAGTTTATTATCACAGCAATATTATGTGCAGAATAGGCTTTTGTAACGAATTCTCAATGAGTGGATGGATTCATGGTACCAGAAAAAAGTAAAAAAATGATACAAAGGTGGCCAAAAATGGTGCCTCTACCCTACAACCGTTGGTATCCGAGGTAGAAAGCCTGATTCGAAAATTAACTATAAACCTCGATGAAAATAGTTTCCTAATAAACCCCTCAGCGAAGTTCTGCACAGTCCGCTTATACATACACGTATAACCTGGAAGGCAATGACTAGGACGAGGTTGCAGGATAACGTGCGTTACTCGAGCTGAGTTAACGAGCTCGCCGACGGGGGTTGATCGCCAAACTCGGTACGACGTCGGTTTACCGCGATGAAATCTTAGCATCCGCGGATCCAAATTATACACACATATTTCGGTGAATCCGCGCGTGGATATTCGACTTTTAAAATATTGTCAAGCCGGGCACCATGCCCTTATATACGTACCTATACAAACATGTTTACCCTGCTCTGCTCGAGTTTCAACTTTTCATTATTTTTTTACGTCACGGGGCTTTCGGCTTCCCCCTATCGTTACCATCATTTTGCGAGGTAGTCGGCTCCACGGTTTCGGTACGTCGAAAACGCGGACGATGATAAAACGGTAACGTTGAAGCAAAGTTACCGGTATTCTCACCCCGTCGAATTGAAGGTGAATTCTCGATTAGCGATACGTTTCACGAATCGCGTTTAGAATCTCCCGACGAGTGTGACGACAGGAGACCGAGAGATCGAGATCAAGATCTCGTCTGGGATCAAGACCGAGTCTCCGGCAACAGAGCTGATCAACCGTGGGGCGCAATTACCGCCCCGTGTCATTTGCATGCAAATTGTTAATCGATATCCACGCGATGCATGCAGACTAGGCGACAGTCCCTGCGTATTATACGTATATGTATATCTTTGAGTGTCTCCGCAGCGTGGTATCTCCATCTACTTCGTAGTACGAACTGGGAACCCTGTTCGCGGTGTGGAGAGATCAAGCCGTGCCACCCAACCACCCACCCCTTCATCCCCCAATCCGTAAATCCTCTCGAGTTCCGAACACCAAGCAGGATACGTACCTACATTCTACCTCATGAGCTCTACGAACTCGCGTGTCTCTGCGGTAGTCTATACGTGTATATGTATGCACGGGGAACCGAGTAAAAGCTACCCTATCGATCCATCCCTGATTTGTGACCCCCTACTGTATATATTTATATATATATATATATATATATGTGCGATGCGTTGCGAATATTGCGAGGGTGGGTCAAAGCGACGCCGATGTCGCATCTGTTCTCGATTACAATAAGGTACGCGATAACAGACCTCGCCGAAGGCGAAGCTGCCGCTGTGTTCGGTAATAATTTACCCTGCACCAACCGTAAAACTTGCGAGTTTTTAAGGTCGACGTCGTCCTGACGTTGCCTCCCCCCTCGGATCGTCGCACAATTTTAATTTCCTCGGCGCTTCGCTCCCAGCTGCTACGACGCAAGATTCCGTGGGAAACCTGGCGCTGTCGTAAAGCACAACGGCGATTATATAACGGCCTGCGGAGGAAGGAGGAACTGCCTACCACCCTGAACCTCGTTCCTTGCTTTCTTTCTTTCTTCCTTCCTTCCTTCCTTCCTTCCTTCCTTCTTTCCTTCCTTCCTTTCTTTCTTTCTCCTTACTGAGGTAAGAATACGGCCGGGATGGAGAACGCTCGGGTGCGGAGGGACGTAAATCCCCGGTAACGAGATGGGTCACCATCGATGCCGGTGACGACGCGACGCAGAAGTCGGCTACGGGAACTTTCCGCTTTGCGCCGGTATCTCGAAAAGCGCCGGTGCTGGTGTTATAATACGTTTAAAGAAGGTGGAGGGAATTCAAGGGGATGAAAAACAGACGGCGTTCTTATGTTCTTTCGTTTTCTCTTTCTCCGTCTCTTTCTCTTTCCTCGTCTTTTTTTTTCTTCTTCTTCTTTCTTTTTCGACAATTTATGAACACTCCGAGGGGATGAAAACCGGCCCCTGTAACAGAGTACATGGCCAATTATCGTCGTGCCCTAAGTCTGATGTAGGGTGAACGCCAAGCTTTATTGAAATCGTAAAGTTTGTATATGAGGAGATGCATTTTTTCGAAACAAAAGGAAGATTTTCAAATCATCGCTTCTCTTTATAATATACAATTGATTGTTGTATTATACCGATATGAATAACAGTTTCGTTGTAAATATTGCCAGAAACTCATTTCAAATACTTCCTCTCGATTTGAAATTTCGATAGCATTTTTCTTTTTTTTTTTTGATTTTTCTTGTTGTTCCTTTTAATTAAATGATTACAAGAAATACGCTTTCTCCGACTCTCAAACGCATTCTAATTCGAATCCTCGCAGAAGTCCTGCGACGAATGAAACGAGAAGCAGCATAATTTCCTGCTTAGCCCGAGGCATGCGAGGAACGACTTTGCGATGCGGGTAACTTTGTCGAAAGTTGTTTCGACGTGTGGCGGCCACCCCTTTCCTCCGCATCCCACGGTGTGTGCCACAATCCCCTAAACGTAACTTGCAACCCTCGATTCGTATCCCGGCTCTCGGCTGTGCGGGTCTCTTATGTTTTCCACCGAATTACCCAGCATTCTGCTGAGGTTAGACTTAACGGCATTATAATCCGAACCATCGTATCGTCGACTAATCTCGGATTTCCCACAGCTTGATCTATCGTTATTATCTGTTCTCTTGATCGCCGAACGATTACGAGATCAAGATATTATCTTTCACACGTGCTCCGAAATTGAGAAAGAGGATTCTCTTCTTTCTGCGTTTATTTGGCGTTGGTAGATGTATCGTATTTTCCGATTCACCGTTATATCGGTATGTCTAATCTTGCTTCAAGTATAACAAAGTCGAAACTATAATCAACAATTTGCTTTTCAACTTGGAAAGCAACAAAATGACAACGTACGTATTCAAGTAAGTATACACTTACGGACAATAAATATTGAAATGAAAATCCTTGCCGCCAAATACGTCGTAACTTCTTCGTAAAAATGAATAATCAACACGGACAATAACGAAGTAGAGACGGATTGAAACGTTCAGAATCAGTTGTACTTGACGGGACTTTTTAGAAAACTAAGAATAAACGACGATGCACATCGATCGGTATGTACAAGATGAATAGACGCGCCGTTTGGAGCGAGCAAATATTGAAGTTCGCTGCCGTGTAGGTTCGGACCTCTTGAAAAGTCTGTTTGATCGAAGGACTTATATTTTGCAATTTCCGCAAGTCTTCCGCCCAGTTTGCTCGATGAATAATTTCGCCCATCAAACGCCGTAGTATTCAGGTTTGATCTTCGTTACGACAAGAGAGTATTTACCGGAAGTGATTGGATATATGAATGTCAATGCTTTGTTCACCAAGTCGAAGTTAATTCGGTACTCGATATTCTCTTTCGTGCAGCATATGCGATCCAAAACAATCCGTTCTTAACGATGAACGGATTCCCAAATTATCGGCAATCCATTTCGTGCCACAATTTCGAAGAATATCATTTTATTTTCTAAAATCCAGCCAACGAAATTCACCTCTATATTTACGAATGTGTTGTTTCTTAGATACGTCCGTATGCTCGCATTATATCGGTTCGACTAATGGGCTATAACACAGCAAATTAATTACCTTGTTATAGAGGCGATTTACATATAGCTGCACAAAGACGCTCTGTAGGTAAATTTAGTCAAGGCACGATGCATAGATGAAGCTATAATGACAAAATTTGATTTATTCCTCAAAATATTTTTCTAAAATATCTCCTTCAAGTACAAATAGCACCAAATTTTCCCTAATTCTAATAGTCGCTAATTCTTTACTATTCTTGTTGTTTTCTTATTTTTTGTGAAGAAATTACGCACTTGGCAGTAAGGATTTTGATTTCAAAATTTTTTTGTAGGTAAGGGTATAATTGTTGCTTGTACTTATTTGAATATACATTGTCATTCTGGCGGCTTCTGAATCGTGGGGTAATTTTTTATTTTATTTTTTTTTTTTTTTGAGTAGTTTCCAATTTAATGTACTTGGCGCCAAGTTTTTGCGCCAGAGATTTTGTTTTCTTTCCCTTGAGAATTCGTTCGAAGACGGTATAGATTATCGAACCAAGTCTTACCGATTACATAAGCATATACTTGGGTGGGAAAAAATGTATCGAATCGTGAATATCGTTAAAATATTTAATCGCCAACCTTACAGCTTGCATCGTATAACGAAAAAATGTCCAGCCCATACGATAATAATAAACGATCGAACCGAAATCGCCGGAATAACAATTGTTAATTATTATTAGTCGTGAGCATTTCGAACACAGAATAACACGGTAACAGTGAATCTAGATTTCGTTTAATTTTCATCGGCAACGCGGGCTCAGTTTAATTTTTCGGAATGAAAAATGGCGGCTTCAAGAGTAATCGTGAGGCCGCATTGCTGCGGCCTCGAGCAACCCTCGTCAGGGTTACGTCGGGAACTGTAATTGCTCCTGTAAACTAAACCGTTAGAGGTACGTCACTTTGCAGTTAACTGTATTACCGGGGCCTGCCTCTCGCACAGTCCGAGGACAGGAGAAGTTGACAACGATACCAGCTGAATCTCAACTGAGTTATGTATTCCCCGAAGTACGTGACTGAGGATCGGCGGGTACAGCGAAATTGCGAAATTGCGAAATTCGCACAGCAATCTCGGTCCGGTTTCATTACACCGTTATACCTATACTCTTTCACACACACGCGCACACACACGCACAGATAGCGTAACGATTCGCGTTTTGCGTCATGAATTGTCTCTCGTCCCGACGAATCTCCCTCGGTAGTATCAAAAATCGGATGCCCTTTTTTTTTACCTGGGTAAATTCTATATCCGTTCATATTTCACCCGAAACGTACTGGGATGGATGGATGGATGGATGGATGGATGGATGGATGTGTATAAAGGAGGCGCGGAACGCGCACGTGTTGTGATTTATTTTCAACCCAATGGCGCCTTATTGCCTCGGTCCTCGCTACACGAGAGTAATCAGAGTTGTCTTTTATCAGGCGTTGATTTCTATGCGTCGGATATTACAGGGAATTTACACGCCTGTCATGTTGCTCGAAGATCGGTCAGTTTCTTTTCATTTTTATCTAATTTTTTATTATTATTTTTTGCTCTTCTGACTCGAAAAGCACGGTTCAAGTCAACGTGCAAGTCTTTTTTAACTGTCAAAGAAACGACGAGGGAAGAATGAAAAGTTGATAAATAATTACAGCTGAGAATTGGAATTCGGGGAAGAAAGAACGAATGAGAAAAAAAAGTGAAAATTCGTTGGTGAATTTAATTCCCCCTTGGGCGAAGGTTTGAATCTCTGACGAGTCAATGTTTTCCCAGAATCCCCGTACCTGAATTACTTATGCCCTCCGAAATTGAAGTTGAAATACTTCGAGGCTCGTTCATCGCTGCTGCTTATACCTTTCGTTGAAACGCCGCCCACCTTTTAAACATCGTATATACTTATATAACACGAGCTTAAGGGAATTCGAATTGAACTCACGTCTCTCTGTCGAGTATCATTATCGGCTACCCCGTCGGCGTAAGTAAGCGTGATCGATAATCAAGTCTATGACTTATTAAGTCACGTCGCGGAATGTAACCACCAAATTGATACCAATGGCCTCCACGTGTCGTCCTACCTTACACAGAATCCCCGTCATTTATTCATTGTATTCCTCGCCGTTCTCTTCGGCTGAAAGTTTGCACAGTGCAAAAACGACTTTGGCAATACGAGAAACCATCTTACCTCATCTTTCGAGTCGAATGTCTGCAAACTCTCGTTCCCTTGCAATTTGCGTCCGGCTTTGAAGCGCCAGGAGGCGTGAAATGCAGAGGTACCGAGATATCTAACGTTTTCGCAAAGGCGGAAAGTGAAGAGTGATAGTTTTAAAACGAGATGAAAGGTTCGAGACAAAGTAGGGAAGAAAAAGTGGGAAGTCGTTGGTTTTTTGGCATTGAAAACTGCGCTTTTCGGCAAGTCGTTCTCTTCTTTATTCTCCAGCACCTGCGGCTGCCTTCTGGTGAGCCAATTAATTTTCCAGAGCTTACCCTCTGGCCTCGAAGACCCTGGCTTCTGTCGTTACACGTGTATAATACGGAAAATGAAGAGGAGAAGGAAAAACGAAGCAGGGAAAATAGGGAACGGTAAAGATGCAGAGCGGCACGGCAGAATCAAGACGTGTCTGCAATTTTCTAAGAGCGATACTGCTGCACCGGTTGCACGTAATGTATCGCTGTCTAAGTTCGCACTTACAACTCGAACTCATTCCGGGATCTAACGCTTATCTGTGAGACGTATTTCAAACTGCAGTTTAGCGTGACGTCAGCACATGACTTTTTTATTCCTTTAACGAACGAGACTCCAAACTTCGGTAAATTTTAATTATTTTCATGATTGTAATTTGATGTTGCGTCTCATTGCGACAGCATGTTACAATTTTCAAAAATTTTTCGCAGTTTAAAAGTTACAAGAAGCCCCTTTTTCGAACGGTTGAAAACGATTTGACTCCGCATGAAGTTGAGATTTTAGAAAAACTTGTGCCGCATGCAGTGGAAACTACCCACCCATTCTTCTTCTTTCTCTCATCGTTGATACTCTACGATTCGTCGACGCAGCTTCGATCGGAACCGAGTCTTGCCAACTTAGCATAAGAAGGGGTTGAATTATTACCGGAAACTCAGAAACGCCTTAGTTTTTTAAAAAATTTTACCGACTTTCTTTTTCCCACACGTCTTATTTTCCTTAGCCTTCTCAACCAACGGTGAATTTGACTTTTTTCAATACGTTACGCTACAATTGGTCACATTTACGGTTTTTTCTTCGTATTTTGTGGAACCGTTCGCTAAATTCCATAAATTCGTTAGTTTGAGATTTATAGGATAAATCGTAATGTCGGACGGAAACTTGGTCTCGAATTCAAGTGACGACCGCGGCAAAAGGTTCGAGGACCGGTTTTGTCAGATACGCGAGTATTTGTCGAGTCGTCATCGTCCCTATTTGAGCTCGAAGGGCGGCTATCGCGGACCGAGCCATTATAATATTACGCGGTATTGAGCCCGGCTTTATAAGATCGCGGGGTAGTGTAATATACCCAGTCTGCCTCGTCGATTCAACCCCGATTTACGACGCTCGCTCCTTTTTCATAGCCTCGAGAGAGTCTAGACGGGCTGAATTCGTCGCCGCTCCTAAAAGTACGCGTAACGTCTTAATCCCGCCCCTCACTTCCACTCGATCCGAACGAACGACGGAGGCTTGAAGTCGAGAGGCAAAGAAGGTTATAAAAATTATTTCCACTCAAAGGTAATTATAATTTAATTCCTTCGCGAAAAGTTATCCGGACCTCTATAATTGCCCCCCGTGCAGCGGTTATCGAGGATAATATTATTCGGTATAACTACATACTCGCTCTCAATGATCGTTTTTCAAACGATGAAACGGGGAATTTCATCTTTCCACTACAACCCTCTCGAGTCCCTCCTTTCCCCCTCCCCTCCCTCCCCACCTCTCCCCTCAGAGCGTAACTTTGTGGCTTTGAGTTTTTAATATCGTCCCGCAGGTCCGGAAACTTTTGCCCGGTAAAAGGTTCGAGATAAAGCATAGCCGATAGTACATCCGCTAGTATTACGAATACTCCTTCGGTTATCCTGCATCCAAGCTTCTTCGGTCGATTGTCAAATTTTTACTCTTCCATTTCTCCGCTTACAGAGCCAGGGTGAAATCCGGCGTACGAATATTGGGAGCCACGTCCAGCAGCCCTGATTGGACGGTCACTGTTGAAGTTAATGGAAAGTACACAGCCGCCACCTTCACCGCAATACGAAAGGAAAACGCACCCCGTCCGCAGAATATGTAAGTAAAACGAATAATTCAACGTGAAAAACAAACCTCGTTCGAAGATCTGAAATTGGAACGTTATTTAATTCGTTTAAATTATACCTGTGGACACTTTCCTGAGATTATTATTATACAGCTGTATGCATGTTATGTCGGAGTCCAAAGAATTGCAAATGGAATCAATTATTCCTACCCATTTCAAGATTTTTGACGAAACTTTCGTCGCACATAGTAACACGAGGTAGTGCGATGTGGGGGAAAAAAGGAATGATCAAAATTACACCCAAGAACCGCCAATTTGTCGGTAAATTGATATCGTATATGTAATTATCACTCGTCGTATCGTTTGCACAAGTACATGTATAATGAAAGAAGTGCTCATGACTCCAAAGTATGACAAACACATCGTGAAACGAACCATAAAAATTGACATTTACTAATGTGATGAAACGCGATCAGTCGATGACTGATCTGCAGACGCCGTGTCTGTCACGACGCTCGAATCTGGACTTGCAGAGTCGTCGATAATGCACAAGGGGCACGTTGATTTGGGCAGAGTCAGACTGCTTCGCGTTAAGACCATCGAATACGTCCACCTTGCGTGGCTTCGATTCCGGCGTCCCGTCGTTCCACCTCCAACGAATCTTAACCGCACCCTCGTCGAAATCCTTCGATGGTTGCGCCATGTGCCAATCCATTGATCGCTTTCCCCGCAGTCCAACCTCCGTGTCATCGTCCTCCAAATCGTCATTATCCCGCGACTCGAACGAGCCATCCGATTCCCAGTCGGGATCGAGGTATTCGTGATTCGCCAATCCTTCCGAAGTTTTGACCTCCTCGTCTTCGGAGTCCAAGTAAATCAATCCGTTATCCGCGACGGTCGGATCGACGTTGGCTTGGTCTTGGTTACCCAGAATTCGAACAGTCTCCAAGTCAGCGACGTCGATCATCCTGGCCGGGAACCCGGAGACCGCGACAATCAGCAACGCGACGATCACCGTAACCTTAAACATCTTCGCACAGTCGCAGTTTGTTTGCTACTGGTACTAGTATATACGGCTCCCCTTTTATATCCATTGCTATCGACGTTTTTGCACCTCGTTATCAGGAGTTGCGGTCGCGCGACTCAGAGGCAGTTGACCATTTTGCTCAGGCGATCACGTGTTTTCGATGACAAGGTTCCATCGAATGAATCCATGGCCCGCATTGACGATTCAGGTTACAAAGTATCCACCGTCCAAACCACCGCCGGTCATCGCGACGGCATAGTTCGATTCGTCGTCGGATCGTCGTGATTTCAAACGGCGAATAACAGCCGAGGCACTTTCTTCCGCGCAGAGACCGCTGGGAAATCAGACCCATCAGTGATTCTCATATCGAGAGAATTTTCTCTGTAGAATCGTTTCGGATGTTCCGCGTCCTCTGATGTCATCACGGTGCCGTGATGATTTTTGGAATGAGAAAAAGGCTGCGACACGTGCGACTTCCGATAGCCTGTTAACGAAGAAATGAAAACTGGTAACCGCACTTCGGAGTTTATCACCGGATCGACTCTCGGGACGAAGAAACTGTTACACTGCCTGCTTTGAATACTTTGGATACCCATGGAAGCTTTGAATAGTCGGTATCCAGGGTGATGGAGACAACCGGTATGTCGGGAACGGGTGTAGAATTCGAGGTTCGGAGTTCCGCTCACGTTTAACGCCGCCTCCTCGAAACGCCGGCTGTCTCTCCTAATTCGGAAGAGAATCTTCGAAATGTCTTTCGATGTCTTTTGGCATCGTGCATACCAGATGGCTGCCTCGAATCCACGGCTCGGGGATAGCGCTGCGATAAAAGCGGGATCATTTTACGTTTCTCTGTTACCCGGCAGGGCGTTTCTCTAATCTAAAGACTCCCGCTCCTCTCCCATCCCCCGAATCCGCAGGTCGATTCGAAATCGGATCAACCAGATGTCCTTGCGTCTAACCCGCGAAACCTCGATCTCAACTTCCCCCTTTCTCTTTGCCACGGGATTATCCGCAACTCGCTGCTCTATCATTTATCTTACGGCGCCGAGCTATTTTTATCGTTAGACAGGAAGCTGTGAGTAGGCGGTAGAGATTTGCCAGTAAAAAGAGACTGGGGTCGTGGTTTGGGTAGGATGAAAGGCGAAAAAATCGAGCCGACTTTTATTCGCTAAATTGTTTACCGCTGCACCGACTGTAGTCAATAAGATGATTAATTGCCTCTCCAATTTTACCCGAAGTCTTCCAACTTCGCTGCTGCGCCTCAGATCCCGGCTATTCTCCGCGTCATTATCAGCCCCTAATTTCGACCCTCTTTCGCATTCCTTTCAACTTTTTCTACCACACGTGCCAACGCCGACAGGCTGACTCATCTTACGAGATTCGCGATTCATTTGATCGAGAAGAGGCTCCGGAATATTTTCGTCCTTGCTCGAATGATCTGGTGTAAAACGTATCGAAACGAACTGTTAATTCATTCGGTCCAAGAACCACACCGGAAGCCCTGCTACGATAACATGTGTTGCTCGTAACACCGACTGACTGTGGTTGAGCAAATTATACAACCCTCGCGATTGCGGCAACGATATCGGGATAATTAGTCACATTTTTGCTCGTTGCAAGCACTGGGTAATTATTGGCTAACTTGGCGCGGCTAATAACAGCCGAGAATCTGAGGAGAATAAGCGTTGAAACACCTCCTCACTCGTCGAACGTGTGGAAACATAAGCTGTTGAGAGACGGGAAAAAGTCGTTGGATAGCCTTGTGATTAGGCAAAGCCGGCGTTCGCAATCACCGAGAAAGTCGCTGCTCGTGTGAAGAGGTAAGAAAACTACGAGCGAACTGTTTGTTATCTGAAGAACGGTTCCGGTCTGACGTACAGCATCGCAGCCGCTTCGTTATAACTCTTTAATCAGCACCATTTTAGGCGCGATAAATTAACCGACGGTCAAGTCCCGATTAGAACTCGTCAAGGCTTTTCGACCTCTGCGAGCGAAATTTTTTTTCTTCTTTTTCTTTCTTGTCGAATTTCTGTTTTTTTTTTTTCCGAATCGTTGGATCCCGAAATCTAAATAGATCCATGTATCAGTTATTCATGTATCCTGAAACATTCTACGGATGCAAAAAACCCGTTCCTGAGTCGTGTACGCGGGATGTAAAAAGTGCAAGTTGGAAATAGGAAATAGCGAAGCAGAAGAAGGCAAAACGAATACGAAGGGAACGAAGTGGGAGGAATTGGAAATTACGAGGAGTGTCAGGAACACGGGTACAAGCATCTGCAAGTACGAAGTCCAACGAGCTTTGTATCCCGACCTGTGATCCTTGCACGTAACTCAGGCACCTATGCGGGTGTTATTCGTTCCATATTGCCTAGAAAATAGAAGAAAAGCAAAGACGTAAAAGTGGACCACCACAGCGAAGCGGCTCTGCCGTCTCCGCACATATTCCCTCGAGATAATAAACCGCGATACGATGGCAAACGAGCAAAACACTCCAGGTTCCTGAAGGACGAGGTAGGTGGTCGGGGATCTCGGGGTGTTTCACACACGCGGAAAATGACCCCGCCCCTTGCCCCCCCTTTCCATAAAATTTGCCTTATAAACCAGTTAAATTAACCACGCGCTGAAGACACTAATGCCAGATAAATTTCCGTTTCCATTACACCGGACAGGGCTGAAGTTGGTAGCGTTAACGTTAACGAAACGTGATGCGAAAAAATCGTTGTTGCACAATTTCATCAGAACGACTCGTGACGGAAGGTGTTGTCTCCCGAATTTTTATCTACCACTTTACTTTATTACGGTTATTTATTTATTTGGTTCGTTACGAGAAGTCTTGTTAATTCGTCGTAAGATAAATTGGTGATTTGTTTAAGATGTTTAGCTTTTAGTTCTGTGAATTTCTGAAATCTCCAGCTGGTTAAATCCTGGTTTTTAGTTATCCGGAAGACATTTCCTTTTAGGTAAACTAAAGTTGCCAGAATCTCTCTGATGAACTTTTGCAACGGAGGTGGAACGACTTGAATTGAATATTGAATTTAAATAAACTTTACCAGTGCACTTAATGATTCCAGCTGTATGAAATTAGTAAATAACTTTATTTATTATTCACAAAACGTCGCAATTTCTACAACATCTTTTACCGAATGCCTTCTGCTCCATTTCCACAACGATCCCGTGAAAAGAACGTTGCTTATTAAACTGGAATTTATTTTCTACCAATCGGACATTTACAAGTAACTATAAATTAACTTGGAACTAATTCACGAACTATAAACCAATGAACAAGCCTTTCTTACGCAGACTTTCAAGAAGGTGGTTTCTTTCTGAATTAGGAAAATGCTTTATTTGTTACGATTTCCTAGCTGAATTTCGAACAATCCCAAGGATCGAGGTAACGATTTTTCCCAAACATGCATCGTTGGATTAACGTTACTAACTTCAACCTCGTTCAACCGTAAGCCTGTAACTCTTCGGCAAGCCTTCATCTCCTCGAACTTCACCAGTCGTCCTTCCTCTTTTACTCTCGTTAATCAAGCGAACATGGCTTGACGAATGTGGAAAGCAGCTTGTTCGACGGACTCTTTCTCTCTTTCTCTAAAACTTCGCGATTCGACGTTACTGAAATACATGTAACAATTGCTTCGCAACATCATCACAGAGATTCTTGCGTTGTTCTATTTCATATATGTATGTACATTTATTTATTTTATTTCCTTTTTTTATTTTCTTACCTTCGGTACATATTTACTCGGAGTTTCAGTTGCACAGATGTATGAGAGCCACACTCTCCGTACGGCGGACGTTGCGGTATTTACTTTACTATTTTCAACGGAACGACGCAGCTTGTAGTTTCCTGGACCAAACCCATTCCTTATACAACCGTTACGTGCTGAGAATTTCCTCTCTTCCAGAGAAAGGGAGAAAGAGAGAAAGAGAGATTCGGTAGACTATGTTTCAATTTAGAACAAAGCTCGAGTGTAATATATTGACAACGCTCTTTCTTCGCCCTTGGAGAGTAAACGCTGTCTCCGATTGCCAACTGTACAATTTAATTTTCTCGCGAACGAATGATAAATAAAAATTACATGATCATCTAAGCTCGGCGGAAAATTTCCCGCCCCTCTCCCTCATCGCCGGTCGAAATAATTACTCGGATCCCTTGACACGGTCCTCCTACAATAGTCGCGAATAAGCCACAACTAATTGACGATAAGTTTGCTGGGATACCCGGTAGCAGCACTAGCGAGTTATTTAATTATGCCTAAGTATGGCCAGTTCAGTCCTGAGTTAATCGCGGAACGTGTAAACCGGCGATGAATAACAAACAATTGTATATTCCAACCGCGACGTGTTGTATGTTGGATAATTATCGCATATGAATTTTTCAAGTTTCAACGGATCAACAACACCGACCGGAAATTGAAATATTCTTTCTCTTTGAACGGGATGATTATTTAAGCTTCTTCATTTTTCTTTTACCCCTCTCTTCTAGTTTATAATCCTGCAGAACGAACCACAATCAGCTAGCGTCTCGTATTAAGAAATTTCCGCTCACAGAAACGCGGCGGCCGACTCAGCCGAATTAAATGAACGAAAATGAAACAAGAAATATACAGGTATGGTATTAAATCACTCTCAAGTATTTATCGAAACGTTGATTCGATTCATATCGCTCTCCGTCTTTCTCTCTCTCTCTCTCTCTTTCTGTCTCGCAACTCGGTTCTGCCGCCAGGTTCTCTTCCTGTTCAATAGACTGTAAATTATCATCCAGTAACTACTCGGGGAATAATCGTCGATGAATTCACTTCGTTAATTTATACGAATATAAACTCTGACCCTATCCAACCCTCTGAATATTTTATATTTTCTCCGTCTAAAGCGGTCGAAAGTTTCCTTTTTCAATTTCCCCTGCACCGTCTCAATTACCCGACGAGGGAGCGTCTTCTTTGCTGACATAGTCGCACGTGAAAAAGAAGTTTCTTTCTCGCGTAATATAAGCAAAGTGATGAGAGAAAAAAGAAGAGTGAAGAAGAAAAAAACAAAAAAAAAAAACAACCCACAACAAAAACGTCGTCTGTGACATGAAAATGGAAAAATAAAAAAAAAATAAAAAAATACTATAAAAATAAAATAGCAAAGCGTTCGTACGAAAGAAAAATTCCACGTGAAAAATAGAGTATGTTCGGAAAAATAAATCTACGCGTGTATGGTATACTTGCAGGAAAGGAAGAAAAAATTTATTTTTTTGAATATTTCACAAGTGAAACACAGCAGGTACACGTTACGTAATGTAGGGACGGGAGATAAAATATGTAAGGATATAAAACGAGGTTAAATTATACGGAGAGAAAGAAAGAAAAAAAATCCACGAAGGATAGAGGAAATAACACGCTGCCGGAAAACCCCGGCGGGGGGCGGGGTGAAAGGGGGTCTTCAGAACCTACTCTTCACCTTTCCTTTCCTTTACTTTCCTTCTGCGCTAATGTAACATGCGAGCGTCGTCTCGTCCCTCCGTGAGATAAAACTTAATATTGTATTTCTCAATTTATTCTTAATGCCGGTAATCAGACCGGAGATTCGCCAGTTCCTCTCTCTCTCTCTCTCTCTCTCTCCCCCCCTTCTCTCCGTATTTCTCCCTTTCAAGCAAGGCGAGCAACACTCTCCCCAAGTTTCAAATTGATAGCATTTAACTCTATGAGAGTTTATACATCTACCTAAGCGCCGGGTTATTTCTTACACCCGCCTCAACCTCCAAGCCCCTTGCTCAGACTGAGGCATGGCCAAAGTTTCTGAAATGAAAAAACTTCCTTCCATTGTATGCCGGTCGGTTTGCGACCTGTTTTTACGATGATTTCCAACAAATTAGCTATTGTTTTTCTTTACTTTTTCTCCACGCACCCTCCCCCCAACCACCTATTTTCCAAGCGAACACCGAGTGCCGAACGAAAAATGGATGAAGAAAATATCATTTTCGCAACGATCTAAACTGCACGTGACATAGCCAGATTTTACGGCAATAAAAAGTTTTGATTAGCCTGAGATGACGGGGGTTTTAATTATTTGATAAGTCCCGTAAACTTTTCGCTGGCTTTTTGTTTTATTTTTCATTTAATATATATATATACATGTACAATATATACAGGTTATAAATTAATTTTAATTACAATCACCGTTAGCTTTGCTCATCGGCATACACTGTACATATATAAGTAAGTAACATTAACTTGAATAATAGAAGTATAATTTACCCACTGAAGCAAACTTTTGTACCGTACAATATGTACACCAATCTGCGCGTCTACTAAAATTTATAGTCATCGTTCGTTGTTCGAAACTTGTTCTCCCGTAGAAATATCATTCCGGTCGCGTGACGCGTCTTTGTGCCGTTGGCTTAATAACGAAAACTGACATCGTGACTCGTTAATGCAGCGCGTGCACCGGCATGATAAATTCAAAGGCAATGAGAAGTAAAAATGTCAAGTAGGTACAGTGATAAGAAATACATATCAATTTCTTTGGGAGAAGGGAGTGCGATTGCTTCGTCCGATTTAAATCTATGGTGCGGGACATATATTTCGTCTAACGAAACCATCCGGGATAGCATCCTCCACAAGAGTAAGAAATAAAAGAGTAAAACTTACCCACTGATAAATCTTTTCACCCATCGTTCGTATGCTAACGTAGTTTTCAATATTTTGTGAAAAAATCCGAGATAGTTATCACCGGGTGTCAAGGTGGCAGTTTCGGTTTTTACAGGATGCCCGTTCCATCGCTCGTTTCCCGCTCTCACGGTCTTTGACTATTTCGCCAGTTGACACCCGCGGGCGATGCTCTCAGGACCCACGGGGAATACCAATGGATGTGTTTTCCCATCAGACGTCGTCGTGTGCAACAGAGATAGGTATGCAAAACACTCGGAGTCACGAACCCGTACACCTATTGCGTTTCGGGTATCTGTACCGAGATGCCAGAGACTCAGGTCTCCGGGAATATCCCTTTTCCACATCCTCGAGCATTGATAGTCGACGGGCATCGGCGCTACCTTCAGACTGTAGAGTAGATACAAGCGAATATCAAACCCCCGTTCCATTTTCCACATCGCCATGTATATACGTACCTACCTACGTAGAAGCGACGACGTCGCATTGCGCGAGTAGAAGCTTGCTCTCTTTCTCTCTCTCTCCTTGCCTGACAGAAATCCTAATGAAACGTCGCTCTGGCCCGAACCGAATCCATCTTAACCCTGGTTTCACACGTCAATTAAAACCCTGAGAGACCCCGCGGTATGAGCTCTCTCTCTCTCTCTCTCTGTCTGACAGATGAGAAAATATACTACGGATCACCAGTCATGTTACCGTAATTACTTTGCTCCCGACGAGGTCACCGTTCTTCACAAGGACGAGACAGTTCTCGGGCTTTCTGAAACTCTGTCCAACAACCGAGCTGTCTGGGCTCTTCGGCAACGTTGGAAATATCGCGTTCGGTGTTCGATTGTCACTTAACAAAAGCCAAGGTTCATTCCGACCTGAGAGTTTATTAGTTGGAAAAATTTACAACGAATGACCAGGATTGAATTTGACTTACTTGAAGTATGGTCAATATCGTCCCACGTTGACTTCCATGAACAGACATCCAAGCTTAATATGTATTAGAAAATTGAGCATAGAGGTGGACGTTGTGATTTGGTAGGTTGAACTGAACACATAGAAAACATTATGTTTGCGTTCGTACCGAATTATTGAAAAAGATCCGCAACTTTGGAATGATTCCGAAGTAGTTCCTTTTGCAAGGAAGTTCCTTTTGAAGTTTGGTAGGAACACGAACCTCGGTTGAGGTGGATGTCTTTCGCGACCAGGTAGTGCGAAGGTACGAGGTAACACGTCGCCGCGATGCACCATCATCTCATATTCCTCACATACCTCGACTACGTCTTCTTCACGGAATCGCATTACCCTGGTGATGGTTTATTTAAAGCATCTTCCGATCTCGAAACTGCTCCACGGTAAGGATACGCGTTACGTTGGGTTGAGTTGAGCCAAGGCTAGATTTCCACGTAAAAATCTGACCCGATTACCAAGCGTGGATTTTTCTACGTGGGTACATGAATCGGAACAACTCGTCGGCCTTACATTTTTCACCGTACGTGTCACGCTGCTCAGGTCGAATGAATAATTAACCTGTTCCTGGGTAGGCTCCGTGAGGTCCTCGATGGGTCTTCTTCCGTTGACCCATTTTACACGTCGAGTTGAAGGGAGGATCTATACGTCCTACGGTGGATCAGTTTTACGATCAACGTTCGGCTCAACTTATCAATCCTCTTCATTCGCTGACAACGAGCCTCGAGTGGTTTCGGTGTGTGTGCGGTGCGTGTATCTTCCCTCTCTTCCGTTCTACCTGAGCTCAAAGAGGGATCTTCTTCAAAACCGTGACACGGAGCAAGTGTCATGCGCGTTCACGAACGTCGGGGATCTATGGCTCAGCTATTTTACGACCGCAGACCTGCCGGACTACTCTGTTATAGAATCTGGCGCACCGGGAGAAACGATCGACCTTTTCATTGGGCAAATTCGCGAAATTTGTCAACCTCCCGCGTCACGCTCCTTACTCGCTTCGAGTTCGGGATAAAGAAGGGGTGGGGGTGAGATCGCGTTACCAGAGCGGAACCTGATCCACCTCTACCTTGCAGTGACGAAGAGACGGGGAGCAAGGTATACGACCACGGTGAGAAATGGTACATCTTCTAGTTATTTATATTGTCTCTCTACTCTCGGCACGCGGATCCAAATTGCTTTTGTATGTTGAGCTCGCCGATGCGTCGCACCTTACCTCGCGATCGATACAAACCGATTCCACGGTTCTCTTTGAATGAGAAATTCAATGCCTTTCATAGTCAATTAAGCTAAACGAAATGGTATTTGTTTATTTATTTTATTTTATTATTATTTTTTTTTTTTGTTTCTCTTGTTTGCGCGTTTTTTTCGAATCTCATTTTTACTACGAAGGTCTCGGTGCCTGCTCAAATAGATTCTCTCATAAAAAATATACTTCGGAATGATGCACCCTAAAGTTGAACCGCGCGATATTGTTAAGGTTTATGAAATTCCTAATTCGTTATTCGAGCTAAAACAAAAGAAGAATAACAAAGTATGACAGATATATATTGTTTTTCGCAATTCGTAAATTCAAGGTAAAAAAAAAAAAATTTCAATAAACAACCTAACCTTGATTAACGATTATTGACCTTTTGTCAAATGGAAAGAAAAAATAATCTCGGTTCAATCCGCGTCTCGACAGCGCTGCTTTACATGGAGATTAACAAACTCTTGCAGTGTAACGTACAGGCAGAATATCTCGGTAACTATATTATACGATTATACGTGCAGTCAAAGGGAGATTGATCATTATGGAAATTGAGGAATAATTCACAAAAGTAAATTTTTCCAGCGTGTAACTTTTCACATCGCGCTTCCAATCATTCCCGCTCAATGAACAACGCAGTTGACACGGTTACATTTACATGCGATACAATTTTTCCGCACAAGCATAACCGACATATACCCGCATATAACACGTTGATAACGTTGGATTTTACACGCGATTGAGTATCGTGCACTCGTTAGATATTAAAATGGCGGAACGTCGTTAGGGTATAGAGATTATAATCCGCAGAGAGAAATTTAATCCAACCCATCGGGTGTAATTGACGAGTGAATATCCCAAGAACAGGCCACGTGGCTGCGGCGCAAACCGTCCACCCTCGACCGAATCGCAATCAGCCTCTCGTGGAAAACATTAGCGAAATGAATTAGCAGCCCGCGAGTATCGCGGAAACCGGCGACTGGTTTTTTTCCCGGATATAACGCGCCGGATGTTTTGAAACTGTGTACGTGAACACCGAGGGTAAAAAACAGATGCTCGTACTGGTGGTAATTAAGCTAGTTACCTCAATGTGGACATACCGAATCAACAACGACAATAACAACAACAACAATAACGTGTTTTATACCGTTTTCGACCTTTTTAGCTTTCTACATACATATATGCATATGGTTGGGAAATATGTTAGCTTTATGGCGGACGGAAATTCGGAGAATCGAATTAATCTTCGACTCACATTGAAGTTAGTAACGTTATCGTAACGATTCATGCTGAGGGAATACAATTGTTTTGCGATTTGGGAATTTTCTGAAATTCCGTAAACTGTAATAAAACAAAACACACTCAAATTGCAAAATCTTGGTTTCTTCAAGATCGTTGCGAAATAACGATTTTATGCCGAAACACATACCGTGAAATTATCGTTATTAACTTAATCCTTTCAGTCACAGAAGTCACTATAGTGGCACACTTTGTTTTTACCTTCTTTCTATCATTTTCATTGTATCCTATGGAAAATTCTCAATTTTTTTTTTTTTTATTACTCATTTTCAGGCAAAAGAAATGCTTAAACTTTGGAATGACTAGGGTTTTTTTTTTGCAAATTTATAATGGTTTAAAATTCTTATGAACATATATCAGTTTCTTCGGTTTACTCTACTTTTTTAGTTAAACAAAGCTTTAACGTCTATTTATTGTTGCGCGAGCATTAAATTTTCGCAATAGTTACAAGAAAAAATAGCGACAGTGATCGTAATGAGAAAGAATAGTAACGGATAATAGACTTTGCGGTAACAGCTAGAAAACTAATTTTCATTTTCTATCTAGAACTATATTTTTTGATTGTGGCAAAAAATGAAAATAGTTAAGGGACAGAGCGGTAACCGGAACTAAAAATTTCTCTCAGTGAAACGTCGAAGTAAATCCAAGAAACTAATTCTATATCATTCACGTCGCTTTCCCTTAGCTGCGTGCAAGTTTCTCTGCACTTTCACCCACTGTTATAACCCAGCTTAATCCGTGTCAGTTTTTCAAGCAATTTTCCTTTCCTCCAGCTCCCGTCCTTTTCCACATAATCAATCAAGCGCTCACTAGAGGTGGCGAATATACCCGCCGCTAGATTTTTCTCTTCTTTTATACTCCTCCCTATAAATTCTCGGACACGTCAACGACGGTAATCACCGGCAATCGTGATTTATCCGTTTATGTTCAACGACGACAGCTGGGTAGATATTTTGATTCCGAATCGCGTGCTATGATTATCGTAATATCGGTTCAGAATTTTTTTTATAGATTTCCGATCAGCTTATGGCTACGTTATATCTAGATGATGAGGTCAGATTTGTATAAAGATAATTTTTCGACCTATCATCATCATTTGGAACCGATGAACACACGATTGATTACATGTCTGAAAATGTATTACTTGATACGAAACTTTCTTTCGTTGTTTTCTTGCGAAAAATCGCAGGCTGTTGTTTGTAAATTGATAATCAGACAGTAAGATACTTACTAAGTAATTTTAAAGGTATTAGTATTAATATGTAAAAAAAAAAACAAATTTTTACCGCTCAGCGACATATTTCTTGAACAGTTACTGGAAAAGTCAGGGAATTTCATATTCCAAAAAGCGTATGAATCCTGATAACAGACGTAATTCTGAACGGGACAAGAATGAAATTCTGAATTTGAAAAGTTCCGAAAGCGCCGCATTTCATATTTTTTGGTGGCGAAACTTAAAGTAAGGAAATCATACTTCAACGAAACTTAAAAATTTCGAAAGTGCGAAAATGAGAAAATTTTCAGTTCTTCGGATTTTCGATATTTTCACGTTCGGAATACTGGTCATTCTGATTTTTCTTATTCTTTACGCCCGCTCATTGAATAAACTACGCTACGTGAGTATATTTTAACTTTGGGAATTTTACTCTATCAAAACTTTATTTTTTTTTAACATTGCTCTATCGTAACTTGAATTTTCGGAACTTTGAGCCGTCGGGTTTCCGACCATTCGAAACATTGTCGTATCGTTAAAGTTTGATTTCTTGACTTGACGTTTCGCCACCATATAATTCAGAATTAGTCGCTTTCGGAACTTCAACCCGACCCCATTCTGAACGGACCCTGGATACTTGTGTATTCCTTTAACTGTAAGGACGAATCTGGAAATGAAAAAAAAAAAAACCAATGTATCTTGCGATCGTGGGAAACATTCGATTTCGAGAACTCACACCACATATTTTCGATTTATCCATACGTAACTGCATCGATCGGCGAACACTCGAAACGATGGAATCCTCCACCATTCGGGAAAGTGCAAACATTAAGGAAACACGTTCGTTTTTTATTCCTGGTTATACAACATAAACAAAGCACACTTACGTACATATATACATGTATACGTATACACATTACGTACAAACACCGTAGGGGAGAAAATTGCTATGGACAAATCGGCAAACATTGATCCCCTTTCCACTGACCGCGAAAAGTCGATTGCGGCCACGTCTCTCACCGCACGTTTGCTCGAAAATTCACCCCTTGACCCGCAGCAAACTTCGCAAGTTTTTCCGAAGCCTGCGGAACGCAGTTTCCGACACAATGCTAAAGGGTGAAAAATAGGGTGGAATAAAATCAGAAGAAACGGAAATCGGATAACCGGTTGGAATCGCTTGCTGATTATATTCGATACGTCGTTAAGGCGTTAATACTTCAACGATACGGTAAAAAATTGTGATCGATTGTGAAGCGCGGGTGTGCATGGCTGGTCAGCAGCGTTGTGATAGAGCGGTAAAGTTTTTACTCAAGGAACATAATATTAATTCAGGTATAATATCATCTCATTTTCACGCAACTCAATTCCGCTACTCAAGTTTTTCAACCGGAGATTTTACATTTTGTCTTATTTTTAATATCAGGTACGAAGTACCGAGGTTTTATCTGGTTATCTGTTAAATGAGGTGGAAATAATTTGTTGCTGTAATTCAACTCCGTGAACTTTATTGGCAAGAGAGAAAAATTGGGAAAAATTTCATATCGAAAATGTACAGTACGTTCATATTACTTCAAATTTGTTATAGTGTAAGGTGTTCTGATTTTCTGAACTGTTCCACTCAGTATGTAATTATGGTAACTTTTCACCATAGCATGTGGGGAAAAAATTTTTTATTTAAAATTTCAAAACAAACCTTACAAGTTCAAACGGTGCAATTGTGACAAAATGTCAGGGGAAAAAATTATTATTGGGTCAATTTCTGAGTGACTTTCAAGGAGTAAACTTTTAGAAATATATATATAATATGAGTATGTTTTATTTATCATGGTTTACTTAATTTCAAATAATCCTAAATGTGCAAAGTGACGCGATTTCTTCTAAACAAGCATCGTTACTGTAAAGTTACTAACTTTGTCCTCATGCAATTTCACGGCCTGAAATTTCTCGCCTTCGATTTCCAAAGTGATGAGTTTTCTTGCACGATAAACAGAGGAGGAAAATGATAATTGCATTGAATTTCAAAAATTGTTATCGAAGTCTAATGAAATCGGTAGATATCCGCAGAAGCGTGAAAAAGAGTTTCAGATCAACTATCATTTCGATTGTTTAACGATTATTAACGTTTGTATAATTGAAAACAGAAATGATAATTTCAGCTACTAAAATAACTCAAATTTTTTCCTCGACGTTTTTCAGTTAGTATATTGTGTACATTTAAAAAAAAAAATAAAAAAAAACCTGGATATATCCTTGTCACATAAATTCAACTTCTGCATCGCGTTTTACTTTGACTTCGGTTGAATGGTTTTTTTTTCTCATCATGCTCTCTTTAATCATGTATGAATATTTTTTTCACTGTACTTCAGTAATATATGCCTGATGTATCCGCGGTTCGTGCATAAAATGAATGATAAAAGAATCCGTGTCACGAGGTAAAAATACCGACAATGAATGTTGGTAGAAGAGGCAGAAAGAAAAAGTGACGAGAAAAACAAAATGGAAAAAGAAAAGAAGAAAGAAGCCAACCGTCATTCCTCAGCGCTTCTCTTTTCTGACTTCCGAATGATTGTAGATGCTCCTTGACACCCAGACATTCCGCGATACTGTAGATAAAAAGCACAGCTTTTACCGTGATTTGATCCCCCAACTCGTCCTCGTGATGCACCCCTGACACCCGACCTGACTGACTGCCTTTAGCCATTCCTCTTTCGCTCTGTGGGGATTTAACCCTTCGAGTCGTAGTGATAAGTACATAATTTTTACCAACTATTTTATACCCGTTTTTTTTTTTTTGTGTATTTAGAGAGATTTTCATTGCAGTTTTTTGCCTATTTCTAACAGTATACCTACTAATAGGTATAAAATTGTGAATATTGAAGGAACAATCCATTTCCAAGGAAGTTATCACACATATGGACTCGCTGATTACGAATCTGAAATCGGATTTCAAAATTTTAACACGGTGGATCTAATACGGCTGGTGAAAATTTCAAATTTGATCGATTCCGAAGAAAAAAACCGAACAGAAATTTTTGTGACCGCTGAATACGCATCTAAAATCAGATATTGAAAATTCAGCACTGCGAATCCAATTTTTTCAACCATATTCGATAAAATTTGAAATTTTCTTCCACCTTATTGGATCCGCCATCTTAAATTTTTTAAATCTGATTTCAGACTCGTAACCAGCGTTCCCAAAACCCATAAAGTACTATTTTTATAAAAGTTGACTCAGCACAATAACACGTGAATCAACGGGTTAACGACGTTCCGAAGAAAATTTCAAACCTCGACGTGTAAATAGAAATACAGAGATAACGTTGTCCTCTATGACAAATTTCGGCAGCGCTGTCAGCGGTCTGTTCAGCGGCCAGAACGGACTTCCGGTACAGCGAGATCTGGCCACCACCTTAATCATGCTGTATAAACAGCGCGTTGGCCTCGTCAGGAGAGATGCCAGAACTTTGATAACGAGCACCGGGTGTACCGAGCTTTGTTTCACAATCATAGGTGCAGAAAGTGTCTATCTTGCGCTGTGGTAACGAGGATTAATTATACCGGCGACTCTGCTCGGCGGGTATATCGAGAATGAATTTTGTGTAACTGAAAATTTGAGAACTTAAACCCGCCTTCAAGTCTAATCTGTAATCGTAATTGTTTGAAATTATTTTTTACACAATTCGTGTTCAGCCTCGTAAAATAACAGAGCAGAAACACGCCATACTACGGCTGTGAAGAATTCGCTCCATCACTCTCGGGGAAAAGCTCTGTTTCTGTGCTTTTAACTGAGCGACTTTACTCATCAGCTCGCCGTATTCTTCTCGCAGCAAATATTTAAGACTCAAGATATAACAAGGATAATTCATAAAACCAAAGGATGATGGAGAGTCACTGTTTTTAAAAATCGAGTGTCACTCGAGCGTCGAAAAAGTTGTTTTCACAAAGCTTGGAAAATAATTCACTATTGTTTATTATCGATGTGGCACTTGGCTCACGTAGCTTTAATTACAATCAAACGATAATTCTTTCAGTTACAACAATTGAACAATCATATTTCAATCTTTACAAACTGTTTTCACTTTGTAGATCTGATATCGCATATTAATACTGAAATTTCGTTACCACGACCAAATTTTGGTCATTACGATCAAATTTTCATCCGAATTTAGACCGATTAACAGTGTACCTGAATCATTTTTGATCTCTAATTATCGACCCTTCGTTGATCATTCTTTTTTTTTCTGGTTATTTAGTGGCTTGGTAATTCGTTTTTCGAATTTCCCACCAGATAAATCCCGAAACGAGTCGCTCGCCTCGATTCTTAAGCCCTGAAAGGCGTTTCGTGTTGCTCCCGTTGAGGAAAAACCGTCTTATCGTCCTCTCCGACGGTCCAGACTATTTATTCCCTAGGGATAAGAGCGACTTTTAGCTGACCAACAGCAGGATACGCCAACAGACGTCAGATCCGGCACCTTTCTTTTTTCCACTTGTTTTTGTCGCGTGAGTGCTTTTCAAACGAACCGACAATGGACCGAGAGGCACCAATTTTCATTGTTTTTGTCGCCGTACCGTTTTTCCGCGTGAGGCTGATCGCGATAAAAAAAAAAACAAAGAGAGAGAGAGAGAGAGAAGGGCGGGAAGGATAGCGAGGAAAATTTAAAGGAAAAGGAAAAAAGAAATTGTAACAAAAGAATGGCGAATATGGCGTTCAATTTGGAATTGCGACTATTTTCACCCGGCCTTCGCTGCCGCACCGTCTGACCCTACTTTCACTTCCTCTACTGCGGCAAACGCAGTTCTTTTGTACTCTTCTACCTTTTCCATGGAACGAACTGCGTAGCCGCACATGCGATCCCGTTTTTTCTACCGGTATTAAACATCGCAAAAATAATTATATAGGTAGATTAAACAGGGTGGCCAGACGCCTGGAAAATCTGGAAAACCTAGAAATGTCAAGGAATTTACAAGGGTCTATGGAAAACCTGGAATTGCACACGGATTTTTTATTTGTTCATGGAAAAAACCCAAAATATCAGTTTTATATTAGGGAAATTAGAAATGATTTTTTTGAGGTAACAGGTTTACTTTTTTCGCCGAGAAAACAAGTTGGTTTAAACTGACTTTTTTGTACATCATATTTTCCTTCAATTCAAATTGAATTTCAACCGAACATAGAGTTAATGAGTTAAACGATTTACGTTCTAGTAGCTTACTAGAATTGGGAAAATTTCAAAGAAAACTTGGTTCTAGGTCCTCGAAAACCTGGAAATGTCATGGAATTTTTTTCTCAAAAATTTTTGGCCACCTTGGAGGAAATCATGCATGGGGTATTTAACAAATTATCATATTGATAATCTGCGAAAATCTGTTTAATTACATAAAACTAGAGGCTACTGAAATTATAAACAAAAGCTTTCCAGTTATCGATGTATCATTCCAAATCCTCACAAAATGGCTAAAAATCTATTAATATTAAGTTCGTTCGATTTAGTAAGTTGCGTAAAAAGACTTTTGGAATTGACGTAAAAGTTTTGGTAACATATGTGTAACGGCTTTTGATACGAATTACTTTTTTTTTTTATAGATTCTGTGAAAACATGTAAATCTTAGTAATTTCTGAATCGTTAAATTTAAGAATTAGCCAGTAAAAGTAAAAATCGTATCACAGTAAACCTCTCCTCAGTTCTACATGAAACTATTCGAAAAAGTTAAAAAAATCATCTCGCGTGTATTTTATTCTCTCCGACCTTTCACGCGCGCAATGTTTTTGCTTTTTCATTTACTTTTCTCCGCTCCTATTAGCCTCATTTTCCCAAGCATGGTACACTGCGTATATTCGTGGCACGTCGAACCGAGACAAACACCCGGAGGCCTGTTACAGGTTCGCAAAAATTTCGCGAAATGTGTGTGAAGGTTGCGTGAGATAAAAGCGTGAGTGACGGTAGTTGAAAGCGATCCCTGAGTCAAAACGGAGACAAATCGGAAAACGGTTCGAATTCTCCGTTCCATAAAATACGAAAGGTATTTTTCCCCGATACTGCGAGCCTCCCTTTCTCTCTCTCTCTCTTACTCTCTCACTCTCTCTCTGTCTCTGGATATGTGTTTTTTATACCACATTTTTCCTCATAACAGTCCACCGCTTTCGTTATACATATATTTACGTAACAGTACCTCTTCCTCTTTCTTGTCTCCTAACTTTTTCCCCTGACAACGACGAAGACGATGGCGAATATCCTTCCGAATCTGTTTTAAATTTCAAATTCTCAAAACGAGTATACGCTACTTTATTACGTAATTCTGAAAGCTTCGGCCGGCTGCCGTTAGCTCGCCCATTTTCATACGTGGGCGTGTATATCAGGTTTTCCTTCTGAACCGCGTGACTGCATTTTCTTCAATTTGCAAATTGCGAGAAAAAGATAGAGAAGAAAAAATAAACAGTAGAAATAATTTTTCCGAATAAACCTGTGAATCATCATTTCGATGATATGATTTAATGAAATTTTTATTACTATCGTACCGTTTCGTTGCAAGAAACTGTTTAAATCTTAGCTTTTTTTTGTTTCTTTGTTTTTTTTTGTAATTTTTTCTCAACTATCGTTTCATAAAAAGACATTTTCACGATCCAGTCCTCGGATTTTGTTCCAGACGTTTTTGTACTTCAATATACGATACAAACCTAGAATTCTCACACGTTATTTGAAAACGTAGTTGAAAACTGGAAGAGAGAGAAAGAGAGAGATAGAGAGAGAGAGAGCGAAAAAGAAACAGATTACATTATATATCCGGAATGGAATTTTGTCCCGTCGAAACATTCGGAAGAGACAAACTGCAACTTACTTGACTATTTATGCGAATTGGAATTTTGAAATATTTAAACACCGTTCCTCCCTAATTTTGCCACTTTTCTATCGATCTTGAAAAAAAAAAAAAGATGGACATTACGGGCTTTGAGAGATCCTTTTCTTCTTTCGAGAGGGTTTTCGGGGTTGCTGGGAAATCGAAACAAAGTGGGTCTCTCCCGCAGCCATTTCATTCGTCCGTAAAAAATCGAAGGCGACGTTATATTCTCATCTATCCTACCCCCGAAACTCTTTTCTGGCTCGCAGCGGGCAGTCGGCGGCCTTAATGCGAGGCGCTACGTCATGCCGTTTCAATTTAAATCCCCGGTTCCGGTCGTGCAAGAAATTACTCGATATGATATTTTTTTTTGGCGAGCCCCTGAAACCCGGGGACGCGTAAACTGCTCAAGGCAACAGAGAAAAACGCAACCGCATCCCTTGTAACGAGAGTATCGTTCCCCGTAAATGCGGGGATTTTTCACCCCCGTGTTTATCAAGTTTACTGCTCTATCTAATTGACTGATCCGATTTATCCTACTCTCATCTCTCGCCACTATGTCCGCGTGGATAGACTAAACGGTTTCTCTCGATACACGGATTATTGGTGCGCGGTTTAACTGCACCGAGAAACGGTTCGGTGGTTGAAATTCCGAATTTAAGAGAAAATGAGAAAATTTCAAAATTTCAAGCATAGAAATTTCAAATGGTCGAAGATATTCGGAACTGGGAATTTCTGGCTCGGTGTAATTTCACCAGTTTCATCTTTCTTTGTTTTGGATTTTCGATATTCCTACGTTCATTCCGATTTTCGGTTTACGATGATTTTTTACACCCACTCGTTGATTAAACTACGCCGTGTGAGTATATTTTATTTTTACGGAATTTTGCTCTATTGTAACTTGAATTTTACGGAATCTGGCATTTCGGAACTTTGAGCCGTCGAGCTTACGGCAATGTTTGATTTCTTTACTTCAAATTTCACCGCCAAATAATTCGCAATTATGCGCTTTCGCAACTTTTCAAATTCAGAACTTCAACCTCGTCCCGTTTCTCATAGTTACTAGAGAAAATTTCAGTCTGGAATGGCTACAATAACGGTTGAAATAATTTTCTAATTGCATCCTCGTCGAATTTTCCCAATAGGTGCAAGAAAATAAAAATCACGAGTGAGCGTAATACAAAAAGATACGCTGGATGACACATGTACTAGATTTTCATGTTACAGCGAGGAGGCTCGTTTTAATTCCATACCAATGACTAGAAATTTTTATTTTTATCCATAACTTATTCGATTTTTATTGAAAAATAATGAGAAATTGATATCTGCACGCGGACTTTAAAATCACCTGAATAATCTTAACGCGTCGAGGGAAATTTCAATTCCCATGATCGGTACACATTAATCGTGCAGTGTTATTCCTCCGTTTCGTTTCATTGAATTTTTTCCTTCATTCTTTCTCCGCATCCTCCTCTTCTCGCTCTCTACAACACTATTTTTCAATTTCCCACGGTGAAATTGAATCACTTGAGCTCCATGGCCTCGAACCTTATTCAAAACCAACCCTGCACTAAGCGTGCAGCTCTGGGATTGGAAATATAGTCATTTTACCCTCCCTGCGGTCGGAGAGCTTATTGTAAGCAGAGATTTAACAAAGCTGATTAACGCGAGTCTGCCGACTAGAACTGTAATGCAGCATTTTCACTTCGCTGGAAAGACTAATAAGGGAGAATTTCAATATGCACTTTGACGACAAAGTGATTCTCAGAAATATGTGGGTGTAATTAAATTCGCAAGCTGCGAAGATCGCTTTAGAAATGCAAAAATAGGAACTACTGAAAGGATGAAGAAAAGGTTAGACATCGATATTTCGCATAATCAAATCGATTCGAAAATGCGTTAAAAATCTACTTTACAAAAATCCAGGCTTATTTTATTCTATTTATACGTATGAGGGTGGTTCGATAAAAAAAAAAAGCCGCTTTATTTTTCACTCACACGCTTTCAAATGTCAGTGTTTGACAGAAAAAAATCCTCCCAAAAGATGAGCTCTCTAGGTCAAGTCTGACACGTCGCTATTTTAATATTAATTTACTCGTAAATTGTTCAATATTTTTTTAAACTCACTTACAAATCCTTGAAGCTCATTGTTCAAGCTTTCCAAATATCTGTAACAAAGCATAGTTATTATCGTCATTAGAACACGACTTAAAATCGTGTGAAAACCTTTTTCGAAACACCCTAATACGAATACTTGTAGACTTTTTCCGCGTTTTTAAACGATTTGAAACGGACCGTCGATATCTATAAGCGTTCTTTCATCTCGATGCCGGTATTTTCAACTTATGCACAACTTGTCATTTTTCAATTACTCAACTTACGATCGTCTCGTAAGAAGATTGCTAAAAATTGTTCCGTTTTTCTTTTCAACCACCCTTCCGAACTCGTTGTTTCACCCCTTTCCTTCCGCGTTCAATCAAATCGAGCATCGACGTTAATCCGCCCCTCAAATTTCGACTCTCCTCTTTCAGGTCGGCAGAGGAGATCCTAACCATGCTCCTCGAGGCGAGCGAGGAGGGGGCCGGGGGCAGCAGAGACGGGGGTCGAGTTGTCTGGAGCGTGCGATACGAGCTCGAGGGAGAAGATGAGGACGGATCCCCGTCTGGGTCAAGCCAGCACCACCACAATATCGATCGAAGGAAACTCCAGGCTCGTCTCGAAATCCAGAAGGACGATATCCAGGCGGTTTTGCCAATATCTAAGGTAAGGTAATCGATCACGCCTCACATCTGCCTATCCAAATTATCAGTAATCTTATCGATCTAAATTGAAATCTAAAATTATCGATCATCGAAATTTTTTCCGCAAAATTCCCACTCTTTTATCAAAATTAATGGAGTTTATAAAAAGTTGCACTTTTCAACGAAATTCTTAGAATAATACGAGAAAAATAAATTCGTGTTGTCCGGGACCGAAATTGCCGTTATTTTTCATAGAAAATTTCGGACTTTCATAATTTTTGTAGAAACCGGTATTTTTTTTTTTTTTTTCTTCTCATGCCAGGAAAAAAAAATCTGTTTTACCCGTTATCGAAAATAATAATTATATTTTATAGATAATTTCAGATTGTTATAATTTTTCGTAGAAATTCGTAATTTTTTTTGAAAAATACTACGATCTTCAACGATTTTCGTATATTGCCTGAATTTTCAACGAACGGAATTTTTTTTATTGTACCTTGGCGTAGAAATTACTTTCACCAAGGGTTGTACGAAATTTTGTAACATCTCGCAATTCTGCGCGATGATAAGAAGAAAAATAAGGGCGAAGGGATGGACTACAATAGGGTAACTCGTTTCAGCATCAGCTAACCGCGCCTTCACCTCAATAACGAGACCCGTAATAACTCGTCCACGTATATTTACGATTTCTGTATAATGACTACATCGTGGCAGCGGCTGCAAGCTCACTGTAAGCTCAGTGGCTGCGGTTGGTTCTGCAATCTCTCGTCGCTGTTCTCCGGTATTTATTGAGCGGAAATTTATTGAGAAAATAAAACGAGTCGAGTGCAGACCTGGAGGGTAAGAATTTGAAACTTCAAACTTTGAGAAAAACGCGAAACATTCGCATCGAGGTTCATTGAAATTGCTCGTTTATCAAAATGACGCAAGCTGTGAGGCGGAAACTAATTGAACTAAAAATATACTTACGGTACGCTTCAGAACAAATAACAGGTAACATGAATTCTTACCAAAATGAAGATGTTCGCAGTTTTCGAACAAAAACCTTCGTATTTTTACTTAGGTACAATTGAAGCATAATTTTTTTTCCCTGCAATACCAAATCGTTTCGAAGAGATCGACTTTTGCGCAGCGTGCGTGACTAAAAATACAAGAACAGCGTATACATATATATATGGTAATCGACAAACGAAACTCGGGTGAAAATCGAAGACAAACTCTCGGAGGAGGGGGGGGGATTTCACCCCATTTAAAAGTACAATTGGCGAATCGAACAAAAGCGAGGAGATAATAAAAAGAGCTGAATACGCGTTGCGAAAATCCTGAATCTACCGTTCGCTTATCCGGAAGCCGGTGTTTATCGAGCGTCTGTTCAGATTTCACTCCCTTTGCGACGAGAAATAAATAAATAAATGAATTTTCAAAAAAACAATACAATCGAAAAAAAAAAACCACCCAAAGAAAGAGGGGGAAAAAAAAAGTTAAAAAAAAAAAACAAAAAATGAAAGCAAGAGCGAAGAAAGGACAAAAAATTCTCCCACATCGATGACAGAAGGGGGGTGGGGGGCTTGGGCTGCGGGATGGGAACCCGAAATATCCTGCAGGCTCAACTGAAACGAGTTTCCGAATACCCAAGGGGAACTTAGTCAGGCTTTGGCTGCTGCACTATCTCGAACTTCGATCTTATTCCTACATAATATATACGTATATTGTATACATATATGTATGTATATATACGAAGCTTTTTCGGGGCGGGGGGCGGGGATCGAAGCTCTTCTCTCCCCTTACAGATGATTTGACATCCATTTTTATAGGTCCCAACATCTAACCGCTGTTTCGCAGTCGATATAGTATTATATCGTGTGCGTATAAGGTGAGTATGTGTGCGTATCGGGGTGGCCCAAAAAAAATAAATAAATAAACAATGAAATATCCTCTTGTTTTCCCCTTTGCGTGGTAAGAAAAAGTTGATCGCGTCCGCGAAGCCCCGAAATTCTGTCTGCTAATACGGATTTCAGAAATTCCAAACTCGGAGCAGAAGACTGATATTATAGTAATAACAACAACAACAACAACAACAACAATAATAATAATAATGATGATGATGATGATGATGGTAATAACTGTGAAAAAGTCCTTCCGCTCTTCTTTGTTGTTTCGTTGCTTTTCGAGTTCCTACACGGAAAGAAAAATATTTCAGATTTTACATCTCATGTGGTGAATGTATGAACAGCGGCACTTTTTTGGAGTTAAATCTACAGCAATTGTGGCAAGATTTACATAACCGATAACAAGAGTTACAAAACGAGTAGTAAGATCTACCACAATTGATGTTGATTTGACTCGAAAAAAGTGCTATCCACGTATTCGCCACAATAGATGTTAAATCTGTATTACATTTTTTTCCCTCTATACTCGGGAGTTTACATTTTATTTAAAAATTTAATAACATTTCTTGATAGCAATAATAAACTTTTCTACCGTTATACAGTTGGACGAATTCTTATATCGAATTTCGACCGATATCTTAGATATTTCTCCTTCTTCGCGTTCAACGTTAATAGATCGGTTTTTTGTTTCACCAATACGACTCGTTAACCGCAATACACATTACGACAAAAGTATTTGTTACCGGGTAATCTACTTTGATATACCTAAAATATGTTTTGCTTCTAATCAATTGAATTTCTTGTTAATATTCCTTTTTTTTTCAAGACGAGTAAAACTTTGCTCACCTTAAACACATTTTCTTTTCAGATTGAACAACCAATTGTTTTTTCTATATAATAAATAATGGTTCATCAGCCGCCTTCTACGAATGGCGGAAAGTTTATTCGCCAACCGTATGCGACAGTTTTGCCTAGGATTTTCGATTTTTTTTTGGCACTCCAAAGAATCGATCGTCGGGTTGTTAACGTCCTAATAAAAAAAAAAAAAAAAAACCTCAAGGTATAAGATTTATACATACATCAGCCCTCGTTCGTGCAGGGCGTGAAACGTAGCAGAAGAAAAAAGTTTTTTTTTTTTTCTTCTCTTCCTTGCCGCAAGGATATGGGATTGAGGGAGGGAGATTGTAGAAGGTGGAAAAAGAGGAACGGACTTCAGATTTATTCTAGCGGACCGACACCCACCGCTGCAGGACCTTTTGCGTGATGCCTCAGCTTCTGTTCACCTGCTTTGGCTCACCGAACGCGGGGGTTCGAATAATTCTTCTTCGCCCTGCGCGCGTCGTACGGTTGACATAAAAAAAAAAAAGAAAAAAAAAAACGGAAGGTGAGACGAAAGGGGGATGAAGAATAAAAAAAAAATTCCCCCTCCCCCCGCCCAAAAAAAAAAAGAAAAGAAAAAAGAAAAAAAACATTTCCCAGTACGTATAACACCCTTGGGCTTTACATGATCGATACTGCGACGCTGCTGCGGGAGGATTTGTTGTTAGTCCCGAGGAATTAGGACCTGTGTGAACCTGGACAACGACATTGAAAAAATTTATTTATTTATTTTTCCCGATAACTCTTCCGATGTTTCTGCTTCGTTTCTAGCTATTTTTGAACTTTTTGTTCTCGTTCGTAAACCTGAAGGTTTAAAAGTTACGGGGGGGATATTGACTACATTAGAGCGCTTCACGTAAAAAAAAAATCAATTCTTCTACGAGTGAATGCAAAAGATACATTATTCTGATCGATAAATAAGCCTTAAAAATACCGAACACTGCAGCACCAGTTTTCGGGTGGGCAAATACGATCTTTCTAAAAGAGTGAAAAATCTATAATAGCCCCCCTTTAACGTGTATTATCTCTTTTGCGTTTAAAAAAAACATTCCTTACGGCTGAAAACGATGATCTAAAGCGTATTACATTGAAATGCTGATATAAAAGCTGATCGCAAAAAATTAGATAATGCATTTCTTTGTAAAATATAAAAGAGGTAATATTGTAAATATGAAAATGTAAAGTCTTTGCTGTGATCCTTCTGCATCAGCATTTATTTGTAATGCGCTTTGAATAATCTATCTGGGCCATGAAGCATTTTTTTTTTTTTTTTTGCAAAATGATTTTTCACTTTTTTTTCCCGTATGTTCAATTTGTTTTTGAGGCTTCTTTTTAGACCAGAGCCAAGCAGTTTTTTCATTGCGCCGGTCGAAAAATTGAACGTTTTTTTTATAATATATCGCAATCCAGATAAGTTGGACATTGACTTTTGAAATACCGACGTCCTGGCGAAGTTGAAGAATGATAGAAAGAAAAGGACAGAAAAATGGATAAAAATTGTGCCAACACTCTGCTCGAGTATGTTTATAGAGATGGAGAGAATTTTGGGTGCGGATGCTGACGAAGCCAGCGAAGCATCCAGCCGGTTCGTAAAAAGCCCGAGCCCGAGTCCAAAGCCCATCACGAACGTCATTCCGCATCGTTTAATCCGCGAGTGGAATTAACGATCGTAGAAAACTGCGAGCTGGTAAACGCGGTCCGTTCAATGATGCCTCTGCAGCATCCGACCAACTCGGACCTGGGTGTTCACTTTTGTTTCGACTTTTTCTACGGGATTTCAATCCTTTTGTCGAAGCATTGATCGGATCGCGGAATCACACCATTGAACCGAAAATTCTACCGGCTCGAATGGAAATCAATTATATTTTCCATGTTTTTTTAAGGTTATTCTCGGTATCCAATTAAATCAAGCCGGAAAAACTGTTTTTTCGCGATACTTTTCATCACAGTGAAAAGGGTCTGTCCGACAAAGTTTCGCGATGATCTCGGAAGCGGCCGAGTGACAAATCTGAAATTGATGCGACTTGGGAGCCAAATGAAGAAGTTTTGATAGGAAAATAGGAAAAAACGAATTCTTAAAACAAAAATATTTATACATTTTTTTTTTTTCTAAATAAATATACTAGCTAGGAAAAATATAATCGTTTATTTATAAAAAAGTATACGTTTGTAAACGGTAAAACATTGAAAATCAATTTATTTCCGGTGGAACCGTAAGTTCAAATTAAACGAGACGTGGTAATCTTTCTTGCTCATCATTTTCATCGAGCCCTCTACGAGATCATCGTGGAAGTTTGTCGAATGAATTGACTGACCGTCTTTCCTCATCGCCGGTTCAAAGAAAGTATATATTTTCCCCATAGAGAGCGGTGTCCTTTCTTCAAAAGTAAAAAAAAAAAAAAAACAATATCCCCCATTCAGAAGGTGAATTTTGATATCGTATATGTATACGGTTCTATCCTAATCGATATAATAATAAAATCCTCGTGTCGTTCGCGTACAATATGTGTACTCACTGCACCGTCAACTCGTATATCTGATCGGTCAGAGTTTCAAAACGATATTGATACTGACTTAACCAAAAAAAAAAAGAACAAATAAAAACATTTATGCAACGATGTCCGTATTCCTCCTTTTTCTTCTCTCTTTCCCTTCCGCTTCATCCCTCGATCACCGAGTTGTTCTCGGTTTTCGGTTTTCACTTCTAAAACCGAAATATACGCAAAGATAAAGCAGCACACCTACATCGGGACGATTTATGACCGACGATGTACACGTGACTGTGGTGTTTGCGTTTTTCCCAGACAGAAATGGCGTGTATATACAACAGGGGTTGGTACGCAGGGTTTTCCACTATGGCAAGAGGCACGCGCTGGGAGAATTCAGCTCACGCGTTTCATAAAGCATTTTCCAATAATCCGACCCTTCCTTCTCGTCTTGTGCCGCGCGGATTCCAAAAGTAACCGCTCGTAAACCAATCAATACTTTGAGGGCGATACCTACACTCTGCGTGGTGAGGTTCGCGGTTTTTGTTTTTAGTTTTCACTTTTTTTTTATTTTTTGCCTTCCCCCCCCCTACCTTTTTCCTCGACTTTCCCTTTTTCGCATTAGTCCGGCGGTGGTTGGACGTCAGAAAGTTAATTAGACGAGTCATCTCGCTGTCGTCTGCAAGCTAAATTAAAGGATGCTCTCCTTTGCGTCGCGGTTCGCCACGGAGGCGTCGGGTTAATTAATGAAATTAAGCATCCAGTCGCGGTGGTGCCTCTTTCAAAGTGATCGCGCTAAAGCGAAACGGACTCTCCCGTTTCCTCGATTCGAAGACTGTCTCCTAGATGTCCTTCTAGGCGGCTCCAGCTGGACACTCAATCGCCGGGTTTTACGCGTTTGAGAAACTAATCGCTAGATGGACGCAGTAAACTCGCATTTCGATTTAACGTTCCGTTGAATGATGCGTTATACGCAATTGATGAGACTTGTTTCACAGTCTATATGGACCCGTGACGATCACGTCGTATAAGCAGTCGCAGCGGCGTCGTGTGGAATCAAATTTGAAAGTTGTCGGACTGGTTGAACGGAAATACGGGATGAAACATCTTGATCTATTTATTCTCATTCCCCAATTCCCAGGTACGTGTGTGTTTGTTCGTTTTATTTTATTCATCTTCCTTTTATTTTTCCTCTCTTTTTCTTCCTGTATCCATCTTCCCCGCGCCCCTTACATTCCTTCGCGTTCAATGTTTTCGTCAACAATTTGTTTTTCAAACACAGTCGACAATTTCACTTCAAGTGGCCGCCGCGCCACTCGGTTAACGATTATTGGAAAAATATATTACGTACCTACCTACGCGAATTTTATCAGCAATATGTACTCTCGAACTGTTCCCGGAGCTCCCCTAATTCTGAAAAATTGTTTTTACCGTGTGAAATTTTTTGTAGCAAACGTAGGTACAAATATTAGAAACAGTTATTATCGAAACTGTATGTAAAATTATCGGTACATTTTCCCACCCCTTTTATGTACAAGACCTTTTATTATCATCATCCCAGGTTCTTAAGTTGAAAGGCGTAAAACCTCTCTCGCGTGTACACAGAGTGCGTAGCCAACTGTCGAACGATCCAACGCGCATGCGCTAAAATTCTAGAGCAAATGCAGATGTTTTGTCAGGTTGACCAACCGTCTTAAGTTCAGATGACAGGTCACCGCGATGTATGTAACCTCAAAAATGTTGGCCGTCCTGACAAAACAACTGCTCAGCGCATGCGCGTTGGACCATTCGACGGTTAGCTATTCACGATGTATATTCAGTCGATATATATGTTTTTTCTTTTTTTCTCTACCCAGCGTTCAGACACTCGCGAAGTTGAGTGTTTTGAAAAGCTCCTCAATTTTCGTGGCATAACCAATTCCCGCGAATGAAACCTACAAGAAAAATATATGGAAAAATATATAACCAAACGTCAGAACTGCGGAAAACCCTCGTTCTGCAAACAAGATCTTTATTCGTTCCGTCTGTTTACACATTTTTCTCTTCTTTATTTTTTTTTATTATTATTTCTTTTATTTTTTATCACTTTTTTTTCTGGTAAAAATACGTCTCTGGTTTACGATATTCGTGATTATATAAATAATCCATGTTCTTGGACTGGTTCAGCAGTACCATCGAAATTCTGCAACGAGGTTTGCGAAACGCGTTTGCAAATGTCGGAGCTTGCTGCACTAATGCATCTCTGTTGCCGAAGTACTCTCGTTATACTGCAGGTGGTGCGGTGTGCAGAGAAGTTTTTGGTTAAACTGCACGACGCCGAATTTACAGACTGTTGCAATTCACGCTCCGTAGTGACGAACCACGTAAATAACCGAGCATGTATACCGCCATGCTACGCTGCACGATGTTTACTCGGGACTTGGAAACGATCCCAGCAGACGACGAGCTTCCAATTGCAAGATGAAAGCTGCGGCAGCACCAGCAGCAATAGCGTGGACTGACTTGAGAAGCTAATCAAACCGCCGTGGAAGCTGCAGCTTGGGAAAAATTATAACGAAAGTTTTGTTTGATAAAAAAACGGACAGCAACAGAAAAAAAAAAACGTTGCTGTGCTATCATCACAATTTTTTAATAAATTAAGCGCTAATGAAACTCGCGATACAATATTTAGAGAGCCTGGAAAAATTACGCTCGGTAGTTGATCGATTCCTTGGAGCATCGACACATATTATATATGCTAGGTAGGCATTTTTGAGATGAGGGGACGAAGCTCTGCGCGTAATGTACGTCTCGGATTGTTATCGTATACCTATGCTGATGGAGGTAGAATCCGTCTGTAAGGACTGTAAGTATCCTATACCTATACTAGGTATAATATTTCAACTTCAGACTGGAGAAAGCTATAAGGCTGCGATAAAGTATAGATGAGGAAATGCATATTTTCTATTTCTTCGGATATCGAGAATTCCTCTCTCACTTTCTCTCTCTCTCTCTTTCCTCATCGGTTACGTCACGTATAACATACATATGACTATACCTACTTGAAAGATATCTCTGCGCATCAATTCACCCTGCAGGCACTTGCGTCTTTCGCTTCACCCATGTTCCTTACACGTCCCGCGTCTTGTTTCACTAAACTTCATTTTTTGCTTCTTTTTTTCTTGATTTTCACTTCGCACGTCGACTACAACATGTCTTCTTTGATGATCACGCAATAAGATTCATTCGACAAAGATATGGATGAAATCCGTTAAAAATTTATGTAACATAATGTATATATATATATTACCTACGTATCGTTTTCACCTCTGCCGCTGGGTCGAAGCCTGGAGTCAAAGGCATTTTGACTTTTCTCGGAGAGAGGTATGAAATTATTTGTAAGCATTTTCTCTCTTATTTTTTATTATTATTATATCCACCCCCGTTGCTTTGAAGCCAATCTCTGTTTTCGAAACCCTCATATTTTTTCCTCTTCTTTTTTCATTCGCATTACAATTCGACGAAGTAACAAGAAAGTGTCCCGCGATCGCGCACGGAAACCTTATACCTTAGTTAATAGAAATCTCCGTCGATCGGTCGCACCCTCAATTTACCTACAACCTATTTTCCCACAGTCCAATTCGAACTCTCGAAGCAATTGACTTCCTTCGTTCATTATCAGCTTCTTCTTCGACGGTATTGCGGAATAGCGGAATCGGGGTACCGCATCCGTTAAAGAGAAAGGGTCAACGGTGTTTTTCTCACGGAATACGCCGCTGTTTCGACCATTCGACGGGGATGAAATTACCGGGAAAACGAATCGGTTTATTTCCCACGTAGCCACTTTATCTCCTATCCCGCTTCTCCTCAATCCCGATATTCCACACTCTCGATTACCGCAGCGAACACGTGGGGGTGCACAGGAAAAAAGGCAGCGGATTTTCCCACTCAACACCCCGCACTGCCCGTCGCTTTTCGGCCGTTTTTTCTGCCTCTCCACCCTCTGCAAGATCCTCCCCCGTTTTGCCCCGTGGTGCAATAAAACCCTCGCTATTCTTTAACTTAACTGCTCCCGCGCCTCGCACCCTTTGTCTACGGTGAGTGAGGAGAAGGAGGAGGGATTAGAACGAAATGAAACTCCGTCTCTCACCCCCAAAAACAACCGGCTAATGAAGAACGTTTTCCCCTAACGCTGCGGCGCCGGAGGAAAAAGATGAGCGAATGAACGCTTCTAAAAAAATTCGCCGTAAGATTACCGACCCTGTGATTGACGAAGTTCGGGTAAAAATTAGAAAGATAAAACATTCTGTTTGTTCGATTACACATCTTATTCAGAATTGCAGACTTGGTTTATTTTTTTCAAATTTTTCATCTACACAATAGATTGGACTCGGCAAATATTTTTGGTGATCGCATTTTTGTATCAATCAGTTATTCGTCATTAACTTAATTATAGTTGAACAGATTTTTTCTGCAACAGCTTCTATACGACTGATTAGATTGACGTCTTCGGATTTTCATCACGACACTTGATTACACGAACAAGAATTTCTTCAACGTCTAAACGAACCTATAGTTTTTTTTCTTTTTTTTTCCAACTTTTACTGCGAAATCGGAATCCGCGAATATCCGATGATTATCGTAGAGCAGGGAACTCAAAGCACATCCAACGGCATGCATAACGCATACCGATTTTACCCTCTTATACGTCGGCGTTTCACTACATTGGATCTCGGAGCATTAGAGATAATGAATTTTTCATGAAGTAAAGGCTCGAATCACTTCGAATTCGTGAAAATTCTTATCAGCTTTTATATTTCGTTATAATATATAAGGTGAACATAGCGTAACGCGTTTGCCTGTGAAGTAAAGCAAGGTGTTTTTAACGGAAAGATGAAGCTTATCGTGTCTGAAGGTAAAATTTCAGCTTGTTCCAAATATATTTGCGTATATATATAAAGAAAATAGCAATTGATATTGTAAATATGACGAGCACAGGATACACTCGATCTTTCAAACGACTTCCGAAGTCGTTGGCAAATCTGAAATGTAACGGAAATATTTTGCTCACTAACCGCTAATTCATTCTATTGAAAAATTCTCCAAACGACTACAGTTAACGGCTATTCCGGGCCGATGACCCAGATTGGTCCCCCAGCTTTAACGTCATCGGTAAAAAGCTGATCCTTAGCTCAAGGAATTGACGCAAAACTCGTTCCTGTGCACGAGTTCTTTTCGCAGGATTATTTTATCCTCAATCTTTCCCCCGGACGTGAAGAAAAAGGAAAACGGAAGCTGCTCGTCTGCGCGTATGTTGTGTATTTCCGAAAATACCGACGAGGATTCAGCGCCCAATTTGGGGGTCTTAGGCAGTGGTCAGAATAATCTCCGGATGCTGGATACACGTCGAAAAATTCACGTGTTGTGCCCCGAAAAAATCAATCCAGTATTATTTCCGAGTCGATGATGATGGATTGACATGATATATGTATATAAAAAACTCTCAACCAATATCCCACGGCAGAGAGGAAAGGTGAGAAAAAAAAAACATTTAGAAAATTTCACGCTGAATTGAATCCTGCGTAGGAAATGGATATATTGAATCGTTTCACTTGCTCGATAAATCAAACTTCGTATCATATACTGAGTGCAGATGTATGATTTCGGCTGGATATCGGGAAGATGCCGTATCTGTATTATTATATTCCAGCTTGCGAGATAAATGCGAGCTGTCGGAAAAAGAGCGATGCCATAGATATCGAGAAAGCGAGAGGAAGAAAGAGGGAGACAGAGAGAGCTGTCAAGGTGTCATTTCCCATATTATTTCAGCCTGGATCTGGCCATATTATATACGATGTATACTCGTGCGAAAGCGAGGCAACCGGAGAGAAAGAATGGACCCAATGTGCTTTCGGAGAGCCTCGGTAGTAGCAGCCGTACGAAAAGCCTGTAGCAAAGCGCTCGACCTCACTCCCAAGAAATCTTTTGAGAAGAGTCTAATTTGTCTGAAAGCTGCTACACGAACGTATCGTGTTATAAAGGACCTTCAACAACACGCGATCATACGCAGAGTATATACCGTATGAGTTACGGTATTATTATACACTTGTCAAATATTTGGAGAAACTCTAATTGTAGAGGTACAGTCTTATATTGTAGAGGTTGAAACTTTGGAAAGATCGGTGAATATTTCAACGACGAACGATCGACAAGATCTGACTGTTTAGAGAAATTCATGCCTGATGTTTACCTTATGAACATCAAAAACTACATTTTACGTAAATATACAAGTAGTATAGCTATGAGAGTTTTGGATACAGATTCCTACTACCGACGTCTACCTCAGACTCAAACCCTTCTGCGCGGTGACGTCATCGCGGAGCAGGGTTCGAGTCAGGGGATGATGTCAGTAAGTGTGTTAATAGCAGGAATCTGTATCCAGAACTCTCAAAGTTGAATAATTTGACGTCATCGCAGAGAAAGGTTTGAGTCTGGGAAAAATGACGGTAAGTGGGTCGGTAGTAGGAATCTGTATCCAGAACTCCCACAGCTATACTACTGATAAAGGCCTATTTTTCAGCAAGCTCTGTCGGTTGTCGTAAGGTTGAAGATACACTGTCAGTCCAATTTGACTTCACTGTTCTTTCCAATAAAAAAAATGCCTTTTCCGCTTGAGCATAGGTGTCTGCGAAAAAAATGCAATACAGAAAATGTCAGCTTTTACTAGACTTTGATGAAGATTGAGCAGCGATATACATGATTATTTTATACGTAACTCAGTAAAGAATGTATAGTAATAAATTTCCCGCACTGAGGTGGAAAATGCATGTCTTTGGAAAGAAGAGTGCCTTACTGAATCAAATTTGTCTAACGGCGTACCTTCAACTCGACTGACGACAGTTTTGTCCGAAGACACAGAGTCCACTCATCATTCTACGGTAACTGCCAAACCTATTATCCTACCATTTTATTTTTTAATTTTTCTTTTTTTTTTTCCCTCAAACCACGAGGCCACCTGCTTGCTTCTATAGTTTAAATTTCTCAGAGGATTGTGAAACAGCAGGAAGAATGGGAGGGGGGTAGCGGGGATTTCCCACTAATTTTCTTTAATCCTTACGGAAGCTATACTTGTCCGGCAATCGCTCCCGATGAATAATAGTGGGTTTAAAACCCTTCGGTCGGTCGGGTGGGTAGCAGCCAGAATCCCGGGAGAGATAAAGACGAGGTATGTACGTAGGTTCTGTTAAACACGGAGTTGAATTCTCATTGGATTTCGAGAGACAATAGCTCAGTTAGTGCCGTTCCTAAACTTCCAATTACCGCCTACCGTTAATGTTGCCGAGCACTCGGAATTACCCAGAAGTTCCGACACCGCGCGACGCTGAGCAGTTACAGAGAGTGACATTAATTTCGGAAATGGTCTCGATTATCATTGCATTGTTATTATCACACCGAGTCACATTTTCAGAGCCCCATCAAGCACCGAGTTTCCGCCTTTAAAACACCGTCGAAACGGCGAATCAGACGAGATGCACAAATGGAAAAGTTCCCATTCCGCAATATGATACCGTACTCAGTCACCGCAAAACCGTCTAACAAGATAAGTTGCCATTTGTTAGTCGAAAGTCTATTCTCACAGTGGAGCTTGCAATAGCCAGCTTCGAGATTGCAGAGAGAAAGAGAAAGGGAGAAAAGTTGACGGGAAATGAAACGACGTGTGCACGTTGAGTTCCCGCAAGCTTCCGATACTCGATGCTATCCATTCTCCTGTAACTTTGAAGAAGGATAGTTACAAACGAAGAAGATGAGATCAAAACTGTGTTCCCGTTAGTCACGCAACGACATATTATATCGCGTTATAACCTCTACAAATCCTCTCTACCGACTGATGAGATAATGTTGAACGAGCACTACGTCTACCTGGAAGCTCGCAACTCAGTGGTTAGGAAATTTGTTTGTCGGATAAGGAGCTGTGCACCCTGGCGCACCACAGCCACTTAGGGTAATCGTAATATCGTTAATTAATTGTCATATCTCACTCGTGCGTGTAGCCACGGTCGATCAGTGCGGGAAAAGCGTTCGGCAAGTCCGGATGTCGCCTAGCTTCTATACCGCGATAACAACCCATTTGCTCTTCATCTCCATCTTCTACTTCTTCTCTTTCACCTTCTCCTGTATTATATTTGCACGTAGCTGGAGCTGGGATGAGGGTGAGGCGAGGATTCGAAGAAGCTATCCAGGAACTATCCCCTCCTGAAACTTGAGACCGGGACGAGGAACGCCTCGGCTATGAGGAGAACCCTCGAACAGTCTAGTGTCTAGTGTCTAGTCTGCCCCGTAGGCACTTACTCATATCGAACTTTGAAACTTCACTTATGCCCTGTCTCTTCTCTGCATCCTACACCGCACTGCTCTGTAATATGCGACGCCACGTTTTCAGCCCTATTTTATGAGCGGAATTAGATTTCGCTACAGTTTACATGCTTTTATCACTAATTATACGCGTTATTAGAATTTATGTACGTAGTAGGTATGCAGGCTTGTAGAATCTGATCATAGTTTCAGAGTTCCTTTATTTCTGCGAAGGATCGCGCAGAATCCTTCGAGAAATTGGCTCCCGGTCGATGGTACATGTACACCCGATCAAAAGTTCTCATGGATACAAGTCCCAAAACCAGTAGTTCCGAGATGCAGACTTCGGAAGGAAGGTGTCCAGATTTTTTTATAGCCATGGGTTTCGCGATTTTCATAAATTATAAAGCTTCAAGCAGACTTGAAATCAAATAAATCATTCAAAAAACTGCACGGTTGATTTTCAAAGATAACCAAGCAGCTGTGATTCGTTCCATCAGTGCATTGATTCCATCCATGAACTCGCTGGTTTACCGGAAGAAGGTGCAACGTCAGATTTCGCGTGAAGAACGAGACCCTCCGACTCTTACAATCATCGACTTGTCTTGTTTTGCAGGCGTGTGCGGAATCTCTACGAATTGACCGTGCCGTTTTTGAGTGATATATTTAATTTCAAGTCCCCCTGAAAGCTTCGTAATTCGTAAAAATCGCGTGTTCCATAAGTACCAAAAAATCCATACACCCCCCCTTCCGAAGCTTATATCTCGAAAACTACTGATTTTTGGGACTTGAGTCCATGAGAACTTTTGATCGGGAGGATATTTACTGTGACATATCTACTGAAAATCCAGCCAATTCAACCGAGAGCGAATTTCTATAAGGATTCTGCGGGGTCCTTTCGTGTCTTAAATTCTTTGCGAAATTTTTCACGTCTCTACGGTACCTTTTTCAGTAACTTCAAGTAACCGCTTGGTGTAATTTTCGATAGTTTGTACTGTTCAAGTCAAGTCAGACTACGAGCACGTCCAGCTTACTCGAAGTCATTGTTTCATTTATTCATTCGCATCGAAAGTACAAAACCATTATTACACCTTGTACTAAATAAATACATAAGACTTGGAATAACAGAGAAAGTACGATTTCGTGATCGCTGCATGTATAAATACCACGTTCAATCTTTCCCGGAGGTTTTACGCGGGTGAATTTAAGGCGAATGAGAACAATGGCAGGTTTTGGGACTGCGATTTAGAGAAGGTTGAATGGGCATATCACCCAGTCATTTTCTAGTTATCTCATGCCGCAGGGTTGTCGACGTTGGCGTCGAACGTCGGATGCGGGACGTCGTGTGTCTGCTCGAAGCCGAGGGTGTGCAACACACGCGTGCGACAGAATAACGCAACACACGGAAGCAAGTTGCTTGGACTATTACTCAGACCGTAACCCAACTTGTAATTAGTTTAATTCCATATCAAGCCGAGGGTCGGCGCTACGACGAAGGTAGCTGAAGAGAAAAGCTCAACCGGCTGCGCAAGGTCCGCTGCCTATTGTCCTTGTAAACCCGGTTAACGATAAGCACCTTAAGGGTCGGTGGGTATAGATACGTGCAATAAGAATTGAATGCCACCCACTTTAGCACCGACGCGATATCGGCTCGAGGGTGACTCTACGGTCAAAAAACTTTGGGCGCATGGAACTGTAAGAATACCCGATAATTATGCAGCCGCATAAACGATCTTGGAGATATCACCGGCTGTTATTTCAATTTTTTCAAGTAAACTGTAGAAATAATTTTCTTGCACAAAATTTTATATGGTGTCATATTTTCGTGCTTCTGTTCGTTTCTTCGACGAACGATGACATGGATACCTCAAGGTCATGTAGTAGTCCTACTTTTACCGACCGAGCTAAATCATCATTTGTCTTTTTATATTAAATAAACAAACGACCAAAAAGCGTTCAAATTTCGACGGTGCATTTTTTTTTTTTTTTTTTTTTTTTTTGTAGCAGAATTCAGGAAAGTTACTAATATTCCAAAAACCGTCAAAAAAAAATGTGTTTGTTTTTTTAATATACGAAGAAAAGGGTGAGTTTGCTCGGTCGGTAAACATAGGAGTAGTACATGACCTTAATTAGATGCGAGTTGAATTGGGGTAGGTAACGAAATGAACATTGCCTCGATGAATTAGTGGGATACTCGTATACGACGAACGCGAAAAAGGACCGTCAATCCTATGGGAGGTGGTTCTTCGACCCTCTAGCGCGCCTTTTTCTTCTCACCCTCTTTGAGGAACGGTTATGGCGGACAGCTAATAAAAGTAAAAACAGCGCTGGGTCAAAGACACAGACTCGGAGGGAAACATCACACTACGGACACCTAAATAGGAGGTTGCAAAGGCGGCGCCCCCAATTCGGCACCACCGTTTTGAAGAGGGTAGTCATCAGCAAAGCACACTTTCTTTCCAACGCTCAAATACCGCCGCCCCCATGGATTTACGATCCGTTACACCCTGCGCCCCGAATCAATATCGCAAAATTATGCCCTGCAGGCTGGAGCCTTGAAACGGGTTGAAAACTTTTCTTTCCACCATCAAATTTCCACTTCTGAACATCATATTTTATTCTCGCTCGCTTTTCAAACTCTTCTACGAACGGTATAAAACAAAAATAGATCAAATAATTTTTATGTCAAACTTTAGTGTAATCGTGGTGCCGCGCCGAGAGAAATTTCTACTTGTAATCGCTGGTTTTTATTTTTTAACTAATATAACTAAGCAAAATGTAAAAATTTATTTCGTAACTCTAACCAGGCTATCTACCGAGTGTTATTATTCTTATTAATTATGCAATAATAAATTGATGTTGAGTACTTGATTAGCTGAAAAAATATAGGAAACTAGTAAACAGATTCAATGTTCGCATTAACCAGAAGATTTACTATTGACAACAATAGTCACACTAAGTGGTTACTGTAACAAGACTGTCTTTTAACTCCAAGAAAATTTAAACCGCTATTGTAATGATAACTATTCTTTTAGAATTTTTTAATATTACCTTAACAAATGAGATTTTTCTTACATCATTCGATTAATCATTTACCAATGCTATAGAGGATCATTTATAAGTTTTACCCTGAAACTGGTCTGAAGTTACGCTTAAGAATCGACAAAGTTTCGAAAGCTCAGGCTAAACTCAACACGGCTGGATTTAATTAGAATAATATCTCATTCGTTTATCCACAAACAATACTACTAATATAGTTAAAACTTTAAGAACGAAACAGTAATGCGATCTTCCTTGGGTTACTAAAAACTGAACCCTCTTTATAATTAAATTTCCAGCGCGATTTGTTATACAATACATTTTTCCATGTTGGATAAAATTTTTTTAAATTCATTCAATTTAATTACACATTCTTGTATCACTTTTTCAACCCTTAAGTTTATAATATTTTTTAGTTTCTTAGATTTTTTGTTACATATTAAACTATTATTACGCGCATATGACGTATCATAAAATTTAGCGAGAAAGACGTGAAAAGAAAAGGTTAGCGACATCTAAATATTGCGGAAAATTCGGAACGTGAAAAATTGCAGGCATAACCTTCGCTGGGGTTTCGTGAAAAAGTAACCGGTGAACTACGTCGAAAAGTTTTCTAATTGCGTCGATGTTATTTGTGAAGGGAACAAAAAAATGGGCGGCAGAGGTGGCGAAGAGGCGGAGAGAAGGTTTCTCCTTAATCTTGGTTCAGCGGCGACAAATCGCGCGTCGTCGTTTTCCTCGTTTTCCTCGTTTTCGTCGATCGAGAAAAGAGATTCGAAAATTCTTCGCGGCTTACTTTCCCAGATTTATCTGCGACGGTGTTTTTCCCCCGTCGTCCGATGCTAAATGAAAATACCAAGGTGACGGAGAACAGTTTTATATCAACCCAAGCTTGCGAACAATCTCGGCATTCCTCTTCCATCCCACAAACTTCTCGGGAAGTTTACGTGTAACGGGAATTTAGTTACGACGTGTTCGACTTCTTCTTGTAAATCGTATTTGAGAAGAAAGAAAAAAAAAAACGAAAAAAAAAATAAGAAAGAAAAAAACCAGAGAAGGATTCGAGAGGCAAATAATCGAATACGTATTCACGTCAAACCCGAGAAGTATTTTTAATTTATCAGAGCAGCGAAAGAACGTATAACTATTATTTCTCGGCATCGATCCAGGCGATTCCCTGACCGCCCATTTTCCACAAAGCTCGACGTCGAGCCGACGCCGCGACGCTGCGGCGTATTTGTGGATTTCTACTTATCAGTAGTAGAATCCAGGCCAAGTCAGACGTGAGTCAGGCAATAAACCTCTACTGAACATTTTTCACCGAAATTTACCGCGCGCTATATTTACACCGAAATTCCAACCCGGTGCAGTCTCGAGTTCTCGCTCATCTCGAAAAGATTCCTTGCCCAAAAATCAAAGCCTTTCATTAATTTTATTGTAATATAGTCGTGTATTAAATATTTATCGCATCATTGTATTTATAAGCTGTGAATATCGCTTTAGAAATACCATGAAAAGAAGAAATACTCCAATTATACTTGAAAGTTTATTAGATCTATCGATCTTTCCTTTCAAATCGCTTTGAAATTGCTGAAAATATTTATCAAATTCGTTCGATTTCGTTCTACGATGGCTCATTTTATTTTTCAGAAAACTATGCACTACATAATAACTGAAACGGATCTTTTCTTTTTGCAGCCGTCAACTCGATACTGTCATTTGTTGTTTATCATCAACACTGGCGTAATTCTGCATTCTTAGTTATTTGCATTTAAACGTAAATTTATTTTGAAAAACCTTGACATGTATTAAGATCTCTGAAGATCCTTAAGGAATTTCAACAACATTGTCACAAATAATTTTAAACGTTCTGTCAAACAAGTTCGACAAAATTTTACACAACTAGTCTGATAATTTCGTTGAAAAAGTAAAAAAAAAATCATGAATTTTACTGTAAATTCAACTTTAATCTTAAATAACTTTTGAAAGATTAGATTTGGCATAAAATGATGACAGACTTTTTTTGTAGAACGTTCAATTCCCTAGGAAAATACGTTCTGGTGTTATCAGTACACTAAGTCGTGGACGAGTTATCAAATTCGAAAGTTTATCAAAAATATTTCCCATGTTCTTTAAATAAGAAATAGAAAATCGCAATGACGCACCTCTTAATATTAATATTAAAAGCTCGAACTTTGACGTCGTTCTTTCTCGTCATTTGGAACAATCGTTTCGACTTGAATTTTGATAGAAAAAAAAAAACAACAGTCAATTTTTTTGATTCAGTCTAATACAATAATGTAAAAATTGTAACTTATACCTTGCTTTTATCGATATTTTTTTACGATAGATTCAATCGTACCTTCTCGCTGCTCGTACAGAATTTTTTCTAACCATTTGTCGGATGCGCGGAAAGCTTGAAAGAGAAAAAATCGATTTTTCCCACTCTCTCGTCTCAAAATTAATGTCGGACAAAGTCGATGGAAAGTAGAAAGAAGAGAGACAACAGTGTCCGCGGTTATTCAACCGTTGAAATGCAATGTCAGAGGATATTGCACTTGGATAGTTTCCCTTATTGCTTCGTGTAGGTAAGCACCTTATAGACGTATACCTAGGAGGAAAGCCTGAAAGAGGCTTTCCCCTGTAGCAATTTTTTCTTTTCCATCTCTTCTTCTTATTTTCGCTTTCGCGTTATTGGCATTCGGGCGAATAACGCGGGACGTTTTCTGCGCTTCTGCCCGTTCATTGGTGCACTACGTGTACTCTGATTTGAGAAGTACGCTTGCACATAGGTGCCTGCATACCGTAAAGAACAAGCGTGCAGCAGCAGCAGAAATTTGCCGAGTGAGCGACGTCTTATAGAAGCGGGCGAACGCGCGTGTTCTCTTTGCGCTCGATTCGCCGAACGGAAGATCAAAAGATTCTACGGATATTGCAGCAGCTGGAGATTTAAATTCCTGGCAGCAAGGCTCCTATTGCTGTTTCTTCTTCTCCTTACGCTGCCTGCGCAAAACCGACGCCATTCGCATCTCCTCGGGAAAAATGTTTGTAGGTACCTACGCCAGGTGCGCACGGTTCTTTCGAGCTTATTTCCCCTCGGCAAACAGGCGATATAAATTTATCTTAAACTTGAATATTATTCAACTTTCGGGAGCGCCCCATCCCTCCTCTTTTACGCTTCGAGGTGGTTATAAAACATCCCCCTTTGCCACCTGAACTCCTCGAGCTCCGCAAGTTAAGGATACCTGCGCGGATACGCCAAGTGAATCGCGAAGCAGCAACACTTGCAAATATTTCCTCGGATAATATCCTTCCTGACCTCTTTCTACAGCTTATTCCCCACCCCGGCAATTGTCTTTTACTTTACTTCGCACTCAATTATACAAGCTGAATAATATCTGTGTGTACACCCGGTATAACTTTTCGGTCTGGCAAACTCGGAGAGAACCGCGTGGTTGTTGTTGGATGTTTGATATTTGAAGAATTTCATCATAATCTTTGCTCTTCAAATACCTGAACTGGTACAAGTTTTTGTTGATATCGCGTTTATTCGTCCGTTTCTTTTTTGTTTACTTTTACGAGTGACGGATCAGCGGCGTTCGAAACGCCTATAAAAACGTCCCAAGTATGAGAGTGGTATGCGTTAAATGAAAGCGCTAACCGTTTAATAATAATCCTGTAGTAACGATAATAATCTGACGAGAGGATGAAATATTACCCGACATATTAACTTGGAATTCTCAACAAGCCGGGTGAACTTTCTCTGCAGTGTTTTTAATCAAATGAAACCGAGTTGTTCAACTTTTATTCCACTTTATCCTTTCGCGGTGAATGCCAGACCAAGCTTTACATTTAAATTCATTTCTTGGCCCGCCTTAGACTTATTCTGGCGTAGAAGGGAAGAAAATGATTGGTGAAACAGTTTCACTTTGCACACGTCAAATTTTTCGTTATGCACATTTGTTCCTCGAGCAAACGGGATATTTTTATACGGTACATTTCCCTTGAATATAACCTCGGCATTAATCGACGCTAATCAAAGTAGACACACACCGCCGCTTAACGACCCTGTACATGTACAAAATGATTATAATCACCGGCTAATCTGCCTACGCTGAACCGTAGTTTGTACTACACCAATACACGTGTCTGTCTACGGCTAATTCGAATCCCCTACAAACGCCCGACTATAAATATACACGCCCTGATACGAAAAGGGATAATTACACGGGGTGTCTTGTCGTCATATGCGTGATTATACACACCCTTGTATATTTGTTCTCCCGGCATTCGCGAGATTGAATTAATTACAACGACGCTATAAACCGAAATTGACGGATAAACAATTCGAGCCTTCGTTAATTATTTACCGAATTAACCGAAACATTTTCCGCGGCTTAAAAACACCGTTATTCTATTCACCTCCTTGACTCAAAAAATATCTTTATATATTCTCAGATGTGACTCAATTTTTCTACCATAAAAAACGTGCGTTGTTACTAGGTTAAAAAAAAGCAATATATAATGCACCCAGATTTAAGTGTATCCCTTGAATGTCGCGCGATAGCAAAATTTCACCCCAATTATAAACAAATATTATAATATAACCTATAAATTATAATACCGCAATTATTTCCACGAGGTATGGAAGTGGTAAGAGCAGATTGTGAATTGGCAAGGAGGATGTGTGCAGTTACGGAAGTGGTCGGAAGAGGAGTCGTACCGTGTACCGAACTTCTGCATGTTTGTCGGCAGGATTTTGTTGGCTACGGTATAACTAGGAAGTCTGTTGCGCGAGCCGGATGTTAAGTGCAAACCCAGTTACACTCCGGTACAGTTTGGTTTTTTCGAGACGGGAAGACGAGTTCGTTACGTAACGCTTTGCCTCATTAGCAATTCCCAAGCCAAACTCGCGCACAGTTACCACACGGCATAGCATTAAGTATTAATTTACATATAACCGGAATTTCTAAATCGTCCGGCGAAATTCACGTTTCGGAAGCTCGAATTTCATCTTTGATTTTCTCTCATCCAATCTAATTTGAAACGAATAAATAAATGAAGAAAACATAACGGGAATTATAGGAAGAAAATATGTAAAGTACGTGTGTATAACTCCGGAAGTAATTATTTTATTATTCATTTTTTCATCCTCTCTACCACTCGTAAGAATCCAATACCTGCTCGATTTTTCCCAATCGTAAATATTATAGCCAGGCGTTACGCGTCGCCCGGCTTCTATCTTCACCCCCTCGTAACTCGCCCTATAAGATGAAAAACGAACCGAAAAAACGCTTTTTTTTTGCCATACTTTTCATCATCGTGAAAAGGGAAGAGTCCGTCGGTCTGTCCGGCAAACTTTTGCAACGATCTCGAAAGCAGGCGAGTGAAAAATCTGAAACTGATAAGACTCGGCGTCCAAATATTTCTCGGTAAAACATTGTAAATCTATTTATTTCCGGTAGAACCGGAAATTCAAAAATTGAGCTGGACGTGGGAATATTTCACGCCCATCATTTGGTTGTAAAATCGGGTAGGTAGGTTGAAAAATTTGTCATCCAGCCGTTTTTGAGATCATCGTGGGAGTTTGAAGTTGAAAAAAGTGACTTGCGACCGAAACCAATAACTTTCAGATTTTATCATCAAAGGCAATAAAAAGTAAAAAGGAGGGTGTGACCTTGTACTTCCACCGTGTCGCGAATTCAGTGTAATAATTTTTGAATCAAGGTACGCGTCAGTTTCAAGACCTGCAACCATTCGACTGTGTCAAGCGATGACAGGAGGGGTGGAATTGAGATAAGCGTCAGGATCGAGGCAACGTTGATCCGAGGCTTATCAGCGAGGCTCTTGGAGCCCGGTGAAACGAGGAACACGCTAGGAAGAATTTTTACTTTCGAACAACGAAAATTCAGTATTCACCAAACAAATTTGGTGAAATTTGAGACATACTTTGGTCGAATCCACCAAAGGCAGCTTTGTTACTTTGTAATCAAACTGTAAAAAATTGAAGATGTTTTAACGTAAAGCGGCCGGTGTGGTCACTACCATAAAACAACGTTCATGGTCAATTAAGATATTAAACATGAAATAGCGTCGGATTTCCACCAAAAAATATTCTACAAAAATCCACACCGCATATATTTTTACACTGCAAAATTTTTAAATTTCCCTCTAACCGATGATGTTTCCTAATTTTTTATTTTCAGAACTGGGAGGTGATGAACACCGCGGTTTTGACGGGTCGCCAGGTCTCCCAAGCGATGAAGGTCTTCATAGTCAGCCAGGCAGGAAAGGTGGCCGACGTTACTCTGCAGTCGTCCTGCCACTCGGAGGACGAGAGTGTCCTTAAGGTAGGCTGCACGATCGTCGAGTGCCTATTTTAATCGCGAGACATTTTCAATTTTAAAGTTGGCCAAAGGAAAGGGGGTGGAAGTTTCCCCGGCGCATTGCGCGGCTGTTTCTTATCTTTTTCTCTTCCCTTCTCCTCACTTTACTTCGACTTCTATACGTGTGCAGATGTACAATCGCTGCGTACTTTCTCTCTCTCTCTCTCTCTCTCTTTTCTTACTTTGCGAGCAAGTTGTTTGCCCCCGGAATACCGCAACGAATCTTCTCCACTTCAGTGTTTCCTTTTTGTTCCCTTTCTCCTTGATTACGCGTTATCTATTTTTCTTGTCTCTTTCTCTCCTAATTAGAATTTCATACGTTGCCCTGCCGAATAGTTATACGATTTCTAATCACACTGAATCAATTGAGACGATTTCAATATTGTACTCTCTAAATTTCCTTGTAGTGAAAACCGCACAACTCGCAATATGGAGCCGATATTCACTCTTTAAGAGTAAACCTTTACACTCCAAACGCTTGGAGTGAACAAATTCACTCTAGATTTCACTCGATTTAGAGTTGCGCAGTTTTCACTATCGCCTAGTGAATTTTTCACTTCAAGACATTGAAGTACGACGAAATATATTTTAATTAGGTATCGAGGTGAGAAAAGTTTCGCAGATTCGTAACAATGCACAATGCAACTTTTCACGTGAAACGGTGAGCAACAGTGGCTGAAAAATTGAATTTTTATCGATATTCCTGATCGCCCGGAAGCCGAGAAATGGCGCAATATAGCTTGAAAGAGATGTTCAAAGTATTTCATTAAAGTTTCACTGCGCGACTCGACAGTTTGAACACGTTTTCTCAACTCTGCACTGTATTCAATAACCGATCAAAGATCGAAATTTCCAGTGGTGATGTTTTATTCGGTGAGTTTGAACCAATTCGTCGCAGCAAGAAGTCATTTTGAACCAATTAACGTGAGAAGAGCTGACTCACGTACCAATTGCGATAAACCTTAAGTATGCCTACTTGTGGATTTCCCAGTTTGCTTTTTAACCGTGCTCAGCAATTACCAGTAAGGAACGAATCACTTCACGCGTTTTGCTCGAAAATGTGTATATGAGGCATTCCACCCCAAACCGACCTACGTCAGACCCTCACCTGCCATCGGCCATTTTATTTATTTTTAAGTATGGTGTAGAGTGCACAAAAATTTCTTCCTTTGAGTTTGAGATTTTTCGGACCACGGGTTTGATTTTTACCCTTACGGAAAAACAACTTGGATTTAAACTTGGCCTCTCAATTATTTTCTTATAAGAATTTGGCATTATCTACAGGATGTTCTATTTTTTTAAATATGCTCAAATCTATCGAAAACTGAGCATTCAATTGAAAAATATCTCGGACAAAAGTTGTTGTATATGAAAAGGGGCATCGGACGAGTATTCCAGTTTTTGGGTCCGGCTCCTCTGCCAGGCCCATTGAGGCCCAACTTTTGTTTTTCGAATAGAAGCTCCTAGCATTTTCTCAGTTCTCATTGGAAAGTGAGTCATTTTTATTGCGAGTCATTTTTTGGTTTTTGTCTCCGACCAGTCCCAAAACGTTATTCCAAGTTTATCGTGAAAAGAGTCACGATACGTAAATCCTTGCAAAGAGTTTAAAAATGAGAACGAGTTCTACGATGAACAGAATTGTTCAGCATTGAAAACTGCTTAGGCGGTTGCTTGCGTTGTTTTTTATAAATTGTATATAGATTTCGAAAATAAAAATTTATATTCCATTGGTTATTTCTCACTTTTCAGTTACTTGTTTCGCCTGTGGCTTCTAAGCCAAAAGCTATCCTCAAAATTTTCATTTTCTCAACAAAGAATTCCCGAGAAAAATTGAACGCCAATCAATTAAGGCTATTCATCCGAAAATTGGGTTTTTATATTTTTGGGAGTGGTAAAAACCGAAACCGTTATCCAAAAAATCTAAAACCCGATGAAAGATGGTATTCTATTTTATATACACTACATCATATTTAAAAATGAATAAAATAGCAGATGGTGAGGGTTATACGTGGGTCCGTTTACGGTGGAATGCCTCATACACAAAAGTCAGAGTTGAAATAAAAACAAACGGCGTACGTATTCACACGGTATCTTGAACCGTTTAGCGAAGTAATAACCGGGTGAAGATTCCTTTGATAATAATTCCATGGTGGCTAGGAGAGGTCCTGCGGGTGAAATGCAAACCGGTATTATAACCGAAACCTTCTTCTCCTCAGGAAGGAAAATACGCTTTTCTGGGACACCGGCCGGGGACGGGAAAATATATTACCGTCTGAAAAACGTGCCGAGGTCACGCTAGACGGTATTAAAGTCGAAAGTTGAAACTGTAGAGAAGTTGAAACTTTGGGGTCGCGGTTTTGCGGCGGTCGCGTGACAAAGTACCTTTTGAATTTACTCTTTCTTCGCCTCTGCCACGTCGCGGTGGCTCATTGTCAGCACGCTGGACCAGCTCTCTCTCTCTCTCTCTCTCTCTCTCTCTCTCTATCCCCCCCCCCCTCACTATTTTTTACGCTCCTAGACAACCAGAGACACGGGTCGGGCAGAATTTCCTATCCAACGAGCACTTAGGCCAGTGGATTTTCGGTTGTCACTCCATCCGCGACGGCAAGAGCTTGCCCGGAATTAATGGGTATCCATCCAGCTACCCTCAGATATCTTGAGACTGTTCACCTCGCATCACCTCATCCGCTACATTCTGTTCCAGATTCGCGAAACGGGGCTTGTTTGCACTAATTGAGAGTGATCTTAGTCGATTCAAGATTCACCCGCGTGAATCTGAGACCCCGGCTCGTTCTTGAAATTTAATCGGGAACACCGCGGAGATGCGGGCAAAGGAAACAGCGCTTCGTACGAAATCTCGATGTAATGCAATACCTGTTTTGCAGAATAATTGTGATTTTGACGATGTTGTTTTCTCTTTGAGGATGTACCCTGTAACCCCTCCTCCTACCAATCTCTCATGTTAATTCCGTAGAAACGAAAATTACCAGCCGGCTTAATTACTCGTGTACTCTCTGTCTACCCTGGCGACGTTCAAAAACACCCTCCTTCGAGTCCATGGATGAATAAATCGGAAAATGAAAACGCCGCTCGCTATTCCCGGTCGACGTTTCATCCTGCGCATTATAAGCGCCAATCTCACTCAATTTCTCCCCGTCTCGCTTCGCCGGCCAAATATTCCAAGCTTTTTGTTCTCGGTCGTTTGTTTTAATGAATTCCATCCGAATTTCCTATATTCCCGATACCGCGCGAACGGGAACGAAAATGTAAATTTAATGCGATTTCAGAACTGCGCAAAAGCATCTCTTCTTTTTACGAAATTATAACAGAAAGGAAACATACATTCTTTCATGATCGTTGACCTCTTAGCGATCGCAATTAATCACGCGTTTGCTGTACGAAATATGGTAGAAAATTAAGCGTAAAAAAAAAACAAAAAAAAAATGAAAAAGAAAACGTTACTTGAGCTTGATTCTTGTTATTTATAATCACTCGCGCCCGATTACCGATTGACCGTCGAGAGTTCTTCCGTAGTTTCAATCCCTCGTTACTGCAGCAAGAAATTCTGAAAGCTTCGTTAGCTGTACGAGTTCAAACTGCCGAGTAATCGTTTGTAGCAATTAACCCCCTATGATATCCATGCTCTCTTTCGTTATACTGAAAAAACCCTGAACCCGGCAAGTTTTCTCGATTTGATTTCGGTTAAAATACATCAGGACTCTCAGGCTGTGCAAATGGATGTTAAAACGGAAAATTGTATGTCACAAACGTGAGACAGAAAGACGGCACCCGTCATCCACCCATAACTCTACGGTCGAGACGTACTTGGAAAAATTTAAAAGTTGAAATGAAGTTCGTGGCGGCGGCAAAAGCCTGACTGTCTGTCTCCGAAGAAATACAATCGAATCCTCCCGGGAGCCGTACGAATTTTATCACTATATACGCGTGTATGTATATATATATATATATACACACACGATTTTTTCTACAGTGTGAAATGGAATTTTCGATCCGAAACAGGGGAAGTTAACTCTTGACAGTCGTGCCAGGTGAACGAAACGAAACGTAGCTTGGGGGGGGATAAGGGTTTCAGCGTAAAAAAAAACACTTTTTTCGTTATTTTTTTTTTAAATTATGGATTGAGCAAATTTATTCAAACCTTTTGTACATTATTAAGTATACTTTTAACAATATTCTATAATTTTTTCATGCGAAAATGTTGAAAAACAAGCCGGTGACAGAGCTTGCCCCAGAACGTCTAAGAAAAAAAACAATTTGCGGTGTTCACTATATCTCGGTCGGAAATTATCTGAAATCAAAAATCATTAAAATTTAGTCAAAGTATCATCAAATCCTCCCCCCAGCGTTCTATGATTATTTTTTTTTTCATTTAAAAATTTTTGGTGGCCATCTAAAGTGTAAACTGCTATTTTCCGCGAAAAATTCCGCCATTTTGTGGGTGGGAAACCCCCTTAATGTAAAAAAAAAAATTTTATTCAAACGTTCGGGGGAGGTATTTTATATGTAGAAAATGTGTACCAAGTCTGAAATGAATCGGTCAAGTAGTTTTCAAATGGCAGTGAACACGGACTTTGAAAAAGTAGTTTTGAGAAAAAATCACAAGCGCACGATCCAACGTACAACGACAAACTGACGCTCGTCTCTCGTTTTAAAATATTGTACAGTGTACAGTATACACATACAAATATAAAATATGTCTTCATGGCTTTACTTACCTGCCTTTACTAAATAAAATATTTTCGAAAGAGGATAATGGACCAGAAAGATAGAAGTGAATAAGCTTTATACCTGCTGTCAGAGCTATAGTGTTAAAGGGCAGGAGACTAACTAGACAATAACTTCAAGAGTTTTGCTCAGATCGACTTAAAATTTTGATAATATATTCTTGAAATGTTTAACAATAAGATAAGGCAAAAAAAATTCGATTTTTCGAAAGTGCAAACCCTTATCCCCCCCCCCGTTAAATGTTTGTTGAAAAATTTGAATTTCCAAAGTAACTTAGTTCGTAAATTCTTTACGTCATCGCTACTCTCTCTGGGAAATCATTTCGCTATTATAATTGAACCGTAAGAGGTTTTACTGTTATTATCAACGCATCGGCAGGCTGCAAGATGATGGCAGAAATTTTGCGATGTGCATTTTCAATATCTTCTTTTTTTTTGCAAATATTCTTTCATTTTTAATCCGCCCTGTCATCCGCACCCTTCTAACAAGCAGTCGAGGGTGGATAGGCCGTAGATCCCTGCAAACCATTACGGCGACTGATCGATGACCGTGCAGTGCAAACCTTTCCGTCAATAACATTTCATAGTCGTAAAGTTTCGTCCCACGAACTCGATGGATCACTCTCGCAGCACTTTATACCTGTACTCTTTGTCCTAGGAAACTGTAAAAATTGGGACGGCGGAAATGAACTGCCACTTGTTTTGAGTTTGGAAAATATTTATTCACACACCGAACTGAGTATGTTTGAATCGTGAACAGTGCACGAATTATTCTCCATGTGTCATGGTGACAGACAGCGAACCCTCGTCCCTTATGATCTCTGCGCCCTTGTACGCCTCGGGTTATTTTCCCAAACTCCTTGTCACACCTCGTGTCATCATCCTTGCCAAAAGGAATCTTATGTCAGAGAGACTTGGAACTAAAATGAAATTCCCCCATTTCAATTTGCGAACAGACAATTCCAAGGTTCCGATGATGCAAGATCTGGTGGTACGGATTCGCGAAATTTCAACTCATACCAATTGCACTCTGAACACCACGAGTTTTGCTCATCCGTGTACACTCAACTTTCCTTGTCTGAAAAAAAAGATTTTTATAAACCAGCTTCTTGACGGAAATCCAAAAAGATGTTGATCAAGACCGTTGTAGTTACAGGGTCATCCCAACCTGTCGTAAGAAACATTTTTCCAAATTCCGGGTTAACCCAAAATCACCGCGAACCTTTTGTCCAGGTGTCGTCGTCCTGCAGTAGTGTGTACGTCGATGGTTCGGAGATCCGAGGATCTAGCAATGCCTCCGTTCTGGTCAAGTACGGAACGTACACGGGTCTGGCTCGGTTCACGGTCTGGATGCCGGAGTTTCCATTGGAGGTGACTGTGACTGACAGCCGTCTGAGCCAGGTGAAGGGATGGAAGGTGCCGGACGAGCTCTCCTCTTCGAAGAACAAGCGGAGCTTGAACGACACGGAGGACGAGGAGCTGGAACGGTCGAAGAGGAGTCCGTCCGCCGACGAGAGGTTCCGGGGCGATAGGTGGTCGGATTCCGGTACCGGTGCAGAAGACCGGACGGCCAGCTGCAGGTTGCGTTTCCAGCAGAGTCCGGTCGAGGTCCACGCCAGGTTCCTGGCGGCCGATCACGACTCGGGCCGGGTCTCGTACTTCGTCAACCGGCGGACCTGGCTCCGGGTTACGGACCTCGTCGTCGGACTGCTCCGCGTCTCGGATCATCGTTTCGCCACCCTCCAAGGAAGGATTGTCCAGGGTCGGAGCTTCGGCAGGACCGAGGTCCAGGTCGTCTCTCCAATCACTGGCCGCGTCATCGGCGCCAAGGAGGTCAAGGTCGTCAGCGACCGCGTCTCGGTCGCACACCTGTCGGTCCGCGTCGTCTCAGGACTGCAGCTCACCATCTCACCGGACACTGCGATCGAGAATGGCTACATCGCCGAGACTTCAGTCACCCGGAGACTAACCGCTCAGTATCAGGTAACGAAACTTCGTCGAATTTCTTTGATTTGGTAATTATACTATTGTCGGTTTGAGTAATGTTTTGTTCATCTCTGAAATATAATGGTTTCGTGATACAATGCCATGGAGAAAAGGGTGTACTATAGTTATAAGAGTTCTCGAGGTACAGATTTCTACTACCGACATACTTACCGACATTTTACCCAGATTGAAACCCTTCTCCGTAATTTCGTCATCACTGAGAGTCCTTGAGTCCAGGTGGGATGTCGGTAAGTAGACGTCGGTAGTAGGAATCTGTATCTCCAGAACTCTCATAGCTATGCCACTAATGGGTATACTAAAAATTCACCCAACTGTGGTACGGTAATAATCTGACATCCCGCAACAGTATTAGGATTAATTTTATAATACTAGGTATATGAAGTATGAGACATACTTCAGGTGTGATAAGAATTGGGATGGAAGATCGGAATAGTGTGACTAGTGCAACGGCAAATCCATCTGTCACCATACCGTATGCAAATTTTTAGTCTACCATTTTCTCCGTGTGCTTATATTCATCCGATAGAGGTGGGGTCGAAATTTACCAATATTGGGCGACGTAGACTATTATAGAAAAATTGCTCTGGTCAATTAAAAAAAATTCGACATCTCACAGTGTTAATAGGATGGTGTAGAATAGTTTAGTGCAGTGTTTCCTCAGAGTATAGTACAGCAAACATTTTTCTAGTCATTATTAACTGTGAAACATTGCCGTATACCTTCATCAGTAAAGATCCAAGCTGTACCAACATCATGTCTGCACTTGCAAATTTTCTCATTCGTTATCTATCTCTCACGACGATGCACGAAGATCCGTTTCGATATTCCAGGAGGGCCTGCTGGACATAGACATCGAGTTTTCGGACGGATCCCACACGCCGCTGAGGGAGGTGACGGTAAACGACTATCACCTGCTTGTCGAGAGTTTGGACCCAGAGGTTGTGGCGTTTGCTCCAATGGTGGCGTCGCATCACCCCAGGGTTATAGCCGTCGGTGAAGGTCGGGGTCACCTTTTGCGTGTCACTCTTCAGCTGGCCGATATCTGTCGGCTGCCTAATCGGCGCTCGAAAAATTCACCAAGACCACCGGTGGCACCTCTGGCCACAGCCGCCGCCCATGTCGAGGTCGACTTTGCGTCCAGCGATCTACCCAACCGGCCAGAATTTGTCCAGAACGACGGTGGCGGGATGGTCGGCTCTCACAGAGAGAGAAAGAACGGGAAGGAGATGGCGCCCGACCTCCACGACATTTTGATCGGTAATTGTTTGGCTCAAGTTTTTTATACCAGTCGTTATGTAAGCCTGAGAGTTTGTACTCTGACGGTGCGCTTCAAGAGTGTTATTGGTACTATCGAAACTGTAAGTTCATAGATTTTTTTACCGATTGCTGAACAGTCAGGAGGTTCGGTAGAGACTCGCGTCTTATTACGGGTACATTTCTGTGTCCCCGAAAGCTCCCAATCATTAATTATGAGCAACCTTAGCTTAGCTTTGTTACAAAATTACAGAAAACGAGATTATCACATCCAAATTCGGTCTAGTGGAGATCGGAAGAAAAATGATAAAGACGTGATTTGAAATCGATAAATTTTGCGTCCAGCAGCTGGTTGTACGGTGCAACGCATCCGAAGAAACACTCTTGAATCCCACCAAAAATGCGCATTTGAAAGCTTGAGCCGTTGGTACTGTTGTGCAGTAGTGGGTTGTTCGTAATAGCTTGCAGTGTAACATTGTTGAATCGGAAGTAAAGAAAGTATGTAAAACAGAAAAGAATCGTGGCGCGGATGATGGGGTCCCTCGCACTGTTGTCTTTTGCTTTTTTTTTTTGTATTTTTTTTTTCATGTTTTATTTTGGGTCGTCGTGCAGCCGAGGATTTCCGCCTAGTTTTTATTGGCCAGACTGTTTTTCTTGTGCGAAGGGGTACCAATGAAAGACGAGAACAACCACGAGCCCACGGTGCAGGCGCATCAGGCGCGTCAGGCGCAGCAGCACCACACGGCTATAGCTAATGGCATGTCTTCAGGGGGAATGGGTGGCGTTGGGATCCGTCATCACGGCGGTCCGCACATGACGCCTCTAGAGATCGGCATGTACGTTCTGTTGGCCGCGTTCTGTTTCGCGATCGTCGTATTCGTCGTCTCCTGCGTCGTTTACGCCAGCAAATTCAAGCCCCAGCCTCCCGACTACCCCCTGCCCACCATCCCGGTTCTCGGTGCCGCCAGGGCCGCTGCCAGTCAACTGGCCCCGAATCGCCGCCCCCGGGAATCGACGACCAACGCTCACGACTGGGTCTGGCTGGGACGAGCGACCCTCGAGAGGGCCGCATGTGCCCCTCAGCAGGTACGTCGAGCCGTCTGCGCAAAATGGGACTGAAGAACGCTTACAAGGAAGGTATCCCAGATCGATTTCTCCGATTTCATTCCATTTCTGATATAATGTAGTAGAGTAAAAACTAAGCGACATATATTTTGTTTCATCTGCCATTAAACACTTTAAGGGGGTAAGACCACCCTCCGAAGTAAGGCATGTCGAGGGGCGAATCAGCAGTTTTTTTTTTTTTTCCAATTGATTTTCCAGTTGGATTGGTGAAAAAATATTATATTCTTGTGGATGAAACTGCCAGGTCGTCCCTTGACATGCCTTATTTTGAAGCGTGGTTTGACCCCCTGAAAGTGTTTAACGGCAGATATAAAAAAAAAAGTACGTGTCACTTAGTTTTTAGTCTACTGTAACACAATACAAAAGAAAATCAAATCGGAGAGATCGACCTGGGATACCTTCCTTGTAAGACAATTTGCATTCGTGTGGTTACTGAAAAACTCTGGTGAGATACGTTCATCGTTACAATAACGAATCGATATCGTCTGAAAAATTTAAAGTAAATGGGTTGATCAGCCTTTGAGATATTGTGGATACCGCAAAATATATCACCGAGAAAAATCGTTGCAGTTATTGTCAAGAACAATGCTTCCTATTCATTGATTCTAATTTCAAGAAAAAATGGAAATAAAAAAAAAAATAGGAACGAAACTCGATTTCTATATTTTTCACTGAGTCAAACCCTAAACGTATTGAATAATCGATTGTCAAGTCACCCACTTCGTTAGCCGACCTAAATATTTTGTTATTGATACCTCTTTAAGAACTGTTCAATAACCACATGTGAACATTTTTCTCATTGAAAAAGCCTGGCTTGTGATAAATTCGCGTTGAGATTAATGGTGGTTTTCACTGTTCGCCAGGTTCGCGTCACCAGTAATCCACTGGCTGCCGAACCTGAAGAAGAATCTGGGGAGCTCGGAACCAGCTTCGATAACCCAAATCACATCGAGCTCCCGTCTGTGCGGCCGTCGGCGCCGGTTCCGATCGACACGACGACCTACTGCAAGAAGGACAAGACGCCACGTCATTCGAGCAACAAGTCGAGCATGCAGCCGAAACCCTCGTCGACGCAGATCGAGTGAGTTTCGCCCTTGAACAAGGGGCTTCCCCGTTTTTCCGCAACCGCGTCTTCTTCGGGCTTTACCGGGCGAACCATTCAAGCGCTAACCGGTTTTCACCTTCCAGCAACAACGACCTGCCACCGCCGCTGCCGCCTCACGGTATTCCGCCGCCCGTATCGAGCGACAACGCGAACGGGAACAACGACGACTACAAACCCCCGGTTCCGCCGCACCGGAACACCGGAGTTATAGCGCGGTTCCCCGACACCCCGAAGAAGCACCATCACAGGGCGTCGAGTGGCAGCCATGGGAACCATCGGCACAGCAAGCATCACAGTAAATCGCACAAGCAGCACCAGGAGCAAAACGGCAAGACAGGGGATAACGAAACGCGGGAAAACAACGCCGAGGAGGAGTTCGTTGAGCTGAGGAACCACGAGGACAAGCGTGGCGTCAAGGACAAACTGAAGGAGGTGAAGAGGGCCACCATAGTCGGGAACCCGATGTACTCCTCTCAGGAACAAGAGGAAATGGCGCTGGACGACCTGAACCTGGGCATGGACTACGATCAGATTATGCAGTACTTTGACAATTTGAAGGAGTCTAATGCCTAGGTAAGGGCCTCGGATATTAATTTAAGGATCAGGCAGCCGCCCGATTGCGTTTGAAAATGTTACTATGAGATTTGTTGTGTCGCAGGAATCAGGGCTCGGTTTGACTCTATGGTTTTTCCGAGACAGGGATGAAGAGAGAAAGTTTTCGAGCCTGTGTATACGTAACTTATATCACTTCTCGCCGATTAGCGGATTACTTTTTTCTATTACCGTAGTAAGGGAAGCACTAAAAACGGCTTCCGTGCTGGCTCAGATTAAACTTTCCAATCCAACGATCTTATGCCTAAATTATCAAAATGAAATTGGCATTTCCCTGATTCCAAACATCTGTTTCGTTTTCACTTTATACGCTGTGAACGATACGATTCTTACGCAACAGGTGCAAAGCTGTCCGTTAGGCTATATTCTAGTCAGCTTCCTAGCAGCACATCCAATTACACATCGTAATGATAACTTTATATACATACATAAATATATATATATTTATACGTATGTATGTATAGGTATGTGTGTATACATATATACAGTAAATCAGTGACGGTTGGTGATTGCATAATCGCATATTGTTTCTTACTTTCGAAAAATAAAATTTAATGGAGTGAAACGCTGAAACGCGCCTATATCCAGAAAGGAAGTAAACAAAATAGGTCTAAAAATTTAAAACATACATATATATGTGTATAAGTATATATATATATATATATATATATTGTATGCTGTGTGACATTTATATCAGATCAAATATTGAATTGTCTGTTCAAAAAACCAAACAAAAGCGTAGATCGAGAGAGGAAAAATTTGAAAAACAAAGAACAAATAACTGGCGATTAATTCGTTTGGTTGCACAGTACGATACATACATGGATGAGATTTTAAACTGACAGTTCAATGAATATAAGAATATATTTGAAGGAAAAATAGTTAGATTTGTTAGTTATATATAAATAAGCGGTTCAAGTATAAATATATATATATATTATATATATTATATAAGTATAATATATATATATATATATTGCATTGTGATAAGCGAAAAAATGTTTGTTAACACCGCCGCCACTGTCTAAACTATATTATTACCACCTATCACTTATCAGCAGCTGGGCACCATATCATACCCCAATCCTAATCTCGTATTTTCCCTAAAACTTCTCATTATACCGACGTGCCCAAATCTGCCATTTGTTGAACCTGTACAACTCATTTTTCCCCTCCTATCATCCCTTGTTTTTCACGATCATCGTCATCGTGAACACCTTTCACGCGAGTAAAGGGGGAAAAACGAGACGACAAAGTAAAAAAAAAGAAAACAAATAATAAAAAATACTAGCTTAGCTATCATTTATTGACGTGTATTATAAAGCATCATATTCATCCAAATCTGTACAGCTCGTGTTACTACTTGATTACGTGTTTTTTATTTTTATTTTTTTACATGATACATATACATAAACTTACATACGAACATAATACGATTACTACTCGACCGAGTCACAAAACGCTAATGGTATAAATATCTGATTAGATTATTAGATAATTAACTAATGTAATATTATTATTAATAACAATAATAATAATAATAATAATAACAATAACAATAAAATAGTAACCGATCATTGATCGCTTACAATTAAGCGTTTGTTCCTCCGGCCGAGGGCAGAAAAGTCTACCTGTGTTCCATTTTACGTTCAAGTAAAAGAAAAGGAAAAATACGAAAGGAAAAGAAAAATATTTATTCAATTAACTGTGTCGTATATTTGTAAATTTTGCGTTGTAAGATTTTGTACATATAATATATATTAATAATAATGTCGCAGATTACTCTTAGGGTCTGAATATAACCATAGTAAAGCCTTGTGTCGTTGTGTCATTCGCTAAGAAAAGAATACGAAGAGAAAAACCTTTGAATATAATTATTATAAATTATAATGTTACTCGATCATATTCGCTTTGTATTTTACTATGATTGGATTTCAATTTCAGGGATTGAATCCTTTCGCGTATTCTTCTATTTTGTTTTATTTATTATTTTTTTTTTTTTTTCTATCCTCCTGTCTTGCAATAAAGAAATTAAAAATGAAGGTAATCGCATGAAAAGTTTTATAACCAACGTTAAGGCGTATGCGAATGATAAATGAAATGAGAAATAAAAATGAAAGAAAACGATATCCCTATTTCAAATCCAATCATATTATTTGTTATGATTTTTAAAAATTAAAGCATGATTTGACTCTCAGCGAGGAGTCACTTTTCGAAATGGCATGGTAACGTGTATCCTTTAAATCACTAACGCTAATAGTATTTTCAAAATCGTAAGAGTCTAGAGATTAATATTAAAAATCGTTTGATTATCAATTAAATTGTAAGGGCTATATGTATAAGTATATAAGTTATGCGTATACATATATATATATACACACACACAGACACACACATACTGTGTTTAGTATATGGTACATACATATGAAATATCGAATGTGTCGATGGTATGTGACGATTACCAACAGTGAGTACGGATAACAATAATATGAAGTTTTCGCCCTTCTGCATTCTAGTCTAATCGCCACTCATTGCGACTCGCTTCGATGTTGTCGCCTGCCACTGAAATTCTTTTATTTAACCTTAGCTTCAGGAAACTCGTACGTACATATGTAGTTGAGAAATAAGCTTAACTATAGGACATATACCTGATCAATTCTGTTATATACGTGATACAGATAACACGCCTCGTACTTTGACTGAAATATTGTTCGCCCGAGGACTAATCTTCATAATTCACAAACGTTCATCTCATCCACGCATATAAAATTCATACCACGAATAAATTATTGTTATTATTATTAATAATCTTGAGAATATAAAGAAAAAACAGTACATTCATTCACGTATAAGACTAACTCTTGCATATTGTATAAAAATACATACCCAGCCAAATACGCGTTCCGTTTGATCGGTAAATATATAAGTGTCGATATATATATATTATATATATATATATATTGTATATTATATTATATATATATATTGTATATTTTCAGTCAATGTAAGTGTAGATGTTGATATTTGTTTGATTTTTTTCACTGTGATTCTATTCCATAAGATTTAGTTTTTCACTCGGCAGAAACTCTTTATGTAACAGTAATTATTCCGTAAATACGATGACTCGATAATTTACTACCGTTCTGCTACATACAACGATGAGTACGAATGTAATGACTAATTGCTTCAATGATTCACGGAACTCCGCTGGAAGGAAAAATATGTTTTACTCTTCGTCTTGTCTGGTTTATTATTTGTGATTACGAATAATTTCCACACCATTTCAACGTTCTATCCAACGGCGTATTCCTGATTAAATATTTGTAATTTAACGAGACAAGATAATAATAAATAATTACACTTCGACGGATACGTACGCGTAAGACGAAATGTATTTTATAATATGTAAAAGGCGTGTAAAACAGCGTGGCGTCTATCGTACGGCATAATAATTATGTTAATCTATAAAATAAGCTGATTATTTATAAATCTATGTAAACAAATTATATATACATATATAATATTATTATAAATGAAACACATAACTGATATATGCATGGACGTTGAAAACCTATATGTGCATATATAGAGGGTGACGCAGAACTATCGCCTCATAGGCTGCCAATCTGTTCCGCGCGAAAATCCGCGACTGAAACATGTTTTACTTTTGATTGGAAATTTGGAAGTTTGCAAATTACACCATTTTGAAATTGGCCAATCCGGTAGCACCTGATAACTCAAATAAAGACAAATTTCCTATGAGAAATAAAAAACGTTTCAGTCGCAGATCTTCGCGAGGAATATGCTGGTAGCCTATGGAGTTATAGTTCTGGGTCACCCCGTATATTATATATATATAACGTCTATGTAACGTATGTACACGAAAAGAAAAGCAGATATGTTATAGGACCTACTACGTAATAATTAGACTGTGTGTGAGGATGTTTTGAATAGGATACGATACTTAACTTTTGTAAGCTAAGTGGGGGGGGACTATTCATCTGTTGATATTTAAGGTACTAAAATTTTTGCCATCCCTAAACGCAGTCTGAGAGAAAATTTGCGACGGAAAAATCACCTAGCAATGACACTAAAGGGTATTACGATTAGTTATCGAAGATAATTTGTGTGCGCAAGTTGGAAGAAATAAACTTACAATCTTTATACCATCTTAAAGAATACCTATAATAAAAAAAACAAACTAGAGCTAAACGTACGTTTAGTAAAAATCGTAAATATTGCGCTAGTTTAGCCCATCTTCTTACGCAATAAATTTTATTTTTTAGCCGCAAATTTAATGAGATTGGGAAAAGACTTGCGTTACATTTATACAGACATTTGAAATTTGATTTTTCAATAAATACAGGCATATCTTACGTGACAAGACAGTCTCTAACTGACTGTAGAGAAATTTCGTCAAGGCGCAATAAGATCGCTAATTGTGAGCAATTGCTAATTACTTCACGATGTTGCAGCAAATTGCTGCGGTAAAAATAGATACTTTGTTGTTATGGCTAGCTCCGAATTAGTTTCAAGTTCTTAGTGACGAAATATTATTACGTTTTGTCAGGATCATCATCCTCCCCCCTCCCCCCCCCCCCCCCAATTCCTTCCCCACTGAATGTCTAGCCAGTGTGTTATTGAAACCCTAAACCATATATTTTGAGGCGTACTATAATATAAGTGAATAAACAAAAATCATTCCTCCATTACGATATATTGTAATAAAGCTGAAAAAAAAATAATATATTATATATTATCGTATGCGGCGACGATAACGATTACTATTGTATTATTATTATTTTCATTATTGTGGAATAATATCATTAATGCTATTATCATTATTATTATTATTATTATTATTGACATATTAAATATTAAGATATGATTATTATATTGCCTACTCAATGTACAATATGTAGTATTTACCTGTTGTTACCACCAAACCGTCATCAAAGATATAAAATATTGTAATTGTATATGTGTAATGCATTGACACTTATGAGCAAACCCATCACCTCTATAAATTACAATTTTTAAATATTTATTTGTATAATTGTAATATTTAATGCTGATACAAAAGTTCGCATAACAGGTTTTGCAAGCATGTTGAAATAAACGCGAAAACCGGCACTAAAACACGTTCAACATTTTGGAATAGAGGGTAAGACAGTATACAACTGAATTTAGATTAGCTGTTCGGTTTATTCAAAAAAAATTATCTACAAGTTACAGCACGACATGTTTGTTTCTTGATTAACGATGTTTACCAAACCACCTTCTATCGACAGGAGATATCCATTGATGGCATCCTCCCATGTTATTTTTTATTATATACTCGAACGACCAATCGTTCATGTTGAGTTGTTTCCCCTTTTCTTCTCTCATTTTCATTTTATCCATCAATTCCTGGCTGGTCGCTTCGGCCGCAAAAGGCATTTTTACGACAACTTTATCAATGATGGGTTTCACCTCGACAAACTCGCATTGTCCTCCTATCTCGAATACCACTCGACCTGCTTTTATCGGGGTGACGTAGTGGTCGATTGCTCCTTTTCCACCACCCATTCTCTGTCCTTGACCCTGTCGATGAAAAGACGAGCGTTGCAATTGATAATAACTTCATAATTCTAGAAGGGTTCACATGATTTGATGAGAAATTTCTTTATTCGTTTGACGAAGTAAACGGATAACTACTTTCTTGGTGACCGGTTGCCAAGGCGGATCTACTCTCCAAATAGCAAACATTCGGTCCGTATCGATCATTCGATTGACCATCAGTCGTATCACTTCGAAGTGTTCCCACCTCAATCTACCGCCTCTGGTGGCCTGTGAGGATTTAGGAATAATATTGTTATTACCAAGTGATGATTTCTTGGAATGGATACAGGTAAAAAAAAGTAACTCACAACCATCGCGTATTGCTTGTGCAAGAGTGTGTTATGCACAACTTCAGGTCCGCGCATGTATCGCAATCTCTTCTGCATTTTTGGTGCTCTTATATTGGGAGGAAACTGCGGCATTTTATCTATAGGCTTCAATTTTCGACGTTCAGGGAACTCGATTTCTATTAAAAAAAAACGTAAAATATGATCTTTGGCTAAGAGATGATCGTTTCGGGTTCAATTACGGGTAAGCTTGAGGAACACAGTGGGTTTGATTCACCTCCAATTCACGATTCAGTGCAATTTTAACATACCTCCGTACTGTTTCGGCAATGGAAAATGCTTCAACCCTAAGGCTATTGGGGCTGTTAGAGGAACATCTTTCACTGCAAAGAAGACAGGTGATATAATTAGAATTATCTAATTTCAATCACTGAAACTTAACCTCAAAGTAACTCGTAGCGATGATAGTAAAATTGTAAATACCGGCTAACAACGCTCGGAAAATACATTTAGTTGTCAGCATTGTGTACTTGATGGATTGAGCTGTAGTGAATGACCAATTTTAATGCAAAACGACGAATGTGGAAGTCATTAGAAAAAAAGTATCGAAGATAATTCCAAGAACAATCAAACGATCGACAAATTACGCGCAACGTGACACTAGCAGAAGGCACGTAGACTCAGATCAGCAGCGGCATGCTGGCCGCTGGACGAACCCGAGAAGTCGACGCTAGGAGTCGATTCTGTCGTTTCGCTTTTCACATTTCCTCCCATCATCCAAGCATTCTGATTGGTACGCAAAAATTTGGTCAACTAATCAGATTAGTTTTCAAAGTTTAGTTGACTAATCAGAATACTTGGATGGCGGAAAAGGTTGAAAATCGTAGTATTCACCTAGCCAACACTGCGTGGACCACGGTACTATATGCATACGACATTGGTATACATGGAGTACAAACATACGTATGCCCATCCAAACGTGGATTCCAGCAGGTTTTTTCTCTCGCTATATATATTAAAGGGAACCAAGTACTGTTATTTGAGCTAAAGATCTTGTATCCCCGAATCGATTAATGGGACCCTTTCCTGACTGATTGGAACCCCAGGAACTCAGAAAACGCAGCAAAAAAAGCGTAGGACCAACAGGAGAGAAATGGCGTATAGAATTCATCGTTTTTCGGTTGTCACTTTTCACAGAATATTCGCAGCTCATTGGAAATGCGCCTGATCAATTTCTCTCGCAAAAATACGTGGGAATAGTGCCGCAAAGAATTTATTCCAACATTTTTCAGAATAGCGAAAATTTTTGCCGAAAATGCGAAGGGGTTAGCCTTACATTTTTGCCAAATTTTTGACCGGAAATTTTTGGTCTGAAATTCGATTTGTACGACACTTTTCAGACTAATCGGACGCCCAGGAACTCAGAACACGCAGCTCAAGAAGCGTGGGATCGACCGGAGAGAAATGACCGAGAGTAAGCACCTGCTGAAAAATGTCGAAAACTCAGGTTCTCGTTTTTCGGCTCTAACTCGTTGTACGGTGCTCGCAGCGTATTGGTACTGCGCTTAATCGTTTTCCCTCGCAGAATCACGTCGGTACAGTGCATCAGAGAATTTATTCCAGCACTTTTCAAAATCGCGAGAATTTTCGCCAAAAATGCAAGGGGTTAGCCTTAGTTTTTGAAAGGCAAAAAACTTTTGGTCTTAGATTCGATTGAAATGACCCTTACCCGACTAATTGGACACCCGGGAACTCAGAAAACGCAGCGAAAATGACGTAGGATCAGCGGGGGAGAAATTACGAAGGAAAAACCAGCTGCCGAAAAATGTCGAAAACTCAGGTTCTCGTTTTCTGGCCGTAACTTTTCGTTTTTTGCTCGCAGCGTCTTGGGACTGCGCTTATTCGTTTTCCCCGGCAAAATTACGTCAGAATAGTGCCAGACGGAATTAATTCCAGCACTTTTCGAAATCGCGAAAATTTTCGCCAAAAATGCAAAGGGGTTAGCCTTACTTTTTTTTTAGGCAAAAGACTTTTGGTCTTAGATTCGATTGAAATGACCCTAACCCGACAAATTGGACACCCAGGAACTCAGAAAACACAGCGAAAATGACGTAGGATCAGCGGGAAAGAAAATACAAAGAAAAAACCAGCTGCCGAAAAATGTCGAAAACTCAGGTTCTCGTTTTCTGGCCGTAACTTTTCGTTTTTTGCTCGCAGCGTCTTGGGACTGCGCTTATTTGTTTTCCCCGGCAAAATTACGTCAGAATAGTGCCAGATGGAATTAATTCCAGCACTTTTCAAAATCGCGAAAATTTTCGCCGAAAATGCAAAGGGGTTAGCCTTACTTTTTTTTTGGGCAAAAAACTTTTGGTCTCAGTTTCGATTTAAATGACCCTTACCTGACTAATTGGACACCCAGGAACTCAGAAAACGCAGCAAAAAGGGCGTGGGATCACCAGGAGGGAAGTTACGAAGGAAAAACCAGCTGCTGTAAAATGTCGAAAATTCAGGTTTTCGTTTTTTGGCTGTAACTTTCGATGCGTTGATCGCAGCGTATTGGGACTGCGCCTAATAGATTTCTCTCGCACAATTCGTCGGAATAGTGCCGTAATTAATTTATTCCAGCACTTTTGGAAATCGCGAAAATTTTCGCCAAAAATACAAAGGGGTCAACCTTCCTTTTTTTTTGACCAGAAAATTTTTCGTCTCAGAATTGATTCGTATGACTCTTTCCCGACCAATTGGACCCGTAGGAACTCAGAAAACGCAGCAAAAGGGGCGTGGGATCAACGGGAGAAAAGATACGAGAAAAAAAGCACCTGCTGAAAAATGTCGAAAATTCAGGTTTTCGTTTTTTGGCTGTAACTTTCGATGCGTTGATCGCAGCGTATTGGGACTGCGCCCAATCGATTTCTCTCGCAAAATTACGTCGGAATAGTGCCACAATTAATTTATTCCAGCACTTTTAGAAATCGCGAAAATTTTCGCCAAAAATACAAAGGGGTTAACCTTCCTTTTTTTTTGACCAGAAAATTTTTCGTCTGAGAATTGATTCGTATGACTCTTTCCCGACCAATTGGACCCCAAGTAACTCAGAAAACGCAGCAAAAGGAGCGTGGGATCAACGGGAGAGAAGATACGAGGAAAAAAGCACCTGCTGAAAAATGTCGAAAATTCAGGTTTTCGTTTTTTGGCTGTAACTTTCGATGCGTTGATCGCAGCGTATTGGGACTGCGCCCAATCGATTTTTCTCGCAAAATTACGTCGGAATAGTGCCACAATTAATTTATTCCAGCACTTTTGGAAATCGCGAAAATTTTCGCCAAAAATACAAAGGGGTTAACCTTCCTTTTTTTTTGACCAGAAAATTTTTCGTCTCAGAATTGATTCGTATGACTCTTTCCCGACCAATTGGACCCCAAGGAACTCAGAAAACGCAGCAAAAGGAGCGTGGGATCAACGGGAGAGAAGATACGAGGAAAAAAGCACCTGCTGAAAAATGTCGAAAATTCAGGTTTTCGTTTTTTGGCTCTAACTTTCGATGCGTTGATCGCAGCGTTTCGGGACTGCGCCCAATTGATTTCTCTCGCAAAATTACGTCGGAATAGTGCCACAATTAATTTATTCCAGCACTTTCGGAAATCGCGAAAATTTTCGCTAAAAATACAAAGGGGTTAACCTTCCTTTTTTTTTGACTAGAAAATTTTTCGTCTCAGAATTGATTCGTATGACTCTTTTCCGACCAATTGGACCCCAAGGAACTCAGAAAACGCAGCAAAAGGAGCGTGGGATCAACGGGAGAGAAGATACGAGGAAAAAAGCACCTGCTGAAAAATGTCGAAAATTCAGGTTTTCGTTTTTTGGCTCTAACTTTCGATGCGTTGATCGCAGCGTATTGGGACTGCGCCCAATCGATTTCTCTCGCAAAATTACGTCGGAATAGTGCCACAATTAATTTATTCCAGCACTTTTGGAAATCGCGAAAATTTTCGCCAAAAATACAAAGGGGTTAACCTTCCTTTTTTTTTGACTAGAAAATTTTTCGTCTCAGAATTGATTCGTATGACTCTTTTCCGACCAATTGGACCCCAAGGAACTCAGAAAACGCAGCAAAAGGAGCGTGGGATCAACGGGAGAGAAGATACGAGGAAAAAAGCACCTGCTGAAAAATGTCGAAAATTCAGGTTTTCGTTTTTTGGCTCTAACTTTCGATGCGTTGATCGCAGCGTTTCGGGACTGCGCCCAATTGATTTCTCTCGCAAAATTACGTCGGAATAGTGCCACAATTAATTTATTCCAGCACTTTCGGAAATCGCGAAAATTTTCGCTAAAAATACAAAGGGGTTAACCTTCCTTTTTTTTTGACTAGAAAATTTTTCGTCTCAGAATTGATTCGTATGACTCTTTTCCGACCAATTGGACCCCAAGGAACTCAGAAAACGCAGCAAAAGGAGCGTGGGATCAACGGGAGAGAAGATACGAAGAAAAAAGCACCTGCTGGAAAATGTCGAAAATTCAGGTTTTCGTTTTTTGGCTGTAACTTCCGATGCGTTGATCGCAGCGTATTGAGACTGCGCCAAATCGAATTCTCTCGCAAAATTACATCGAAATAGTGCCACAATTAATTTATTCCAGCACTTTTGGAAATCGCGAAAATTTTCGCCAAAAATACAAAGGGGTTAACCTTCCTTTTTTTTGACCAGAAAATTTTTCGTCTCAGAATTGATTCGTATGACTCTTTCCCGACCAATTGGACCCCAAGGAACTCAGAAAACGCAGCAAAAGGAGCGTGGGATCAACGGGAGAGAAGATACGAAGAAAAAAGCACCTGCTGGAAAATGTCGAAAATTCAGGTTTTCGTTTTTTGGCTGTAACTTCCGATGCGTTGATCGCAGCGTATTGAGACTGCGCCAAATCGAATTCTCTCGCAAAATTACATCGAAATAGTGCCACAATTAATTGATTCCAGCACTTTTGGAAATCGCGAAAATTTTCGCCAAAAATACAAAGGGGTTAACCTTCCTTTTTTTTGACCAGAAAATTTTTCGTCTCAGAATTGATTCGTATGACTCTTTCCCGACCAATTGGACCCCAAGGAACTCAGAAAACGCAGCAAAAGGAGCGTGGGATCAACGGGAGAGAAGATACGAAGAAAAAAGCACCTGCTGGAAAATGTCGAAAATTCAGGTTTTCGTTTTTTGGCTGTAACTTCCGATGCGTTGATCGCAGCGTATTGAGACTGCGCCAAATCGAATTCTCTCGCAAAATTACATCGAAATAGTGCCACAATTAATTTATTCCAGCACTTTTGGAAATCGCGAAAATTTTCGCCAAAAATACAAAGGGGTTAACCTTCCTTTTTTTTGACCAGAAAATTTTTCGTCTCAGAATTGATTCGTATGACTCTTTCCCGACCAATTGGACCCCAAGGAACTCAGAAAACGCAGCAAAAGGAGCGTGGGATCAACGGGAGAGAAGATACGAAGAAAAAAGCACCTGCTGGAAAATGTCGAAAATTCAGGTTTTCGTTTTTTGGCTGTAACTTCCGATGCGTTGATCGCAGCGTTTCGGGACTGCGCCCAATTGATTTCTCTCGCAAAATTACGTCGGAATAGTGCCACAATTAATTTATTCCAGCACTTTCGGAAATCGCGAAAATTTTCGCTAAAAATACAAAGGGGTTAACCTTCCTTTTTTTTTGACCAAAAAATTTTTCGTCTCAGAATCGATCCGTATGACTCTCTCCCGACCAATTGGACCCCAAGGAACTCAGAAAACGCAGCAAAAGGAGCGTGGGATCAACGGGAGAGAAGATACGAGAAAAAAAGCACCTGCTGAAAAATGTCGAAAATTCAGGTTTTCGTTTTTTGGCTGTCACTTTCGATGCGTTGATCGCAGCGTATTGGGACTGCGCCCAATCGATTTCTCTCGCAAAATTACATCGAAATAGTGCCACAATTAATTTATTCCAGCACTTTTGGAAATCGCGAAAATTTTCGCCAAAAATACAAAGGGGTTAACCTTCCTTTTTTTTGACCAGAAAATTTTTCGTCTCAGAATTGATTCGTATGACTCTTTTCCGACCAATTGGACCCCAAGGAACTCAGAAAACGCAGCAAAAGGAGCGTGGGATCAACGGGAGAGAAGATACGAAGAAAAAAGCACCTGCTGGAAAATGTCGAAAATTCAGGTTTTCGTTTTTTGGCTGTAACTTCCGATGCGTTGATCGCAGCGTATTGAGACTGCGCCAAATCGAATTCTCTCGCAAAATTACATCGAAATAATGCCACAATTAATTTATTCCAGCACTTTTGGAAATCGCGAAAATTTTCGCCAAAAATACAAAGGGGTTAACCTTCCTTTTTTTTGACCAGAAAATTTTTCGTCTCAGAATTGATTCGTATGACTCTTTCCCGACCAATTGGACCCCAAGGAACTCAGAAAACGCAGCAAAAGGAGCGTGGGATCAACGGGAGAGAAGATACGAAGAAAAAAGCACCTGCTGGAAAATGTCGAAAATTCAGGTTTTCGTTTTTTGGCTGTAACTTCCGATGCGTTGATCGCAGCGTATTGAGACTGCGCCAAATCGAATTCTCTCGCAAAATTACATCGAAATAGTGCCACAATTGATTTATTCCAGCACTTTTGGAAATCGCGAAAATTTTCGCCAAAAATACAAAGGGGTTAACCTTCCTTTTTTTTGACCAGAAAATTTTTCGTCTCAGAATTGATTCGTATGACTCTTTCCCGACCAATTGGACCCCAAGGAACTCAGAAAACGCAGCAAAAGGAGCGTGGGATCAACGGGAGAGAAGATACGAGGAAAAAAGCACCTGCTGAAAAATGTCGAAAATTCAGGTTTTCGTTTTCTGGCTCTAACTTTCGATGCGTTGATCGCAGCGTATTGGGACTGCGCCCAATCGATTTCTCTCGCAAAATTACGTCGGAATAGTGCCACAATTAATTTATTCCAGCACTTTTGGAAATCGCGAAAATTTTCGCCAGAAATACGAAGGGGTTGACCTTCCTTTTTTTTTGACTAGAAAATTTTTCGTCTCAGAATTGATTCGTATGACTCTTTTCCGACCAATTGGACCCCAAGGAACTCAGAAAACGCAGCAAAAGGAGCGTGGGATCAACGGGAGAGAAGATACGAAGAAAAAAGCACCTGCTGAAAAATGTCGAAAATTCAGGTTTTCGTTTTTTGGCTGTAACTTCCGATGCGTTGATCGCAGCGTATTGAGACTGCGCCAAATCGAATTCTCTCGCAAAATTACATCGAAATAGTGCCACAATTAATTTATTCCAGCACTTTTGGAAATCGCGAAAATTTTCGCCAAAAATACAAAGGGGTTAACCTTCCTTTTTTTTGACCAGAAAATTTTTCGTCTCAGAATTGATTCGTATGACTCTTTCCCGACCTATTGGACCCCAAGGAACTCAGAAAACGCAGCAAAAGGAGCGTGGGATCAACGGGAGAGAAGATACGAGGAAAAAAGCACCTGCTGAAAAATGTCGAAAATTCAGGTTTTCGTTTTTTGGCTCTAACTTTCGATGCGTTGATCGCAGCGTTTCGGGACTGCGCCCAATTGATTTCTCTCGCAAAATTACGTCGGAATAGTGCCACAATTAATTTATTCCAGCATTTTTGAAAATCGTGAAAATTTTCGCCAAAAATACAAAGGGGTTAACCTTCCTTTTTTTTTGACCAAAAAGTTTTTCGTCTCAGAATTGATTCGTATGACTCTTTCCCGACCAATTGGACCCCAAGGAACTCAGAAAACGCAGCAAAAGGAGCGTGGGATCAACGGGAGAGAAGATACGAGGAAAAAAGCACCTGCTGAAAAATGTCGAAAATTCAGGTTTTCGTTTTTTGGCTGTAACTTTCGATGCGTTGATCGCAGCGTATTGGGACTGCGCCCAATCGATTTCTCTCGCAAAATTACGTCGGAATAGTGCCACAATTAATTTATTCCAGCACTTTCGGAAATCGCGAAAATTTTCGCTAAAAATACAAAGGGGTTAACCGTGCTTTTTTTTTTGACCAAAATATTTTTCGTCTCAGAATTGATCCGTATGACTCTTTCCCGACCAATTGGACCCCAAGGAACTCAGAAAACGCAGCAAAAGGAGCGTGGGATCAACGGGAGAGAAGATACGAGAAAAAAAGCACCTGCTGAATAATGTCGAAAATTCAGGTTTTCGTTTTTTGGCTGTCACTTTCGATGCGTTGATCGCAGCGTATTGGGACTGCGCCCAATCGATTTCTCTCGCAGAATTACGTCGGAATAGTGCCACAATTAATTTATTCCAGCACTTTTGGAAATCGCGAAAATTTTCGCCAAAAATACAAAGGGGTTAACCTTCCTTTTTTTTGACCAGAAAATTTTTCGTCTCAGAATTGATTCGTATGACTCTTTCCCGACCAATTGGACCCCAAGGAACTCAGAAAACGCAGCAAAAGGAGCGTGGGATCAACGGGAGAGAAGATACGAGGAAAAAAGCACCTGCTGAAAAATGTCGAAAATTCAGGTTTTCGTTTTTTGGCTGTAACTTTCGATGCGTTGATCGCAGCGTATTGGGACTGCGCCCAATCGATTTCTCTCGCAAAATTACGTCGGAATAGTGCCACAATTAATTTATTCCAGCACTTTCGGAAATCGCGAAAATTTTCGCTAAAAATACAAAGGGGTTAACCGTCCTTTTTTTTTTGACCAAAATATTTTTCGTCTCAGAATTGATCCGTATGACTCTTTCCCGACCAATTGGACCCCAAGGAACTCAGAAAACGCAGCAAAAGGAGCGTGGGATCAACGGGAGAGAAGATACGAGAAAAAAAGCACCTGCTGAATAATGTCGAAAATTCAGGTTTTCGTTTTTTGGCTGTCACTTTCGATGCGTTGATCGCAGCGTATTGGGACTGCGCCCAATCGATTTCTCTCGCAGAATTACGTCGGAATAGTGCCACAATTAATTTATTCCAGCACTTTTGGAAATCGCGAAAATTTTCGCCAAAAATACAAAGGGGTTAACCTTCCTTTTTTTTGACCAGAAAATTTTTCGTCTCAGAATTGATTCGTATGACTCTTTCCCGACCAATTGGACCCCAAGGAACTCAGAAAACGCAGCAAAAGGAGCGTGGGATCAACGGGAGAGAAGATACGAGGAAAAAAGCACCTGCTGAAAAATGTCGAAAATTCAGGTTTTCGTTTTTTGGCTCTAACTTTCGATGCGTTGATCGCAGCGTTTCGGGACTGCGCCCAATTGATTTCTCTCGCAAAATTACGTCGGAATAGTGCCACAATTAGTTTATTCCAGCATTTTTGAAAATCGTGAAAATTTTCGCCAAAAATACAAAGGGGTTAACCTTCCTTTTTTTTTGACCAAAAAGTTTTTCGTCTCAGAATTGATTCGTATGACTCTTTCCCGACCAATTGGACCCCAAGGAACTCAGAAAACGCAGCAAAAGGAGCGTGGGATCAACGGGAGAGAAGATACGAGGAAAAACGCACCTGCTGAAAAATGTCGAAAATTCAGGTTTTCGTTTTTTGGCTGTAACTTTCGATGCGTTGATCGCAGCGTTTCGGGACTGCGCCCAATTGATTTCTCTCGCAAAATTACGTCGGAATAGTGCCACAATTAATTTATTCCAGCACTTTCGGAAATCGCGAAAATTTTCGCTAAAAATACAAAGGGGTTAACCTTCCTTTTTTTTTGACCAAAAAATTTTTCGTCTCAGAATTGATCCGTATGACTCTTTCCCGACCAATTGGACCCCAAGGAACTCAGGAAACGCAGCAAAAGGAGCGTGGGATCAACGGGAGAGAAGATACGAGAAAAAAAGCACCTGCTGAATAATGTCGAAAATTCAGGTTTTCGTTTTTTGGCTGTCACTTTCGATGCGTTGATCGCAGCGTATTGGGACTGCGCCCAATCGATTTCTCTCGCAGAATTACGTCGGAATAGTGCCACAATTAATTTATTCCAGCACTTTTGGAAATCGCGAAAATTTTCGCCAAAAATACAAAGGGGTTAACCTACCTTTTTTTTTGACCAGAAAATTTTTCGTCTCAGAATTGATTCGTATGACTCTTTCCCGACCAATTGGACACCAAGGAACTCAGAAAACGCAGCAAAAGGAGCGTGGGATCAACGGGAGACAAGATACGAGGAAAAAAGCACCTGCTGAAAAATGTCGAAAATTCAGGTTTTCGTTTTTTGTCTGTAACTTTCGATGCGTTGATCGCAGCGTATTGGGACTGCGCCCAATCGATATCTCTCGCAAAATTACGTCGGAATAGTGCCACAATTAATTTATTCCAGCACTTTTGAAAATCGCGAAAATATTCGCCAAAAACAAAAAGGGGTTAAACCTTCCTTTTTTTTTGACCAGAAAATTTATCGTCTCAGAATTGATTCGTATGACTCTTTCCCGACCAATTGGACCCCAAGGAACTCAGAAAACGCAGCAAAAGGAGCGTGGGATCAACGGGAGAGAAGATACGAGGAAAAAAGCACCTGCTGAAAAATGTCGAAAATTCAGGTTTTCGTTTTTTGGCTGTCACTTTCGATGCGTTGATCGCAGCGTATTGGGACTGCGCCCAATCGATTTCTCTCGCAAAATTACGTCGGAATAGTGCCACAATTAATTTATTCCAGCACTTTTGGAAATCGCGAAAATTTTCGCCAGAAATACAAAGGGGTTAACCTTCCTTTTTTTTTGACTAGAAAATTTTTCGTCTCAGAATTGATTCGTATGACTCTTTTCCGACCAATTGGACCCCAAGGAACTCAGAAAACGCAGCAAAAGGAGCGTGGGATCAACGGGAGAGAAGATACGAAGAAAAAAGCACCTGCTGAAAAATGTCGAAAATTCAGGTTTTCGTTTTTTGGCTGTAACTTCCGATGCGTTGATCGCAGCGTATTGAGACTGCGCCAAATCGATTTCTCTCGCAAAATTACATCGAAATAGTGCCACAATTAATTTATTCCAGCACTTTTGGAAATCGCGAAAATTTTCGCCAAAAATACAAAGGGGTTAACCTTCCTTTTTTTTGACCAGAAAATTTTTCGTCTCAGAATTGATTCGTATGACTCTTTCCCGACCAATTGGACCCCAAGGAACTCAGAAAACGCAGCAAAAGGAGCGTGGGATCAACGGGAGAGAAGATACGAGGAAAAAAGCACCTGCTGAAAAATGTCGAAAATTCAGGTTTTCGTTTTCTGGCTCTAACTTTCGATGCGTTGATCGCAGCGTTTCGGGACTGCGCCCAATTGATTTCTCTCGCAAAATTACGTCGGAATAGTGCCACAATTAATTTATTCCAGCACTTTCAAAAATCGCGAAAATTTTCGCTAAAAATACAAAGGGGTTAACCTTCCTTTTTTTTTGACCAAAAAATTTTTCGTCTCAGAATCGATCCGTATGACTCTCTCCCGACCAATTGGACCCCAAGGAACTCAGAAAACGCAGCAAAAGGAGCGTGGGATCAACGGGAGAGAAGATACGAGAAAAAAAGCACCTGCTGAAAAATGTCGAAAATTCAGGTTTTCGTTTTTTGGCTGTCACTTTCGATGCGTTGATCGCAGCGTATTGGGACTGCGCCCAATCGATTTCTCCCGCAAAATTACGTCGAAATAGTGCCACAATTAATTTATTCCAGCACTTTTGGAAATCGCGAAAATTTTCGCCAAAAATACAAAGGGGTTAACCTTCCTTTTTTTTGACCAGAAAATTTTTCGTCTCAGAATTGATTCGTATGACTCTTTTCCGACCAATTGGACCCCAAGGAACTCAGAAAACGCAGCAAAAGGAGCGTGGGATCAACGGGAGAGAAGATACGAAGAAAAAAGCACCTGCTGGAAAATGTCGAAAATTCAGGTTTTCGTTTTTTGGCTGTAACTTCCGATGCGTTGATCGCAGCGTATTGAGACTGCGCCAAATCGAATTCTCTCGCAAAATTACATCGAAATAGTGCCACAATTAATTTATTCCAGCACTTTTGGAAATCGCGAAAATTTTCGCCAAAAATACAAAGGGGTTAACCTTCCTTTTTTTTGACCAGAAAATTTTTCGTCTCAGAATTGATTCGTATGACTCTTTCCCGACCAATTGGACCCCAAGGAACTCAGAAAACGCAGCAAAAGGAGCGTGGGATCAACGGGAGAGAAGATACGAAGAAAAAAGCACCTGCTGGAAAATGTCGAAAATTCAGGTTTTCGTTTTTTGGCTGTAACTTCCGATGCGTTGATCGCAGCGTATTGAGACTGCGCCAAATCGAATTCTCTCGCAAAATTACATCGAAATAGTGCCACAATTAATTTATTCCAGCACTTTTGGAAATCGCGAAAATTTTCGCCAAAAATACAAAGGGGTTAACCTTCCTTTTTTTTGACCAGAAAATTTTTCGTCTCAGAATTGATTCGTATGACTCTTTCCCGACCAATTGGACCCCAAGGAACTCAGAAAACGCAGCAAAAGGAGCGTGGGATCAACGGGAGAGAAGATACGAGGAAAAAAGCACCTGCTGAAAAATGTCGAAAATTCAGGTTTTCGTTTTCTGGCTCCAACTTTCGATGCGTTGATCGCAGCGTTTCGGGACTGCGCCCAATTGATTTCTCTCGCAAAATTACGTCGGAATAGTGCCACAATTAATTTATTCCAGCACTTTCGGAAATCGCGAAAATTTTCGCTAAAAATACAAAGGGGTTAACCTTCCTTTTTTTTTGACCAAAAAATTTTTCGTCTCAGAATCGATCCGTATGACTCTCTCCCGACCAATTGGACCCCAAGGAACTCAGAAAACGCAGCAAAAGGAGCGTGGGATCAACGGGAGAGAAGATACGAGAAAAAAAGCACCTGCTGAAAAATGTCGAAAATTCAGGTTTTCGTTTTTTGGCTGTCACTTTCGATGCGTTGATCGCAGCGTATTGGGACTGCGCCCAATCGATTTCTCTCGCAAAATTACGTCGGAATAGTGCCACAATTAATTTATTCCAGCACTTTTGGAAATCGCGAAAATTTTCGCCAGAAATACGAAGGGGTTGACCTTCCTTTTTTTTTGACTAGAAAATTTTTCGTCTCAGAATTGATTCGTATGACTCTTTTCCGACCAATTGGACCCCAAGGAACTCAGAAAACGCAGCAAAAGGAGCGTGGGATCAACGGGAGAGAAGATACGAAGAAAAAAGCACCTGCTGAAAAATGTCGAAAATTCAGGTTTTCGTTTTTTGGCTGTAACTTCCGATGCGTTGATCGCAGCGTATTGAGACTGCGCCAAATCGATTTCTCTCGCAAAATTACATCGAAATAGTGCCACAATTAATTTATTCCAGCACTTTTGGAAATCGCGAAAATTTTCGCCAGAAATACAAAGGGGTTAACCTTCCTTTTTTTTGACCAGAAAATTTTTCGTCTCAGAATTGATTCGTATGACTCTTTCCCGACCTATTGGACCCCAAGGAACTCAGAAAACGCAGCAAAAGGAGCGTGGGATCAACGGGAGAGAAGATACGAGGAAAAAAGCACCTGCTGAAAAATGTCGAAAATTCAGGTTTTCGTTTTTTGGCTCTAACTTTCGATGCGTTGATCGCAGCGTTTCGGGACTGCGCCCAATCGATTTCTCTCGCAAAATTACGTCGGAATAGTGCCACAATTAATTTATTCCAGCATTTTTGAAAATCGTGAAAATTTTCGCCAAAAATACAAAGGGGTTAACCTTCCTTTTTTTTTGACCAAAAAGTTTTTCGTCTCAGAATTGATTCGTATGACTCTCTCCCGACCAATTGGACCCCAAGGAACTCAGAAAACGCAGCAAAAGGAGCGTGGGATCAACGGGAGAGAAGATACGAGGAAAAAAGCACCTGCTGAAAAATGTCGAAAATTCAGGTTTTCGTTTTTTGGCTGTAACTTTCGATGCGTTGATCGCAGCGTATTGGGACTGCGCCCAATCGATTTCTCTCGCAAAATTACGTCGGAATAGTGCCACAATTAATTTATTCCAGCACTTTCGGAAATCGCGAAAATTTTCGCTGAAAATACAAAGGGGTTAACCGTCCTTTTTTTTTGACCAAAATATTTTTCGTCTCGGAATTGATCCGTATGACTCTTTCCCGACCAATTGGACCCCAAGGAACTCAGAAAACGCAGCAAAAGGAGCGTGGGATCAACGGGAGAGAAGATACGAGAAAAAAAGCACCTGCTGAATAATGTCGAAAATTCAGGTTTTCGTTTTTCGGCTGTCACTTTCGATGCGTTGATCGCAGCGTATTGGGACTGCGCCCAATCGATTTCTCTCGCAGAATTACGTCGGAATAGTGCCACAATTAATTTATTCCAGCACTTTTGGAAATCGCGAAAATTTTCGCCAAAAATACAAAGGGGTTAACCTTCCTTTTTTTTGACCAGAAAATTTTTCGTCTCAGAATTGATTCGTATGACTCTTTCCCGACCAATTGGACCCCAAGGAACTCAGAAAACGCAGCAAAAGGAGCGTGGGATCAACGGGAGAGAAGATACGAGGAAAAAAGCACCTGCTGAAAAATGTCGAAAATTCAGGTTTTCGTTTTTTGGCTCTAACTTTCGATGCGTTGATCGCAGCGTTTCGGGACTGCGCCCAATTGATTTCTCTCGCAAAATTACGTCGGAATAGTGCCACAATTAATTTATTCCAGCATTTTTGAAAATCGTGAAAATTTTCGCCAAAAATACAAAGGGGTTAACCTTCCTTTTTTTTTGACCAAAAAGTTTTTCGTCTCAGAATTGATTCGTATGACTCTTTCCCGACCAATTGGACCCCAAGGAACTCAGAAAACGCAGCAAAAGGAGCGTGGGATCAACGGGAGAGAAGATACGAGGAAAAAAGCACCTGCTGAAAAATGTCGAAAATTCAGGTTTTCGTTTTTTGGCTGTAACTTTCGATGCGTAGATCGCAGCGTTTCGGGACTGCGCCCAATTGATTTCTCTCGCAAAATTACGTCGGAATAGTGCCACAATTAATTTATTCCAGCACTTTCGGAAATCGCGAAAATTTTCGCTAAAAATACAAAGGGGTTAACCTTCCTTTTTTTTTGACCAAAAAATTTTTCGTCTCAGAATTGATCCGTATAACTCTTTCCCGACCAATTGGACCCCAAGGAACTCAGGAAACGCAGCAAAAGGAGCGTGGGATCAACGGGAGAGAAGATACGAGAAAAAAAGCACCTGCTGAATAATGTCGAAAATTCAGGTTTTCGTTTTTTGGCTGTCACTTTCGATGCGTTGATCGCAGCGTATTGGGACTGCGCCCAATCGATTTCTCTCGCAGAATTACGTCGGAATAGTGCCACAATTAATTTATTCCAGCACTTTTGGAAATCGCGAAAATTTTCGCCAAAAATACAAAGGGGTTAACCTACCTTTTTTTTTGACCAGAAAATTTTTCGTCTCAGAATTGATTCGTATGACTCTTTCCCGACCAATTGGACACCAAGGAACTCAGAAAACGCAGCAAAAGGAGCGTGGGATCAACGGGAGAGAAGATACGAGAAAAAAAGCACCTGCTGAAAAATGTCGAAAATTCAGGTTTTCGTTTTTTGGCTGTAACATCCGATGCGATGATCGCGGCGTATTGAGACTGCGCCAAATCGATTTCTCTCGCAAAATTACATCGAAATAGTGCCACAATTAATTTATTCCAGCACTTTTGGAAATCGCGAAAATTTTCGCTAAAAATACAAAGGGGTTGATCTTCCTTTTTTTTTGACCAGAAAATTTTTCGTCTCAGAATTGATTCGTATGACTCTTTCCCGACCAATCGGACCCCAAGGAACTCAGAAAACGCAGCAAAAGGAGCGTGGGATCAACGGGAGAGAAGATACGAGGAAAAAAGCACCTGCTGAAAAATGTCGAAAATTCAGGTTTTCGTTTTTTGGCTCTAACTTTCGATGCGTTGATCGCAGCGTTTCGGCACTGCGCCCAATTGATTTCTCTCGCAAAATTACGTCGGAATAGTGCCACAATTATCTTATTCCAGCACTTTTGGAAATCGCGAAAATTTTCGCTAAAAATACAAAGGGGTTAACCTTCCTTTTTTTTTGACTAGAAAATTTTTCGTCTCAGAATTGATTCGTATGACTCTTTTCCGACCAATTGGACCCCAAGGAACTCAGAAAACGCAGCAAAAGGAGCGTGGGATCAACGGGAGAGAAGATACGAAGAAAAAAGCACCTGCTGGAAAATGTCGAAAATTCAGGTTTTCGTTTTTTGGCTGTAACTTCCGATGCGTTGATCGCAGCGTATTGAGACTGCGCCAAATCGAATTCTCTCGCAAAATTACATCGAAATAGTGCCACAATTAATTTATTCCAGCACTTTTGGAAATCGCGAAAATTTTCGCCAAAAATACAAAGGGGTTAACCTTCCTTTTTTTTGACCAGAAAATTTTTCGTCTCACAATTGATTCGTATGACTCTTTCCCGACCAATTGAACCCCAAGGAACTCAGAAAACGCAGCAAAAGGAGCGTGGGATCAACGGGAGAGAAGATACGAGGAAAAAAGCACCTGCTGAAAAATGTCGAAAATTCAGGTTTTCGTTTTTTGGCTGTAACATCCGATGCGATGATCGCAGCGTATTGAGACTGCGCCAAATCGATTTCTCTCGCAAAATTACATCGAAATAGTGCCACAATTAATTTATTCCAGCACTTTTGGAAATCGCGAAAATTTTCGCTAATAATACAAAGGGGTTAATCTTCCTTTTTTTTTGACCAGAAAATTTTTCGTCTCAGAATTGATTCGTATGACTCTTTCCCGACCAATTGGACCCCAAGGAACTCAGAAAACGCAGCAAAAGGAGCGTGGGATCAACGGGAGAGAAGATACGAGGAAAAAAGCACCTGCTGAAAAATGTCGAAAATTCAGGTTTTCGTTTTTTGGCTGTCACTTTCGATGCGTTGATCGCAGCGTATTGGGACTGCGCCCAATCGATTTCTCTCGCAAAATTACGTCGGAATAGTGCCACAATTAATTTATTCCAGCACTTTTGGAAATCGCGAAAATTTTCGCCAGAAATACAAAGGGGTTAACCTTCCTTTTTTTTTGACTAGAAAATTTTTCGTCTCAGAATTGATTCGTATGACTCTTTTCCGACCAATTGGACCCCAAGGAACTCAGAAAACGCAGCAAAAGGAGCGTGGGATCAACGGGAGAGAAGATACGAAGAAAAAAGCACCTGCTGAAAAATGTCGAAAATTCAGGTTTTTGTTTTTTGGCTGTAACTTCCGATGCGTTGATCGCAGCGTATTGAGACTGCGCCAAATCGATTTCTCTCGCAAAATTACATCGAAATAGTGCCACAATTAATTTATTCCAGCACTTTTGGAAATCGCGAAAATTTTCGCCAAAAATACAAAGGGGTTAACCTTCCTTTTTTTTTGACCAGAAAATCTTTCGTCTCAGAATTGATTCGTATGACTCTTTCCCGACCAATTGGACCCCAAGGAACTCAGAAAACGCAGCAAAAGGAGCGTGGGATCAACGGGAGAGAAGATACGAGGAAAAAAGCACCTGCTGAAAAATGTCGAAAATTCAGGTTTTCGTTTTTTGGCTCTAACTTTCGATGCGTTGATCGCAGCGTTTCGGCACTGCGCCCAATTGATTTCTCTCGCAAAATTACGTCGGAATAGTGCCACAATTATCTTATTCCAGCACTTTTGGAAATCGCGAAAATTTTCGCTAAAAATACAAAGGGGTTAACCTTCCTTTTTTTTTGACTAGAAAATTTTTCGTCTCAGAATTGATTCGTATGACTCTTTTCCGACCAATTGGACCCCAAGGAACTCAGAAAACGCAGCAAAAGGAGCGTGGGATCAACGGGAGAGAAGATACGAAGAAAAAAGCACCTGCTGGAAAATGTCGAAAATTCAGGTTTTCGTTTTTTGGCTGTAACTTCCGATGCGTTGATCGCAGCGTATTGAGACTGCGCCAAATCGAATTCTCTCGCAAAATTACATCGAAATAGTGCCACAATTAATTTATTCCAGCACTTTTGGAAATCGCGAAAATTTTCGCCAAAAATACAAAGGGGTTAACCTTCCTTTTTTTTGACCAGAAAATTTTTCGTCTCAGAATTGATTCGTATGACTCTTTCCCGACCAATTGAACCCCAAGGAACTCAGAAAACGCAGCAAAAGGAGCGTGGGATCAACGGGAGAGAAGATACGAGGAAAAAAGCACCTGCTGAAAAATGTCGAAAATTCAGGTTTTCGTTTTTTGGCTTTAACTTTCGATGCGTTGATCGCAGCGTATTGGGACTGCGCCCAATCGATTTCTCTCGCAAAATTACGTCGGAATAGTGCCACAATTAATTTATTCCAGCACTTTTGGAAATCGCGAAAATTTTCGCCAAAAATACAAAGGGGTTAACCTTCCTTTTTTTTTGACCAGAAAATTTTTCGTCTCAGAATTGATTCGTATGACTCTTTTCCGACCAATTGGACCCCAAGGAACTCAGAAAACGCAGCAAAAGGAGCGTGGGATCAACGGGAGAGAAGATACGAGGAAAAAAGCACCTGCTGAAAAATGTCGAAAATTCAGGTTTTCGTTTTTTGGCTCTAACTTTCGATGCGTTGATCGCAGCGTTTCGGCACTGCGCCCAATTGATTTCTCTCGCAAAATTACGTCGGAATAGTGCCACAATTATCTTATTCCAGCACTTTTGGAAATCGCGAAAATTTTCGCTAAAAATACAAAGGGGTTAACCTTCCTTTTTTTTTGACCAAAAAGTTTTTCGTCTCAGAATTGATTCGTATGACTCTTTTCCGACCAATTGGACCCCAAGGAACTCAGAAAACGCAGCAAAAGGAGCGTGGGATCAACGGGAGAGAAGATACGAGGAAAAAAGCACCTGCTGAAAAATGTCGAAAATTCAGGTTTTCGTTTTTTGGCTCTAACTTTCGATGCGTTGATCGCAGCGTTTCGGCACTGCGCCCAATTGATTTCTCTCGCAAAATTACGTCGGAATAGTGCCACAATTATCTTATTCCAGCACTTTTGGAAATCGCGAAAATTTTCGCTAAAAATACAAAGGGGTTAACCTTCCTTTTTTTTTGACTAGAAAATTTTTCGTCTCAGAATTGATTCGTATGACTCTTTTCCGACCAATTGGACCCCAAGGAACTCAGAAAACGCAGCAAAAGGAGCGTGGGATCAACGGGAGAGAAGATACAAAGAAAAAAGCACCTGCTGGAAAATGTCGAAAATTCAGGTTTTCGTTTTTTGGCTGTAACTTCCGATGCGTTGATCGCAGCGTATTGAGACTGCGCCAAATCGAATTCTCTCGCAAAATTACATCGAAATAGTGCCACAATTAATTTATTCCAGCACTTTTGGAAATCGCGAAAATTTTCGCCAAAAATACAAAGGGGTTAACCTTCCTTTTTTTTGACCAGAAAATTTTTCGTCTCAGAATTGATTCGTATGACTCTTTCCCGACCAATTGAACCCCAAGGAACTCAGAAAACGCAGCAAAAGGAGCGTGGGATCAACGGGAGAGAAGATACGAGGAAAAAAGCACCTGCTGAAAAATGTCGAAAATTCAGGTTTTCGTTTTTTGGCTTTAACTTTCGATGCGTTGATCGCAGCGTATTGGGACTGCGCCCAATCGATTTCTCTCGCAAAATTACGTCGGAATAGTGCCACAATTAATTTATTCCAGCACTTTTGGAAATCGCGAAAATTTTCGCCAAAAATACAAAGGGGTTAACCTTCCTTTTTTTTTGACCAGAAAATTTTTCGTCTCAGAATTGATTCGTATGACTCTTTCCCGGCCAATTGGACCCCAAGGAACTCAGAAAACGCAGCAAAAGGAGCGTGGGATCAACGGGAGAGAAGATACGAAGAAAAAAGCACCTGCTGAAAAATGTCGAAAATTCAGGTTTTCGTTTTTTGGCTGGAACTTTCGATGCGTTGATCGCAGCGTATTGGGACTGCGCCCAATCGATTTCTCTCGCAAAATTACGTCGGAATAGTGCCACAATTAATTTATTCCAGCACTTTTAGGAATCGCGAAAATTTTCGTCAAAAATACAAAGGGGTTAACCTTCCTTTTTTTTTGACTAGAAAATTTTTCGTCTCAAAATTGATTTGTATGACTCTTTCCCGACCAATTGGACCCCAAGGAACTCAGAAAACGCAGCAAAAGGAGCGTGGGATCAACGGGAGAGAAGATACGAGGAAAAAAGCACCTGCTGAAAAATGTCGAAAATTCAGGTTTTCGTTTTTCGGCTCTCACTTTCGATGCGTTGATAGCAGCGTTTCGGGACTGCGCCCAATCGATTTCTCTCGCAAAATTACGTCGGAATAGTGCCACAATTAATTTATTCCAGCATTTTTGAAAATCGTGAAAATTTTCGCCAAAAATACAAAGGGGTTAACCTTCCTTTTTTTTTGACCAGAAAATTTTTCGTCTCAGAATTGATTCGTATGACTCTTTCCCGACCAATTGGACACCAAGGAACTCAGAAAACGCAGCAAAAGGAGCGTGGGATTAACGGGAGAGAAGATACGAGGAAAAAAGCACCTGCTGAAAAATGTCGAAAATTCAGGTTTTCGTTTTTTGTCTGCAACTTTCGATGCGTTGATCGCAGCGTATTGGGACTGCGCCCAATCGATATCTCTCGCAAAATTACGTCGGAATAGTGCCACAATTAATTTATTCCAGCATTTTTGAAAATCGTGAAAATTTTCGCCAAAAATACAAAGGGGTTAACCTTCCTTTTTTTTTGACCAAAAAGTTTTTCGTCTCAGAAATGATTCGTATGACTCTTTCCCGACCAATTGGACCCCAAGGAACTCAGAAAACGCAGCAAAAGGAGCGTGGGATCAACGGGAGAGAAGATACGAGGAAAAAAGCACCTGCTGAAAAATGTCGAAAATTCAGGTTTTCGTTTTTTGGCTCTAACTTTCGATGCGTTGATCGCAGCGTATTGGGACTGCGCCCAATCGATTTCTCTCGCAAAATTACGTCGGAATAGTGCCACAATTATCTTATTCCAGCACTTTTGGAAATCGCGAAAATTTTCGCTAAAAATACAAAGGGGTTAACCTTCCTTTTTTTTTGACTAGAAAATTTTTTTCTCAGAATTGATTCGTATGACTCTTTTCCGACCAATTGGACCCCAAGGAACTCAGAAAACGCAGCAAAAGGAGCGTGGGATCAACGGGAGAGAAGATACGAAGAAAAAAGCACCTGCTGGAAAATGTCGAAAATTCAGGTTTTCGTTTTTTGGCTGTAACTTCCGATGCGTTGATCGCAGCGTATTGAGACTGCGCCAAATCGAATTCTCTCGCAAAATTACATCGAAATAGTGCCACAATTAATTTATTCCAGCACTTTTGGAAATCGCGAAAATTTTCGCCAAAAATACAAAGGGGTTAACCTTCCTTTTTTTTGACCAGAAAATTTTTCGTCTCAGAATTGATTCGTATGACTCTTTCCCGACCAATTGAACCCCAAGGAACTCAGAAAACGCAGCAAAAGGAGCGTGGGATCAACGGGAGAGAAGATACGAGAAAAAAAGCACCTGCTGAATAATGTCGAAAATTCAGGTTTTCGTTTTTTGGCTGTCACTTTCGATGCGTTGATCGCAGCGTATTGGGACTGCGCCCAATCGATTTCTCTCGCAGAATTACGTCGGAATAGTGCCACAATTAATTTATTCCAGCACTTTTGGAAATCGCGAAAATTTTCGCCAAAAATACAAAGGGGTTAACCTTCCTTTTTTTTTGACCAAAAATTTTTTCGTCTCAGAATTGATTCGTATGACTCTTTCCCGACCAATTGGACCCCAAGGAACTCAGAAAACGCAGCAAAAGGAGCGTGGGATCAACGGGAGAGAAGATACGAGGAAAAAAGCACCTGCTGAAAAATGTCGAAAATTCAGGTTTTCGTTTTTTGGCTGTAACTTTCGATGCGTTGATCGCAGCGTTTCGGGACTGCGACCAATTGATTTCTCTCGCAAAATTACGTCGGAATAGTGCCACAATTAATTTATTCCAGCACTTTCGGAAATCGCGAAAATTTTCGCTAAAAATACAAAGGGGTTAACCTTCCTTTTTTTTTGACCAAAAAATTTTTCGTCTCAGAATTGATCCGTATGACTCTTTCCCGACCAATTGGACCCCAAGGAACTCAGGAAACGCAGCAAAAGGAGCGTGGGATCAACGGGAGAGAAGATACGAGAAAAAAAGCACCTGCTGAATAATGTCGAAAATTCAGGTTTTCGTTTTTTGGCTGTCACTTTCGATGCGTTGATCGCAGCGTATTGGGACTGCGCCCAATCGATTTCTCTCGCAGAATTACGTCGGAATAGTGCCACAATTAATTTATTCCAGCACTTTTGGAAATCGCGAAAATTTTCGCCAAAAATACAAAGGGGTTAACCTACCTTTTTTTTTGACCAGAAAATTTTTCGTCTCAGAATTGATTCGTATGACTCTTTCCCGACCAATTGGACCCCAAGGAACTCAGAAAACGCAGCAAAAGGAGCGTGGGATCAACGGGAGAGAAGATTCGAGAAAAAAAGCACCTGCTGAATAATGTCGAAAATTCAGGTTTTCGTTTTTTGGCTGTCACTTTCGATGCGTTGATCGCAGCGTATTGGGACTGCGCCCAATCGATTTCTCTCGCAGAATCACGTCGGAATAGTGCCACAATTAATTTATTTCAGCACTTTTGGAAATCGCGAAAATTTTCGCCAAAAATACAAAGGGGTTAACCTACCTTTTTTTTTGACCAGAAAATTTTTCGTCTCAGAATTGATTCGTATGACTCTTTCTCGACCAATTGGACACCAAGGAACTCAGAAAACGCAGCAAAAGGAGCGTGGGATCAACGGGAGAGAAGATACGAGAAAAAAAGCACCTGCTGAAAAATGTCGAAAATTCAGGTTTTCGTTTTTTGGCTGTAACATCCGATGCGATGATCGCAGCGTATTGAGACTGCGCCAAATCGATTTCTCTCGCAAAATTACATCGAAATAGTGCCACAATTAATTTATTCCAGCACTTTTGGAAATCGCGAAAATTTTCGCTAAAAATACAAAGGGGTTAATCTTCCTTTTTTTTTGACCAGAAAATTTTTCGTCTCAGAATTGATTCGTATGACTCTTTCCCGACCAATTGGACCCCAAGGAACTCAGAAAACGCAGCAAAAGGAGCGTGGGATCAACGGGAGAGAAGATACGAGGAAAAAAGCACCTGCTGAAAAATGTCGAAAATTCAGGTTTTCGTTTTTTGGCTGTCACTTCCGATGCGTTGATCGCAGCGTATTGGGACTGCGCCCAATCGATTTCTCTCGCAAAATTACGTCGGAATAGTGCCACAATTAATTTATTCCAGCACTTTTGGAAATCGCGAAAATTTTCGCCAGAAATACAAAGGGGTTAACCTTCCTTTTTTTTTGACTAGAAAATTTTTCGTCTCAGAATTGATTCGTATGACTCTTTTCCGACCAATTGGACCCCAAGGAACTCAGAAAACGCAGCAGAAGGAGCGTGGGATCAACGGGAGAGAAGATACGAGGAAAAAAGCACCTGCTGAAAAATGTCGAAAATTCAGGTTTTCGTTTTTTGGCTCTAACTTTCGATGCGTTGATCGCAGCGTTTCGGCACTGCGCCCAATTGATTTCTCTCGCAAAATTACGTCGGAATAGTGCCACAATTAATTTATTCCAGCATTTTTGAAAATCGTGAAAATTTTCGCCAAAAATACAAAGGGGTTAACCTTCCTTTTTTTTTGACCAAAAAGTTTTTCGTCTCAGAATTGATTCGTATGACTCTTTCCCGACCAATTGGACCCCAAGGAACTCAGAAAACGCAGCAAAAGGAGCGTGGGATCAACGGGAGAGAAGATACGAGGAAAAAAGCACCTGCTGAAAAATGTCGAAAATTCAGGTTTTCGTTTTTTGGCTGTAACTTTCGATGCGTTGATCGCAGCGTATTGGGACTGCGCCCAATCGAATTCTCTCGCAAAATCACGTCGGAATAGTGCCACAATTAATTTATTCCAGCACTTTTAGAAATCGCGAAAATTTTCGCCAAAAATACAAAGGGGTTAACCTTCCTTTTTTTTTGAATAGAAAATTTTTCGTCTCAAAATTGATTTGTATGACTCTTTCCCGACCAATTGGACCTCAAGGAACTCAGAAAACGCAGCAAAAGGAGCGTGGGATCAACGGGAGAGAAGATACGAGGAAAAAAGCACCTGCTGAAAAATGTCGAAAATTCAGGTTTTCGTTTTTCGGCTCTCACTTTCGATGCGTTGATAGCAGCGTTTCGGGACTGCGCCCAATCGATTTCTCTCGCAAAATTACGTCGGAATAGTGCCACAATTAATTTATTCCAGCATTTTTGAAAATCGTGAAAATTTTCGCCAAAAATACAAAGGGGTTAACCTTCCTTTTTTTTTGACCAAAAAGTTTTTCGTCTCAGAAATGATTCGTATGACTCTTTCCCGACCAATTGGACCCCAAGGAACTCAGAAAACGCAGCAAGAGGAGCGTGGGATCAACGGGAGAGAAGATACGAGGAAAAAAGCACCTGCTGAAAAATGTCGAAAATTCAGGTTTTCGTTTTTTGTCTGCAACTTTCGATGCGTTGATCGCAGCGTATTGGGACTGCGCCCAATCGATTTCTCTCGCAGAATCACGTCGGAATAGTGCCACAATTAATTTATTTCAGCACTTTTGGAAATCGCGAAAATTTTCGCCAAAAATACAAAGGGGTTAACCTACCTTTTTTTTTGACCAGAAAATTTTTCGTCTCAGAATTGATTCGTATGACTCTTTCTCGACCAATTGGACACCAAGGAACTCAGAAAACGCAGCAAAAGGAGCGTGGGATCAACGGGAGAGAAGATACGAGAAAAAAAGCACCTGCTGAAAAATGTCGAAAATTCAGGTTTTCGTTTTTTGGCTGTAACATCCGATGCGATGATCGCAGCGTATTGAGACTGCGCCAAATCGATTTCTCTCGCAAAATTACATCGAAATAGTGCCACAATTAATTTATTCCAGCACTTTTGGAAATCGCGAAAATTTTCGCTAAAAATACAAAGGGGTTAATCTTCCTTTTTTTTTGACCAGAAAATTTTTCGTCTCAGAATTGATTCGTATGACTCTTTCCCGACCAATTGGACCCCAAGGAACTCAGAAAACGCAGCAAAAGGAGCGTGGGATCAACGGGAGAGAAGATACGAGGAAAAAAGCACCTGCTGAAAAATGTCGAAAATTCAGGTTTTCGTTTTTTGGCTGTCACTTCCGATGCGTTGATCGCAGCGTATTGGGACTGCGCCCAATCGATTTCTCTCGCAAAATTACGTCGGAATAGTGCCACAATTAATTTATTCCAGCACTTTTGGAAATCGCGAAAATTTTCGCCAGAAATACAAAGGGGTTAACCTTCCTTTTTTTTTGACTAGAAAATTTTTCGTCTCAGAATTGATTCGTATGACTCTTTTCCGACCAATTGGACCCCAAGGAACTCAGAAAACGCAGCAGAAGGAGCGTGGGATCAACGGGAGAGAAGATACGAGGAAAAAAGCACCTGCTGAAAAATGTCGAAAATTCAGGTTTTCGTTTTTTGGCTCTAACTTTCGATGCGTTGATCGCAGCGTTTCGGCACTGCGCCCAATTGATTTCTCTCGCAAAATTACGTCGGAATAGTGCCACAATTAATTTATTCCAGCATTTTTGAAAATCGTGAAAATTTTCGCCAAAAATACAAAGGGGTTAACCTTCCTTTTTTTTTGACCAAAAAGTTTTTCGTCTCAGAATTGATTCGTATGACTCTTTCCCGACCAATTGGACCCCAAGGAACTCAGAAAACGCAGCAAAAGGAGCGTGGGATCAACGGGAGAGAAGATACGAGGAAAAAAGCACCTGCTGAAAAATGTCGAAAATTCAGGTTTTCGTTTTTTGGCTGTAACTTTCGATGCGTTGATCGCAGCGTATTGGGACTGCGCCCAATCGAATTCTCTCGCAAAATCACGTCGGAATAGTGCCACAATTAATTTATTCCAGCACTTTTAGAAATCGCGAAAATTTTCGCCAAAAATACAAAGGGGTTAACCTTCCTTTTTTTTTGAATAGAAAATTTTTCGTCTCAAAATTGATTTGTATGACTCTTTCCCGACCAATTGGACCTCAAGGAACTCAGAAAACGCAGCAAAAGGAGCGTGGGATCAACGGGAGAGAAGATACGAGGAAAAAAGCACCTGCTGAAAAATGTCGAAAATTCAGGTTTTCGTTTTTCGGCTCTCACTTTCGATGCGTTGATAGCAGCGTTTCGGGACTGCGCCCAATCGATTTCTCTCGCAAAATTACGTCGGAATAGTGCCACAATTAATTTATTCCAGCATTTTTGAAAATCGTGAAAATTTTCGCCAAAAATACAAAGGGGTTAACCTTCCTTTTTTTTTGACCAAAAAGTTTTTCGTCTCAGAAATGATTCGTATGACTCTTTCCCGACCAATTGGACCCCAAGGAACTCAGAAAACGCAGCAAGAGGAGCGTGGGATCAACGGGAGAGAAGATACGAGGAAAAAAGCACCTGCTGAAAAATGTCGAAAATTCAGGTTTTCGTTTTTTGGCTGTAACTTTCGATGCGTTGATCGCAGCGTATTGGGACTGCGCCCAATCGATTTCTCTCGCAGAATTACGTCGGAATAGTGCCACAATTAATTTATTCCAGCACTTTTGGAAATCGCGAAAATTTTCGCCAAAAATACAAAGGGGTTAACCTACCTTTTTTTTTGACCAGAAAATTTTTCGTCTCAGAATTGATTCGTATGACTCTTTCCCGACCAATTGGACACCAAGGAACTCAGAAAACGCAGCAAAAGGAGCGTGGGATTAACGGGAGAGAAGATACGAGGAAAAAAGCACCTGCTGAAAAATGTCGAAAATTCAGGTTTTCGTTTTTTGTCTGCAACTTTCGATGCGTTGATCGCAGCGTATTGGGACTGCGCCCAATCGATATCTCTCGCAAAATTACGTCGGAATAGTGCCACAATTAATTTATTCCAGCACTTTCGGAAATCGCGAAAATTTTCGCTAAAAATACAAAGGGGTTAACCTTCCTTTTTTTTTGACCAAAAAATTTTTCGTCTCAGAATCGATCCGTATGACTCTCTCCCGACCAATTGGACCCCAAGGAACTCAGAAAACGCAGCAAAAGGAGCGTGGGATCAACGGGAGAGAAGATACGAGGAAAATAGCACCTGCTGAAAAATGTCGAAAATTCAGGTTTTCGTTTTTTGGCTGTAACTTTCGATGCGTTGATCGCAGCGTATTGGGACTGCGCCCAATCGATTTCTCTCGCAAAATTACGTCGGAATAGTGCCACAATTAATTTATTTCAGCACTTTCGGAAATCGCGAAAATTTTCGCTAAAAATACAAAGGGGTTAACCTTCCTTTTTTTTTGACCAAAAAATTTTTCGTCTCAGAATCGATCCGTATGACTCTCTCCCGACCAATTGGACCCCAAGGAACTCAGAAAACGCAGCAAAAGGAGCGTGGGATCAACGGGAGAGAAGATACGAGAAGAGAAGCACCTGCTGAAAAATGTCGAAAATTCAGGTTTTCGTTTTTTGGCTGTCACTTTCGATGCGTTGATCGCAGCGTATTGGGACTGCGCCCAATCGATTTCTCTCGCAAAATTACGTCGGAATAGTGCCACAATTAATTTATTCCAGCACTTTTGGAAATCGCGAAAATTTTCGCCAAAAATACAAAGGGGTTAACCTTCCTTTTTTTTTGACCAGAAAATTTTTCGTCTCAGAATTGATTCGTATGACTCTATTCCGACCAATTGGACCCCAAGGAACTCAGAAAACGCAGCAAAAGGAGCGTGGGATTAACGGGAGAGTAGATACGAGGAAAATAGCACCTGCTGAAAAATGTCGAAAATTCAGGTTTTTGTTTTTTAGCTGTAACTTCCGATGCGTTAATCGCAGCGTATTGGGACTGCGCCCAATCGATTTTTCTCGCAAAATTACGTCGGAATAGTGCCACAATTGATTTATTCCAGCACTTTTGAAAATCGCGAAAATTTTCGCCAAAAATCCAAAGGGGTTAACCATCCTTTTTTTTTGACCAGAAAATTTTTCGTCTCAGAATTGATTCGTATGACTCTTTCCCGGCCAATTGGACCCCAAGGAACTCAGAAAACGCAGCAAAAGGAGCGTGGGATCAACGGGAGAGAAGATACGAGGAATAAAGCACCTGCTGAAAAATGTCGAAAATTCAGGTTTTCGTTTTTTGGCTGTAACTTCCGATGCGTTGATCGCAGCGTATTGGGACTGCGCCCAATCGATTTCTCTCGCAAAATTACGTCGGAATAGTGCCACAATTAATTTATTCCAGCATTTTTGAAAATCGTGAAAATTTTCGCCAAAAATACAAAGGGGTTAACCTTCCTTTTTTTTTGACCAAAAAGTTTTTCGTCTCAGAATTGATTCGTATGACTCTTTCCCGACCAATTGGACCCCAAGGAACTCAGAAAACGCAGCAAGAGGAGCGTGGGATCAACGGGAGAGAAGATACGAGGAAAAAAGCACCTGCTGAAAAATGTCGAAAATTCAGGTTTTCGTTTTTTGTCTGCAACTTTCGATGCGTTGATCGCAGCGTATTGGGACTGCGCCCAATCGATATCTCTCGCAAAATCACGTCGGAATAGTGCCACAATTAATTTATTCCAGCACTTTCGGAAATCGCGAAAATTTTCGCTAAAAATACAAAGGGGTTAACCTTCCTTTTTTTTTGACCAAAAAATTTTTCGTCTCAGAATCGATCCGTATGACTCTCTCCCGACCAATTGGACCCCAAGGAACTCAGAAAACGCAGCAAAAGGAGCGTGGGATCAACGGGAGAGAAGATACGAGGAAAATAGCACCTGCTGAAAAATGTCGAAAATTCAGGTTTTCGTTTTTTGGCTGTAACTTTCGATGCGTTGATCGCAGCGTATTGGGACTGCGCCCAATCGATTTCTCTCGCAAAATTACGTCGGAATAGTGCCACAATTAATTTATTCCAGCACTTTCGGAAATCGCGAAAATTTTCGCTGAAAATACAAAGGGGTTAACCTTCCTTTTTTTTTGACCAAAAAATTTTTCGTCTCAGAATCGATCCGTATGACTCTCTCCCGACCAATTGGACCCCAAGGAACTCAGAAAACGCAGCAAAAGGAGCGTATGATCAACGGGAGAGAAGATACGAGAAGAGAAGCACCTGCTGAAAAATGTCGAAAATTCAGGTTTTCGTTTTTTGGCTGTCACTTTCGATGCGTTGATCGCAGCGTATTGGGACTGCGCCCAATCGATTTCTCTCGCAAAATTACGTCGGAATAGTGCCACAATTAATTTATTCCAGCACTTTTGGAAATCGCGAAAATTTTCGCCAATAATACAAAGGGGTTAACCTTCCTTTTTTTTTGACCAGAAAATTTTTCGTCTCAGAATTGATTCGTATGACTCTATTCCGACCAATTGGACCCCAAGGAACTCAGAAAACGCAGCAAAAGGAGCGTGGGATTAACGGGAGAGTAGATACGAGGAAAAAAGCACCTGCTGGAAAATGTCGAAAATTCAGGTTTTTGTTTTTTAGCTGTAACTTCCGATGCGTTGATCGCAGCGTATTGGGACTGCGCCCAATCGATTTTTCTCGCAAAATTACGTCGGAATAGTGCCACAATTAATTTATTCCAGCACTTTTGAAAATCGCGAAAATTTTCGCCAAAAATCCAAAGGGGTTAACCTTCCTTTTTTTTTGACCAGAAAATTTTTCGTCTCAGAATTGATTCGTATGACTCTTTCCCGGCCAATTGGACCCCAAGGAACTCAGAAAACGCAGCAAAAGGAGCGTGGGATCAACGGGAGAGAAGATACGAGGAATAAAGCACCTGCTGAAAAATGTCGAAAATTCAGGTTTTCGTTTTTTGGCTGTAACTTTCGATGCGTTGATCGCAGCGTATTGGGACTGCGCCCAATCGATTTCTCTCGCAAAATTACGTCGGAATAGTGCCACAATTAATTTATTCCAGCACTTTTGGAAATCGCGAAAATTTTCGCCAAAAATACAAAGGGGTTAACCTTCCTTTTTTTTTGACTAGAAAATTTTTCGTCTCAGAATTGATTCGTGTGACTCTTTCCCGACCAATTGGACCCCAAGGAACTCAGAAAACGCAGCAAAAGGAGCGTGGGATCAACGGGAGAGAAGATACGAGGAAAAAAGCACCTGCTGAAAAATGTCGAAAATTCAGGTTTTCGTTTTTTGGCTCTAACTTTCGATGCGTTGATCGCAGCGTTTCGGGACTGCGCCCAATTGATTTCTCTCGCAAAACTACGTCGGAATAGTGCCACAATTAATTTATTCCAGCATTTTTGAAAATCGTGAAAATTTTCGCCAAAAATACAAAGGGTTAACCTTCCTTTTTTTTTGACCAAAAAGTTTTTCGTCTCAGAATTGATTCGTATGACTCTTTCCCGACCAATTGGACCCCAAGGAACTCAGAAAACGCAGCAAAAGGAGCGTGGGATCAACGGGAGAGAAGATACGAAGAAAAAAGCACCTGCTGAAAAATGTCGAAAATTCAGGTTTTCGTTTTTTGGCTGTAACATCCGATGCGTTGATCGCAGCGTATTGAGACTGCGCCAAATCGATTTCTCTCGCAAAATTACATCGAAATAGTGCCACAATTAATTTATTCCAGCACTTTTGGAAATCGCGAAAATTTTCGCCAAAAATACAAAGGGGTTGACCTTCCTTTTTTTTTAAACAGAAAATTTTTCGTCTCAGAATTGATTCGTATGACTCTTTCCCGACCAATTGGACCCCAAGGAACTCAGAAAACGCAGCAAAAGGAGCGTGGGATCAACGGGAGAGAAGATACGAGGAAAAAAGCACCTGCTGAAAAATGTCGAAAATTCAGGTTTTCGTTTTTTGGCTGTCACTTTCGATGCGTTGATCGCAGCGTATTGGGACTGCGCCCAATCGATTTCTCTCGCAAAATTACGTCGGAATAGTGCCACAATTAATTTATTCCAGCACTTTCGGAAATCGCGAAAATTTTCGCTAAAAATACAAAGGGGTTAACCTTCCTTTTTTTTTGACCAAAAAATTTTTCGTCTCAGAATCGATCCGTATGACTCTTTCCCGACCAATTGGACCCCAAGGAACTCAGAAAACGCAGCAAAAGGAGCGTGGGATCAACGGGAGAGAAGATACGAAGAAAAAAGCACCTGCTGAAAAATGTCGAAAATACAGGTTTTCGTTTTTTGGCTGTAACATCCGATGCGTTGATCGCAGCGTATTGAGACTGCGCCAAATCGATTTCTCTCGCAAAATTACATCGAAATAGCGCCACAATTAATTTATTCCAGCACTTTTGGAAATCGCGAAAATTTTCGCCAAAAATACAAAGGGGTTAACCTTCCTTTTTTTTTGACCAGAAAATTATTCGTCTCAGAATTGATTCGTATGACTCTTTCCCGACCAATTGGACCCCAAGGAACTCAGAAAACGCAGCAAAAGGAGCGTGGGATCAACGGGAGAGAAGATACGAGGAAAAAAGCACCTGCTGAAAAATGTCGAAAATTCAAGTTTTCGTTTTTTGGCTGTAACTTTCGATGCGTTGATCGCAGCGTATTGGGACTGCGCCCAATCGATTTCTCTCGCAAAATTACGTCGGAATAGTGCCACAATTAATTTATTCCAGCACTTTCGGAAATCGCGAAAATTTTCGCTAAAAATACAAAGGGGTTAACCTTCCTTTTTTTTCGACCAAAAAATTTTTCGTCTCAGAATTGATTCGTATGACTCTTTCCCGGCCAATTGGACCCCAAGGAACTCAGAAAACGCAGCAAAAGGAGCGTGGGATCAACGGGAGAAAAGATACGAAGAAAAAAGCACCTGCTGAAAAATGTCGAAAATTCAGGTTTTCGTTTTTTGGCTGTAACTTCCGATGCGTTGATCGCAGCGTATTGAGACTGCGCCAAATCGATTTCTCTCGCAAAATTACATCGAAATAGTGCCACAATTAATTTATTCCAGCACTTTTGGAAATCGCGAAAATTTTCGCCAAAAATACAAAGGGGTTAACCTTCCTTTTTTTTTGACCAGAAAATTTTTCGTCTCAGAATTGATTCGTATGACTCTTTCCCGACCAATTGGACCCCAAGGAACTCAGAAAACGCAGCAAAAGGAGCGTGGGATCAACGGGAGAGAAGATACGAGGAAAATAGCACCTGCTGAAAAATGTCGAAAATTCAGGTTTTCGTTTTTTGGCTGTAACATCCGATGCGTTGATCGCAGCGTATTGAGACTGCGCCAAATCGATTTCTCTCGCAAAATTACATCGAAATAGTGCCACAATTAATTTATTCCAGCACTTTTGGAAATCGCGAAAATTTTCGCCAAAAATACAAAGGGGTTAACCTTCCTTTTTTTTTGACCAGAAAATTTTTCGTCTCAGAATTGATTCGTATGACTCTTTCCCGACCAATTGGACCCCAAGGAACTCAGAAAACGCAGCAAAAGGAGCGTGGGATCAACGGGAGAGAAGATACGAGGAAAAAAGCACCTGCTGAAAAATGTCGAAAATTCAGGTTTTCGTTTTTTGGCTGTCACTTTCGATGCGTTGATCGCAGCGTATTGGGACTGCGCCCAATCGATTTCTCTCGCAAAATTACGTCGGAATAGTGCCACAATTAATTTATTCCAGCACTTTCGGAAATCGCGAAAATTTTCGCTAAAAATACAAAGGGGTTAACCTTCCTTTTTTTTTGACCAAAAAATTTTTCGTCTCAGAATCGATCCGTATGACTCTTTCCCGACCAATTGGACCCCAAGGAACTCAGAAAACGCAGCAAAAGGAGCGTGGGATCAACGGGAGAGAAGATACGAAGAAAAAAGCACCTGCTGAAAAATGTCGAAAATTCAGGTTTTCGTTTTTTGGCTGTAACATCCGATGCGTTGATCGCAGCGTATTGAGACTGCGCCAAATCGATTTCTCTCGCAAAATTACATCGAAATAGTGCCACAATTAATTTATTCCAGCACTTTTGGAAATCGCGAAAATTTTCGCCAAAAATACAAAGGGGTTAACCTTCCTTTTTTTTTGACCAGAAAATTTTTCGTCTCAGAATTGATTCGTATGACTCTTTCCCGACCAATTGGACCCCAAGGAACTCAGAAAACGCAGCAAAAGGAGCGTGGGATCAACGGGAGAGAAGATACGAGGAAAATAGCACCTGCTGAAAAATGTCGAAAATTCAGGTTTTCGTTTTTTGGCTGTAACTTTCGATGCGTTGATCGCAGCGTATTGGGACTGCGCCCAATCGATTTCTCTCGCAAAATTACGTCGGAATAGTGCCACAATTAATTTATTCCAGCACTTTCGGAAATCGCGAAAATTTTCGCTAAAAATACAAAGGGGTTAACCTTCCTTTTTTTTTGACCAAAAAATTTTTCGTCTCAGAATCGATCTGTATGACTCTCTCCCGACCAATTGGACCCCAAGGAACTCAGAAAACGCAGCAAAAGGAGCGTGGGATCAACGGGAGAGAAGATACGAGGAAAAAAGCACCTGCTGAAAAATGTCGAAAATTCAGGTTTTCGTTTTTTGGCTGTAACTTTCGATGCGTTGATCGCAGCGTATTGGGACTGCGCCCAATCGATTTCTCTCGCAAAATTACGTCGGAATAGTGCCACAATTAATTTATTTCAGCACTTTTGGAAATCGCGAAAATTTTCGCCAGAAATACAAAGGGGTTAACCTTCCTTTTTTTTTGACTAGAAAATTTTTCGTCTCAGAATTGATTCGTATGACTCTTTTCCGACCAATTGGACCCCAAGGAACTCAGAAAACGCAGCAAAAGGAGCGTGGGATCAACGGGAGAGAAGATACGAGGAAAAAAGCACCTGCTGAAAAATGTCGAAAATTCAGGTTTTCGTTTTTTGGCTCTAACTTTCGATGCGTTGATCGCAGCGTTGCGGGACTGCGCCCAATTGATTTCTCTCGCAAAATTACGTCGGAATAGTGCCACAATTAATTTATTCCAGCACTTTTGAAAATCGCGAAAATTTTCGCCAAAAATCCAAAGGGGTTAACCTTCCTTTTTTTTTGACCAGAAAATTTTTCGTCTCAGAATTGATTCGTATGACTCTTTCCCGGCCAATTGGACCCCAAGGAACTCAGAAAACGCAGCAAAAGGAGCGTGGGATCAACGGGAGAGAAGATACGAGGAAAAAAGCACCTGCTGAAAAATGTCGAAAATTCAGGTTTTCGTTTTTTGGCTGTAACTTTCGATGCGTTTATCGCAGCGTATTGGGACTGCGCCCAATCGATTTCTCTCGCAAAACTACGTCGGAATAGTGCCACAATTAATTCATTCCAGCACTTTTGAAAATCGCGAAAATTTTCGCCAAAAATACAAAGGGGTTAACCTTCCTTTTTTTTTGACTAGAAAATTTTTCGTCTCAGAATTGATTCGTGTGACTCTTTCTCGACCAATTGGACCCCAAGGAACTCAGAAAACGCAGCAAAAGGAGCGTGGGATCAACGGGAGAGAAGATACGAGGAAAAAAGCACCTGCTGAAAAATGTCGAAAATTCAGGTTTTCGTTTTTTGGCTGTAACCTTCGATGCGTTGATCGCAGCGTATTGGGACTGCGCCCAATCGATTTCTCTCGCAAAATTACGTCGGAATAGTGCCACAATTAATTTATTCCAGCACTTTCGGAAATCGCGAAAATTTTCGCTAAAAATACAAAGGGGTTAACCTTCCTTTTTTTTTGACCAAAAAATTTTTCGTCTCAGAATCGATCTGTATGACTCTCTCCCGACCAATTGGACCCCAAGGAACTCAGAAAACGCAGCAAAAGGAGCGTGGGATCAACGGGAGAGAAGATACGAGGAAAAAAGCACCTGCTGAAAAATGTCGAAAATTCAGGTTTTCGTTTTTTGGCTGTAACTTTCGATGCGTTGATCGCAGCGTATTGGGACTGCGCCCAATCGATTTCTCTCGCAAAATTACGTCGGAATAGTGCCACAATTAATTTATTTCAGCACTTTTGGAAATCGCGAAAATTTTCGCCAGAAATACAAAGGGGTTAACCTTCCTTTTTTTTTGACTAGAAAATTTTTCGTCTCAGAATTGATTCGTATGACTCTTTTCCGACCAATTGGACCCCAAGGAACTCAGAAAACGCAGCAAAAGGAGCGTGGGATCAACGGGAGAGAAGATACGAGGAAAAAAGCACCTGCTGAAAAATGTCGAAAATTCAGGTTTTCGTTTTTTGGCTCTAACTTTCGATGCGTTGATCGCAGCGTTGCGGGACTGCGCCCAATTGATTTCTCTCGCAAAATTACGTCGGAATAGTGCCACAATTAATTTATTCCAGCATTTTTGAAAATCGTGAAAATTTTCGCCAAAAATACAAAGGGGTTAACCTTCCTTTTTTTTTGACCAAAAAGTTTTTCGTCTCGGAATTGATTCGTATGACTCTTTTCCGACCAATTGGACCCCAAGGAACTCAGAAAACGCAGCAAAAGGAGCGTGGGATCAACGGGAGAGAAGATACGAGGAAAATAGCACCTGCTGAAAAATGTCGAAAATTCAGGTTTTCGTTTTTTGGCTGTAACTTTCGATGCGTTGATCGCAGCGTATTGGGACTGCGCCCAATCGATTTCTCTCGCAAAATTACGTCGGAATAGTGCCACAATTAATTTATTCCAGCACTTTCGGAAATCGCGAAAATTTTCGCTAAAAATACAAAGGGGTTAACCTTCCTTTTTTTTTGACCAAAAAATTTTTCGTCTCAGAATCGATCCGTATGACTCTCTCCCGACCAATTGGACCCCAAGGAACTCAGAAAACGCAGCAAAAGGAGCGTGGGATCAACGGGAGAGAAGATACGAGAAAAAAAGCACCTGCTGAAAAATGTCGAAAATTCAGGTTTTCGTTTTTTGGCTGTCACTTCCGATGCGTTGATCGCAGCGTATTGGGACTGCGCCCAATCGATTTCTCTCGCAAAATTACGTCGGAATAGTGCCACAATTAATTTATTCCAGCACTTTTGGAAATCGCGAAAATTTTCGCCAAAAATACAAAGGGGTTAACCTTCCTTTTTTTTTGACCAGAAAATTTTTCGTCTCAGAATTGATTCGTATGACTCTTTTCCGACCAATTGCACCCCAAGGAACTCAGAAAACGCAGCAAAAGGAGCGTGGGATCAACGGGAGAGAAGATACGAGGAAAAAAGCACCTGCTGAAAAATGTCGAAAATTCAGGTTTTCGTTTTTTGGCTGTAACTTTCGATGCGTTGATCGCAGCGTATTGGGACTGCGCCCAATCGATTTCTCTCGCAAAATTACGTCGGAATAGTGCCACAATTAATTTATTCCAGCACTTTCGGAAATCGCGAAAATTTTCGCTAAAAATACAAAGGGGTTAACCTTCCTTTTTTTTTGACCAAAAAATTTTTCGTCTCAGAATCGATCCGTATGACTCTCTCCCGACCAATTGGACCCCAAGGAACTCAGAAAACGCAGCAAAAGGAGCGTGGGATCAACGGGAGAGAAGATACGAGAAAAAAAGCACCTGCTGAAAAATGTCGAAAATTCAGGTTTTCGTTTTTTGGCTGTCACTTTCGATGCGTTGATCGCAGCGTATTGGGACTGCGCCCAATCGATTTCTCTCGCAAAATTACGTCGGAATAGTGCCACAATTAATTTATTCCAGCACTTTTGGAAATCGCGAAAATTTTCGCCAAAAATACAAAGGGGTTAACCTTCCTTTTTTTTTGACTAGAAAATTTTTCGTCTCAGAATTGATTCGTATGACTCTTTTCCGACCAATTGGACCCCAAGGAACTCAGAAAACGCAGCAAAAGGAGCGTGGGATCAACGGGAGAAAAGATACGAAGAAAAAAGCACCTGCTGAAAAATGTCGAAAATTCAGGTTTTCGTTTTTTGGCTGTAACTTCGGATGCGTTGATCGCAGCGTATTGAGACTGCGCCAAATCGATTTCTCTCGCAAAATTACATCGAAATAGTGCCACAATTAATTTATTCCAGCACTTTTGGAAATCGCGAAAATTTTCGCCAAAAATACAAAGGGGTTAACCTTCCTTTTTTTTTGACCAAAAAGTTTTTCGTCTCGGAATTGATTCGTATGACTCTTTTCCGACCAATTGGACCCCAAGGAACTCAGAAAACGCAGCAAAAGGAGCGTGGGATCAACGGGAGAGAAGATACGAGGAAAATAGCACCTGCTGAAAAATGTCGAAAATTCAGGTTTTCGTTTTTTGGCTGTAACTTTCGATGCGTTGATCGCAGCGTATTGGGACTGCGCCCAATCGATTTCTCTCGCAAAATTACGTTGGAATAGTGCCACAATTAATTTATTCCAGCACTTTCGGAAATCGCGAAAATTTTCGCTAAAAATACAAAGGGGTTAACCATCCTTTTTTTTTGACCAAAAAATTTTTCGTCTCAGAATCGATCCGTATGACTCTCTCCCGACCAATTGGACCCCAAGGAACTCAGAAAACGCAGCAAAAGGAGCGTGGGATCAACGGGAGAGAAGATACGAGAAAAAAAGCACCTGCTGAAAAATGTCGAAAATTCAGGTTTTCGTTTTTTGGCTGTCACTTTCGATGCGTTGATCGCAGCGTATTGGGACTGCGCCCAATCGATTTCTCTCGCAAAATTACGTCGGAATAGTGCCACAATTAATTTATTCCAGCACTTTTGGAAATCGCGAAAATTTTCGCCAAAAATACATAGGGGTTAACCTTCCTTTTTTTTTGACTAGAAAATTTTTCGTCTCAGAATTGATTCGTATGAATCTTTCCCGACCAATTGGACCCCAAGGAACTCAGAAAACGCAGCAAAAGGAGCGTGGGATCAACGGGAGAAAAGATACGAAGAAAAAAGCACCTGCTGAAAAATGTCGAAAATTCAGGTTTTCGTTTTTTGGCTGTAACTTCCGATGCGTTGATCGCAGCGTATTGAGACTGCGCCAAATCGATTTCTCTCGCAAAATTACATCGAAATAGTGCCACAATTAATTTATTCCAGCACTTTTGGAAATCGCGAAAATTTTCGCCAAAAATACAAAGGGGTTAACCTTCCTTTTTTTTTGACCAGAAAATTTTTCGTCTCAGAATTGATTCGTATGACTCTTTCCCGACCAATTGGACCCCAAGGAACTCAGAAAACGCAGCAAAAGGAGCGTGGGATCAACGGGAGAGAAGATACGAGGAAAAAAGCACCTGCTGAAAAATGTCGAAAATTCAGGTTTTCGTTTTTTGGCTCTAACTTTCGATGCGTTGATCGCAGCGTTGCGGGACTGCGCCCAATCGATTTCTCTCGCAAAATTACGTCGGAATAGTGCCACAATTAATTTATTCCAGCACTTTCGGAAATCGCGAAAATTTTCGCCAAAAATACAAAGGGGTTAACCTTCCTTTTTTTTTGACTAGAAAATTTTTCGTCTCAGAATTGATTCGTATGACTCTTTTCCGACCAATTGGACCCCAAGGAACTCAGAAAACGCAGCAAAAGGAGCGTGGGATCAACGGGAGAAAAGATACGAAGAAAAAAGCACCTGCTGAAAAATGTCGAAAATTCAGGTTTTCGTTTTTTGGCTGTAACTTCCGATGCGTTGATCGCAGCGTATTGAGACTGCGCCAAATCGATTTCTCTCGCAAAATTACGTCGGAATAGTGCCACAATTAATTTATTCCAGCATTTTTGAAAATCGTGAAAATTTTCGCCAAAAATACAAAGGGGTTAACCTTCCTTTTTTTTTGACCAAAAAGTTTTTCGTCTCGGAATTGATTCGTATGACTCTTTTCCGACCAATTGGACCCCAAGGAACTCAGAAAACGCAGCAAAAGGAGCGTGGGATCAACGGGAGAGAAGATACGAGGAAAATAGCACCTGCTGAAAAATGTCGAAAATTCAGGTTTTCGTTTTTTGGCTGTAACTTTCGATGCGTTGATCGCAGCGTATTGGGACTGCGCCCAATCGATTTCTCTCGCAAAATTACGTCGGAATAGTGCCACAATTAATTTATTCCAGCACTTTCGGAAATCGCGAAAATTTTCGCTAAAAATACAAAGGGGTTAACCTTCCTTTTTTTTTGACCAAAAAATTTTTCGTCTCAGAATCGATCCGTATGACTCTCTCCCGACCAATTGGACCCCAAGGAACTCAGAAAACGCAGCAAAAGGAGCGTGGGATCAACGGGAGAGAAGATACGAGAAAAAAAGCACCTGCTGAAAAATGTCGAAAATTCAGGTTTTCGTTTTTTGGCTGTCACTTTCGATGCGTTGATCGCAGCGTATTGGGACTGCGCCCAATCGATTTCTCTCGCAAAATTACGTCGGAATAGTGCCACAATTAATTTATTCCAGCACTTTTGGAAATCGCGAAAATTTTCGCCAAAAATACAAAGGGGTTAACCTTCCTTTTTTTTTGACCAGAAAATTTTTCGTCTCAGAATTGATTCGTATGACTCTTTTCCGACCAATTGGACCCCAAGGAACTCAGAAAACGCAGCAAAAGGAGCGTGGGATCAACGGGAGAGAAGATACGAGGAAAAAAGCACCTGCTGAAAAATGTCGAAAATTCAGGTTTTCGTTTTTTGGCTGTAACTTTCGATGCGTTGATCGCAGCGTATTGGGACTGCGCCCAATCGATTTCTCTCGCAAAATTACGTCGGAATAGTGCCACAATTAATTTATTCCAGCACTTTCGGAAATCGCGAAAATTTTCGCTAAAAATACAAAGGGGTTAACCTTCCTTTTTTTTTGACCAAAAAATTTTTCGTCTCAGAATCGATCCGTATGACTCTCTCCCGACCAATTGGACCCCAAGGAACTCAGAAAACGCAGCAAAAGGAGCGTGGGATCAACGGGAGAGAAGATACGAGAAAAAAAGCACCTGCTGAAAAATGTCGAAAATTCAGGTTTTCGTTTTTTGGCTGTCACTTTCGATGCGTTGATCGCAGCGTATTGGGACTGCGCCCAATCGATTTCTCTCGCAAAATCACGTCGGAATAGTGCCACAATTAATTTATTCCAGCACTTTTGAAAATCGCGAAAATTTTCGCCAAAAATCCAAAGGGGTTAACCTTCCTTTTTTCTTGACCAGATAATTTTACGTCTCAGAATTGATTCGTATGACTCTTTCCCGACCAATTGGACCCCAAGGAACTCAGAAAACGCAGCAAAAGGAGCGTGGGATCAACGGGAGAGAAGATACGAGGAAAAAAGCACCTGCTGAAAAATGTCGAAAATTCAGGTTTTCGTTTTTCGCCTTCAACTCTTCGTACGTTGCTCGCAGCGTATGGGTACCGCGCTCAATTGTTCTTTCTCTCAAAATCACATCGGAACAGTGCATTAAAGAATTCATTTCAGCACTTTCCAAAACCGCGAAAATTTTTCCAAAAATGCAAAGGGGTTAGCCTTACTTTTTTGCTAAATGTTTTACCGAAAATGTTTGGTCTTAGATTCGATTTGCACGACTCTTTCCAGACTCATTGTACCACCAGGAACTCAGAAAACACAGCGATCAGATTATAGGACCAACAGCAGCGAAATAGCGTAAAAAATCCCCCGCTTTTTGGCTGTATTTCTCGATCCGTTGGTCGTAGTGTATACTGACCGCGGTCAATCTGTCCCTCTTGTACAATCAGGTTCGTATGGTTCGTTCTCAAATCATCCTTGCATAATTCGATGCAGTCAGAAGTTTCACCAAAAACCTCACCATGCCAGCCCTACTCTTCTCGGCACATAATCATCATATTAGAATCGGTCGACATGATCTGTCACAGACTCACTAGGCCCTTCCGAGTGCTAGGAAGAGATTCAACAGAGCATGCGACCCACAGTTGAGGAAATTCAAAAAAAAAATTTTTGTGAATATTCATTCTTTATTTATGTCAATACATGTCTTCCCCTAATAGCGTTAATACACGACAGACATATTCAAGACGCATCGTAGCTCGTAGAGGTGTTCTAATCCTGTACGCAAGCCGAAATTCCGGCTATTCTTACAGGACTATGTCCGTAACTCTACGAAAAATTATTGATCTTATTGTGCTCAAAACGTTGTATACCTACTTTACATCTATCTTCACTACTAATGTATAATTACCTAGACTTTTTATTAAATGCTCAACCGAATATCTGTACCCTTTGCCATCCACTCTTATGTTATTTCGTAATTTGTCAAATTACTGCACACTCACACTCAAACACTTGGCCTATAATCGAGTTATATCGTAAAAAATAAAACTGCCGAACTGTAAATTTGTGATTATTTTCCACCTCCTCAAGAATCTGTCCCAAATTTTATGTATTTCAGGCGTACTTTTTCATTGTCTAATCGCAGCGTATTCAGACTGAGTGCAATCGATCCTTTTCGCAAAATGATGTCGATACAGAGCATCGGAAATTTTATTCGATCATCTCTCAAAGTCATCGAAATATTGAAAATAATCCAAAGGGGTTCGTCTCTCTTGCTATGTAATTTTGCTGCCAACATTTCTTCTGTTCAATATCAAAGCTCAGAGTGTTTGTACTCATCCAATCATGGCACCTCACTCAAGTGAGTTACTAGTTTATGGATGGAGAAATGGGATATTCGAATCGAAGGATTGGTGCGGCTGGGTTTGATCGTTCCAATGTTTCACGTCTTTCATTATTCTGGCTTCCTTTTTCTCACATAAGTGAAGTGTACCCATAATGTTTCTTGCCATTTCAATTTCTCAGCAATCGCGGTCTTCGCAAACTACACAATAAATTCAACAGGCGGCAGTTTTTCCGGATCACCATACAATTTAAATCCTTTCTACTGTGTATTCGGCCTGATATGCCCACAGTTATGGTAGGATTAAACAAAAATTACGTCGATCTGATTTTCACTTTATTTCATTATATCAAGCTTAATGCAATACTCACTTTCAATCACTCCAGTTATATCAATTAATACATAATTTTTATAAATTGCACAAGACAGATTTATTCATTAGTAGCTGTTTTTGCTCGTTTCCAATCAGACCTCAGAGAAAAAAGGGCTGTTTCACTTTGTCAACTTCAATCGTCTCCCCATTTCTATGTACTCGTCTACAGGAACGTGTAGAAATTGATATGGTATTTGGAGCACTCAGCCAGGCTCTGACATAAGGATCTTCATTGTTCCGCATGCAACAATCAAACGTTTTTATTTTACAATTAGTCTGAAGAAATTTCCTGCTTCATTTTTATTTCTCGATGTACACAACGTGAAATTTTTGTAATTCTGGAAACGATTCTCATTCCATCCTACCATCTTTCAAAGTTAAACTTCAACAGAAGTAATTACTTTAATACCCTCGATTGCAGTGCGAACTGCCAATTTAAATTTCATGGTTAAAGAAAAAAGAAAAAAAAATTTCCCTTGACCCCGACGTGATTTGAACACGCAACCTTCTGATCTGGAGTCAGACGCGCTACCGTTGCGCCACGGAGTCTCTTGTGAAGTGTGATGTACGTTAAACATATGAACAAAAGGATTTATTTCAACAGATCGCACATCTGTCCATTTGTTTCAAAATTTGACTATTATCACAGAAATCACGATGCTTCGTTGTAATTGATACTGGTCACAGCTACCAAATGTTAATTTTCAACAACGCTGAATGGCTTAACTAATCGAAGCTTCTCGAGAAGATAACGGCCGTTGGACGTTGGCTGATCCTCTGTAGATTGCGGAGTGTCAGCCGTACGTAAGATTATTCAACCGACGAAAGCTTGAGAATTGGGCGACATCAGCTGTAAATGAAAAAATAATAATTTAAACCAAAAATATATCGTTTTCATTTTGAAATGAACTCCTCAGCATGAATTTAATGACGGCGTTTCTGTCGTATCTCAGTAACATAATATATGTACCTATACCCCTTATTTATGGTTTTTCCAACAATTACTGTTGTAAGAGCGAACAAATTTTGATATTTCATGTTTATTCTAACTGGATTACTCGCGGGAACAATTGAATCAACGATATTCATTGAAATTCTGATAGACGTCAATCAATCAATCAATCAATACATGAAATGCGGCGACTCATATCTTTCAGTTTTTTTAATTTTACTAATGATTTGGATTTGTGAACATATTTCATTATAATTAACTCCAAAATTCACTCGGTGAAATTGTTTTCGATTTATTTGAAAGACCGTAATACAGTCTCGGTTACGAACGGTGCGTTACATTACAGAGAAATATTTGTTCAAAATGGCCACTCTAGACGAAAATGGCCTCTTTTATGAGCAAAGTGGTCCCCTTCACCAAAGCGTGGAAGCACGTGTTACAAGCATAGCCTTCCGTTGCCTAGCAACGTGACGCCATTGGCCAAGATACCTTGATAGGGATTCAGTTGGTTGTCTAAAACGTTGCTTAACTGTGAGTCCGTTATCGTTGATAACTGACTCGCCGAACAAAGTTTTACAACGCATGGAAGTATCTGGCTTTTTCTAAGCTGAAATTGAATTATCATCGAAGAAGATGAAGCCACTCAGCCAGTAGAGTTATCCTGCGGTAGCGATAAATCGCAGTAAATCACAAGACAACAAAATTCCAATCACATGCTTCGGCTTAGTACCTTAATTACTGCTCGTATTAAGTCAGCGATACGACCGATCGGCTTAAGGTACTTGTACGGTGTTAACCATGATCCTGGTGTATTCTACGTGAAGCTACATCCAAATGGTATACCTTAGTTTTCAACTAACGAGTGTTCGATTACTGCATTACCAGTTCTCATCTCCAATCAATCATGTTCGTCAGTTGTTTTTAGTTGTACGAGAAGTTGTTTTTTCTTATCAATAAATAACGTACTGCTCACATCACCTTGGATTATAATTTCGTCGGCAGCTACTCGGCACTCAATTCAAATAATCATTTATTAAAAACTCATAACAAAGTATTGCCGACATCAGTAGCTTTCAGCTCAATTTATTTATTCTACTTCATCAGATCGTGCGGTACTTCTTTACAAACAAAATGATCGGGTATTGGACATGTATGCCGTAGAAGTACCAAAAAAACACGAGGGAAAAGGATTGGGAAGACTATTGGCAGAGGTAATGAAAGATTACCGTGATTACATTCACGAACGATTGAAACGTAATCGCACGACGAACTAAACACGTGAATTAATCATCTTGTTCTTATCTGATTTAATCCTGATTTCGTCCAACGTTTCAGACAGCGTTCATTTACGTAATTGTTCGCAATTATCGCATGCACCTAACTTGTACGTACCTGCAACGCTATTACGAAACAATCAAGACGCAACAACTCAGTGCATATGTGGTTGGACCTCCGCACCTTTTAACTGGTCCTCATCCAGTGGCAATGTTTCCTACTGTAGAGGCCGATAGGCTTGAAGGCATGCCGGATCCTGCGGACACAAAGAACAGATTCAATAAGGACTAGTGTTGAGTTAAGGACTTGACATTTTTAGAGATGAAATAAGTCAAAAACTTGTTATTAGACCGTTAAAAAAAAAAAAAAAATGGATGAGACCGAGTATAAAGCACTGATACAGTGGTACTGCCGCAAAAAATATTATAATGGCATGTTAGTCCACGCGAAACAAGCGTGCGATGCTCATCCAGCTAGCGACAACTTGAAAATTTTACTCGCTTTGGCTTACGCACTGATAGGACAAGGCAGAGACGCTGCTAAGGAAGTTTCAGGATTAATTGGCTATGGAGATACAACGCTGGCTGCTTTATTAGTGCAAAGCTATGCTCACAGATTTGGCAATAGTATTGATAGAGGTGCATTGACTCAGCTAGACGCCCGTATCCGCGAAGATAAAAGAAAAGCTACACCTCAAGCACTAACATTGGCTGGCACCGTGCTGTTTTTACTCGGTAAAGTCGAAAAAGCTAAGGAATATGCTGACCGATCATATAAGTTAAATCCTACGAATATGGATGCGCTATTGATCAAAGGATGGATTAGTTTGCACCTACCAAAAGAGGGGAGCGCAGGAAAATTCACAGATTACTTCGAGCAGGCTCTGAAACAAGACAGAAAACATCTTAACGCTTTACTTGGCTCTGCAAGCTACAAAGAACAGAATGGAGACCACGAAAGCGCGATATCTATACTTAACTCGATCATAGTTCGATATCCAAAACTGTCCATGCCGTTGATAGAAAAAATGTCCAACCAATTGGCCATGAAAGATTGGGAACAGGGGCTAGAAACTTCTAACAGAATACTATTACTTGATTCAAACAACACAAGCGCTGCAAAACTTAAAGCTATAGCATCGCTGTGCAGGGACGGCGACTACGCCGAAGGGTTAAGATACTTGCAAACATTTTTCAGATACTTGTTGCTATCGGAGCCTAAAAATATACACCTTCTCATAGATGGAGTGCAATTATTCTCTCGAGTAACTGGACGGGATCCAGCCATATTAACAGAGCTGACAAAAATCACTGAGAAATGTGTACAGCAAAATCCTCAGAGCGGTGAATTGATGGTTGAATTAGGGAACCTGAATGTATTCATGGGAAAAATCAAGGATGCCGAACACTGGTACCGCAGTACGGTACGAATCGACGAATCTTCGCTGCCAGCATTGATGGGACTGGCGCATTGCCAGCTACTCGACACTTCTTCAGGGGCGACAGATTTGGCCAGACAGCAAATTGACTTTCTCAGAGAGATACAGGTAAATGCCACAAGTCCCAAAATTCTGTACATGTCAGCTAAATTGAGCAATCACGAGCCAAGTATAGCTGTAAATTATCTGGACATGGCAGCCATGATATTGTTGGAAGACTCTAAAGGTATTCCTTACGGATTTGAGTATCTCAAAACTTTGAATCCAGATTTTTGTTTGGAAATTGTAAAAGAGTTCTTGATATATTTACCAAGCACGTCAATTGGCAGTGCTCCGGAAGAGAAGAACTCGTCAAGCGATACGTTGAAAAAGCAGTGCTTGAATATACTCGAAAAAGTTTGCGACGCTTGTCCTGGCTTAGCGGCAGCTCTGATGTTGTTGGGAAAAGTCAGATTGCAAAATGGGGACTTTGACGGAGCTTTGGAAGCATTGAGAAAACTACTAGATTCGGTTGATCCAACCAGCGCTCCAGGTCACTTGTTAATGGCTCAAATTCTCGCTCGCCAAGGAAAGTATCAGCAGGCTTCGCAAAGTTTGGAAGTTGGATTGAGCTACAATTTTAAAGTCAGAGATGATCCGATGTACCATTTGATCATTGGACTGGTCGAGAAAGAAAATGGAGACCTGAATAGCTGTATTCATAGTTTGCGTGTTGCTATGTCGTATGCCGGTCTAATGCCTGGCGAGGGTATATCAACAACCACTTCGATACCCACCGCAGACAAGGCGACGCTTTACCTTGAGCTCATATCTGCTTATAGTAAAGTCAAAAAGTATAATGAAGCAATTTCACTTATGGCGGAGGCTACGGGGGAATTATGTGGCACTGTTGAGGAGAGTCGCATAATAATCGGAAATGCTGAACTCTGTCTGGACATGGGCGATGTAGACCAGGCCATAAGTCATTTGTCAAGAGTTCATCCAGGTCAGCCTTACTACTTGCAAGCGCACACAAGACTCGCTGAAATTCACCTCAAGTGGAGAAAGGACAGGAATGCTTTTGCCAAGTGTTTCAGGTGAGATATCGTGCGAACAAAAAACTAATCCGGGGTTGAAGTCGGTAGCGTTAATTTAACGAATGACTGGAAAAAAAAAACACTTTTTTGCAACTTGAGTATTATTCTGAAGTATTCGAGTTTAATAAACATGAGTATACTAATACTGATTGTGAGAAATAATGACATTTCATCAAAATGCATCATTGGATTGGCGTTACTTGCTTCCACTATTAATTTCTCTCATCAATGACACTGTAGTCAGGACGGCTAGGTGGTCTAGTGGAGTAAGTCTCCGGTAAAGCATCTCTAGATACCAGGTTCGATTCCTAGCTCCGTCGTTAATTTTTCAACTCACCTGAAAATTTTCGAAATTGTACTCCTTCTGTTATAAATAAACCAGCTTGTACGTAACCCACCATCGTTTTTGCAATCAGAGAACTAGTCGAGCACTCTCCTGGTCCGACAACATACAGCATGCTTGGGGATGCCTATATCGCCATTCAAGAACCGGACCGAGCGATAGAAGCCTATGAACAGTCCCTGAAGAAAAGTCCATCGGACAAAATACTGGCTAGCAAAATGGGAAAGGCACTGGTCAAAACACACCAATACGGAAAGGCAATAAATTACTACAAAGAAGCAACGCGCCAGGAAGGTTGCGGTGATCTGAAATTGGATATGGCAGAATTGTTCATGAAAATGAAACAGTTCGACAAAGCGGAAGCCACTCTTGCTCAAGAGTTGCAAGTTAAGTCCTTTTGACGGAAATGAGTATTGGCTATACACATCAGTTTCTCGTCCAATGCCCAAATTCTCACAGCGATTTGTGATCGTTTACAGATTGTCGCAATGCAAACGACCTACAGAGCTTAGAACTGCGAACAAAACAGCTACTGTTACTGGCCAAGGTTCGTAAAAGAGCAGGCAATACGCAGGCAGCCCTCGCAACTCTGCGTGAAGCCAGAGAAAATCAGAGTAGGGCTGTTCAGAGAGCTGCTGTCACGCCTGGTTCAACAATGCAGAAGGAGTTGCTGGCTCAAATATGCTCGAGTATGGCGGAGCATGCTTCATCTCTGAGAGATTTTGACCAGGCTATCGTCTACTACAAGGAGGCTTTGAGTCATAATTCTAGTGACACTAAAGCTCTGCTTTCGCTCGCCAAGATTTACATGCAGGTATATATGACGTGTTCTACTCAAACGTAGCAAGCCTCGCAAAGAAATTTATGCCAGATCACATGACCATATTTTTTGCAGGTAAACGACCTGGATCGTTGCGCTCAAAACTGTGCAACCTTACTAACAATGGATCCGAGCAACGAGGCAGCACTGGTGATGATGGCTGATCTGGCCTTTCGCAAAGTGGATTTTGAAACTGCTGCGTTCCATTTTCGTCAGTTATTAATTCGTCAGCCGACTTATTGGACAGCGCTGGCAAGACTGATAGAAGTTTCTCGTCGAACAGGTAGAACAACGAGGATCCAATGTTAATTATTTTTCTGCGAGCGAAGCAAAGTTTTCATTAAATAAACGAAAGTCGTACCCTAGGCAACATGGATGACCTTCACGAGTGGATCTCTAGGGCAGAATCTAGTATAAGTGGTTCAAACCAAGAAGCTGGCTTCTCTTACTGCGCCGGTCTATTAGATTGGAGACTTGGCAAGCTGAATTCTGCGCTTCGGTACTTTAATGCTGCTCGACGAGATCCGGAGTGGGGTCAGCAGGCCATCTACAACATGATTGATATATGCTTGGACCCTGACGATGACTCTGCGCTAACCAATGATACTTTCAATGAGAGTAATTCTGAGTACCAAGATTCAAGATCACTGGCATTGAAAACAGCTCAACGATTATTGCAGGTACCATATTATGATACATTTGAAAGAGAGTGACGTTTCAAAGAAATTCTATTACATTGCAAAGAAAAGTGCCGAGTCATATTCAGGGAGGTGGGAATCAGCAAATATACTGAAAGTTACGGTAACTAGATAGTACCTAATAACTTTTTCAAACTTAGCAGTGTTTTACAGGATAGTGACTATCTATTAATTAGGTAATATCTAGATGAAGATACAAATATTCGTATACAAGTTGTCGATAAAAATGCTTCTAGATAATATAAAAGATAGTTTTTCAGGAAATTATCTCCATAAAATGTAAGATTATCTATTTAAGATTAAAATTAAATCTAAAATCATATTTTCGGTACATGATTTGTTATGTATTTTGTCTCATAATCTATACTCGCTTTGCTGCACATGATTTGTCATGTGATTTGTTATATATTAATGCGTATCCAAATGTTAAATTACATGATAAAATACATCGGAATTTCGGTAATAACGCTGTGTGATCCATTACAAAATAATTTTCATTAGGCACATTACCTGATAAATTTCAGGCCTCCAAAAGTAAGTCGAAATAACGTTAATTCCAATAACTTTGTACCCAGGAACTGAACCCAAAGGGAGGCATCCAGGAGATGCTGACCCACCGATTGCTGGGTGATTTCTTCCTCTTGGCGACGAAGCAGAAGGGAAACATTGAGCGTGCCCTACAAGATTGTACAGCTCTGGCGAGCCAGGATGCGCTCAAGGATCACGTCGGTCCAGCGCTGGGCTTGGCTACGGCTCACATCCTGCTTAAGCAAACGCCGCGAGCACGCAACCACCTCAAGAGAGTTTGCAGGAATGTTTGGTCCTTCGAAGATGCCGAGTACTTGGAACGCTGCTGGGTCCTGCTGGCCGACATTTACGTCCAGTCGAGCAAATACGAGCTGGCCAACGAGCTACTGAAGCGCGTTCTTCAGCACAACGCGACCTGTGTACGAGCCCACGAATTGTCCGGCTACATAGCCGAGAAGGAACAGAATTATCGCGAGGCCGCCGTCCAGTATTCCCAGGCCTGGAAGTACGGAGGAAGGTCGAAACTCTCCGTCGGCTACAAACTCGCCTATTGCCATATGAAGAGTAAGGCTTACGCTGACGCCATTGAAACTTGCAACGAAGTGTTGAAACAAAATCCGGATTATCCACGGATAAAAAAAGACATACTGGAAAAGTCTATGAACAATCTGCGAACTTAGTTTTACAAATATCATTCTACCGAAAGGCAATAATTGCATGCAAACGAGATTGTACCGGGAGAATTCCTGGAAATCGTATGATTTCAAAGACGCTTCGCCGGCAGATAGATCTCCGAAGTTACGTACGAAGTATTTTACTGCGTGTAATATGTAACTACGGTTGCCCATTTGTCTCCCAACAACTGCAAAAGAATAGAATTTTTAATACGATCCATTCCGATTTCTTTATCCGAAAATTCGAATAAAAACGAATTTGAAGGAGGACGATCCGAATAGCTGCGAAACGTCCTTCGAAATGTTCGTTTTCAGGGAATCCTTCCGGTATAGTTGATTATTAAATGAATTATTCCGTCCACTGTAATCGTAAGCATTAATCGCTCATAAAACTGAGGAACAAATATTCACTGCAACGACGTTTAAAATTTCACTCCTGACAAATAAAATGCGATCCGATTGAATTTCATTCTTTTTTATTTTCACTAGTGAGTTATGAAAATTTCTGCCATTACGAATATTTGTGGAAATTGAAACATTTTGTATTATTTCGTACAAAATTGTAAATATGCATAGTTTTTCGTAAAGAATTTTCAATATTTGTGTTTAAAAATTTTAGTAGCTTGTAGATTTTTTTTTTTTTTGTATAAAAATACAAATTTTCATGAAAATCTACAAGTTTTTATGAAAAACTATGCGTATTCACAATTTTGTGAGAGAACAATTTGTTGCACAAAATTGTACGAAGTGTCCCAATTTTCTGAAAAATTCGTAAAAAATCGTAGACATAATTTTCACCACGGATTATACGTCAGCATATTGATGGTTCGAATTTAATCACCACCAGCTGCTGTCACAACAAATTACATGAATCAAAATTATAAAGTATACCTGTAAGATAAGGCGAATACTGTCTTGACTATAAATATTTGACGATACATCTTGATATGACATGTACGATTACACTAGTATCCGCACGTCGGCTGGTGATGAGGAAGCGTGGATAATGCAACGAAATGTATACATGTATAACTAAACGATATATCTACTTATTGAATCGAGTTTGAAGTGTCAGTTAGCTGCAAATAGATATGTGAAAGGGCTGCTGCGCAATTCGCGTGATTTTATTCGTTGGGAATTTCGGTGATTGCACTCAATTCGTTTTCCTCCAATATCTATTTACAGTTGAAATATATCAAACTGTTGAATTGCTCCGAGGCATTTTTTTCACACGTTATTACCACGGGATTCTTGAAACATTGATACGATGTTCGTTTAATTTTATTAACTCTATATGCTACTTGATTACAGTAATAAGTAATATTTACACGTTGAAAGTGACAGTTTTACATCATACCTATTACGATTATTACGTTATATTATGTACAATGACAATTTTGTTTTAAATAAATCAGATAAGATTAAAATATGTATGTGTATGTATATCATAGATTTAACGCGACGATGTATTTCAATCACTTTACATACCATTATATGTATACACTATTGGCTATTTGTGCATGCTCAAATATTTTGTTTGATTCAAAATTGGTAGTTGACAACTTATTCAGCAAATAGGAGCGAGGAATATTCCCCTTGTATCAATAAAAGTAACTTTTCACTGTGGTTATTACTCTAAAATGACACGATGTAATATGAATAAATGTCCATCAGCTTGCACGAAGTTTCCTGCGCCTTCGATATTAACGAACTTAATATTTAAATCAATCGCAGCTGATGTAATGTTTCCCACATATTTTTTATTTCAATATATAACAACCGAACTTTGAAATTGTCGAAAATTAAACAGACACAAGTCGCTAAGATCGGAAACGAATTTTTTTCCACTCCCGAATGTATGGTGTACGTAATTTTTAACACCCAAATTCGCGAATTCGTCAGTGTTGTACGTTGCCTACATATTTTTATCAAAGATAATTATCTTCGATAAATTCACCTTACTTTTTATGTTACATAGAGATAATTTGGGTCAAGTTTATCTTTAATTTTCGTTCAGATGAGCCTACTTTTATCTCACTGATGTGTAACAATCTCCCGTCATTATCGTCATCTTTTCGAATATTCAGAGATAAAAATAAGGATAATCTTGTATCTTTCATGCCGGTTACAGAGACAATTAATTTTTATATGCATAATCTCTTCATACTTTCCTCTAGACAACGAAACTCATTATCTTGTACGACACTGGCAATTGCGTATATCCATCAACCAGTGGCTCTGTGCTCAAATTTGTCTACATAGTACGTGTGCTGTTCAGAGATCCAAGTACATAATTTGGGTAGCTGAAACGGCACCGCAAGCTGCCAGCATGCATGCCACCCATACGACTGCTGTTGTCGTTCCCGAGACGCTGACTATGGTCCCAAGACCACAGGACAGGAGGAATTGCGCCAGGAACACCATCGACGAAACGATCGCAACATCCGTACCCAGGCCTCGGACACCGCCACTTTGAACGGCAATCCCATCCAACCCAACCTCGAACTGTAGAAGATATGAAATGGTGGTTTTATTAGGTATTTATTATCTCCACCTAGAGTGGAGAGGATCGATAGAGATCACGGAGTAGTAGGAAACTAGGAAGGAGACAACACTCAGGCAGCTCTCGGCTCAAAAGTTGGTCCAGTTTCTCGGGCAACGGAGGAGGAATTTCCAAAATGCGATTCAAGCGCCTCTTGCGGTCTAAGCCCGCGTAACGCTCTCCCCTCTTCCTTCTATGATCTTACGATTCGGATCTAATGTCGGTTGAGGTTGGAAAAGCAATTGCTCGGTTTTCACTGGTTTTCACTCACATCAAATGCGTATTTTACGAATATACGGAGTGTACTTGTAGCACGGAGGTTTATAGGTTATGAAAATTTCACTTTTTTTCCGTAAGAGGCGCTTAAATCGCATTCAGACAATTCGTCTCACGTCATCTGAAAACTGGGGAAAAGTTTTAGCGCAGTGCTGTCTCCCTCTTACTACTCCGTGAGCGACGTATTTTTTCCCGATTAATAGAGTATAATCGATTATTTTTCTTCAAAATCGGTTTTTGTTTCCTACTCTCATGAACGCCGCGATACAGTATCAATTTATGTTATTGAAATATCAATTACTATCATTCTCTTATTTACCAAGTACCTATTTGATACAATAAGCGAAAGATGAATGAATATTTTCACCTGAAATTGAAAAATATTTTGAATTAAACTACAAATCATCAACAAACTTTTCCGCCATTCAGTCTACGTATTGAAATAAACGAAATTTTGATTTTAAGTGCACCGTTTCAAAAAATTACGAAATAATCGTTTACTCGATTAATTTCTATCGATTCAATCGAGTCCTGTTGGATAATTTTTTTTGAATCGATTATTTTTATATTACCAGCCATAGTTACGAAATAGGCTACCGGGGTGAAAATATTCTTTGAAAAATTTTATAAGAATTTTGGTACAAATTCACCAATTACGTCAATCAATAAATTTTCACAATAAAATGAGCCGTATTTATTTTGAAAGTTAGAAAAGGCCTCGCCTTCGATGATAATCATCACATCGTCAGTCCGCCAAAGAAATATCTTCATTAAATCATCTTCTGCATCTCGCTTTGCAATTCAACACGTTGTAACAGTATGGAATATTTTTTTATAAATCTGTTAACTGACATATCATGTTGAGTAACGTATAGTTGAATTTTCTCTCAAGGTTCACCGATTTCGTTCGATTTACTTCCGAATTCCTCACCGATAAACCGTCGAGCTGTATATTTTGGAGCTTGATTGTCGGAGATTGACTTCTGTTTGATTATTTATTTATTTTTTTTTTTCCCCCTTTTTTTCTTTCAGAGAATTATTTTCACCGTAGCTGCGTCTACTGCGTGTGGGCTTATATTACCGTTGACGAAGCGTGATAATGGGCAATCAGCAGATACGGCATTGTGAAGAGTGTCGAATACATAACGCCGGCTGTCCACGAGAAAATAATTACACCCACCGGGTGTTTCGTTAACGCCATCATCATCATTCCCGTACTGTAGAACAGCAGTCCACATATATACACTTTCTTGGCTCTGTGGATGACCCGAGGAATGAATTAATAATTCTCTTGTTATTTTTTCGGAAATTCTCCTAGAGTAGGAAGATTAGTATGCAGTTAAAAATGAGTTAATAATTTTGGTTTTATACCAATGTTCTTTCCTATTCAACTTGCGAAACTCATCAAGCTTATCGAGCAGCCGATCGACTGCTTTACGCTTGACCGAACAGTGAGTTGACAAATTATTTGAATTGATGTGTTCGCTAGATGAAGATTTGGATGTAACTTATGACACAGATTTAGCAAACGCACAGCCGTGTTTCAGAATGAAAAGCACATCTGCGCTCAATATAAAGATTGGATTGATTGAATTTAATAACCATTAATCACCTTGTGATGTGGTAAGCGTATATTTGATTCAAACGAATTAGTGTGCCACTTTCCTCACGTCGATACAACACAAATTAACCGTAACTTGCTGTTATACCAATTAAAACTCACAGGCGTCAAACGAACATTGAGCAAAGGACACGAAACAAGTAATGATTCAATGACATGGCGAATGACCTCCGTTTCACAATGACGCAGAAAATGTTGAGTATGATAGATTTTATGACTAAGACTAACTTGTAGCGTTTAATGAGTTTCTCAATGACGAGCGAGTAACAGGCACATGATAGGGAGTACATGGACATTCCCCAGCACCCAAATCGAACCCCAGATTCGTAAAGTTGTCGTTCATTAGATCCGTCAGAAGCCTGAAATGAAGATTGCAAAGAATTGGAAAGGAACGGGGTAGAATTCCGGAAACCGCGTCACAAAGCTAAAACTGCTCAAAAGGACGCTTAACGACCCATTTTTTCATCTGGGAAATATGGCTTACGATTATTATCCAAAATATGTCTTTCGCCACATTGAGATGCAAAAAATGGGTTATAAAACATCGTTCTGACATCACGTTTCACTCTTGAAAAAGGTAAGGAAGGGCTTAACTTTGAGTAAAGAAATTAAACTTAGGCAAAACATCAGTTTCGAAAGGTCCGAAACCCGATGCTCAAAGTTAAGAAAGTGCAAAATTTCGAAAGGGCGTAACTCCGAAAAATCAAAGTTCCAAAAGTGCGAAAATGAGATAATTTAGAATTCCGAATGATCGAAGATTTTCAGTTCTGTGCATTTCTGACTTCGTACAAGTTCACCACTTTGATCGTTCTTCCTTTTGGATTTTCGATATTTTCACGTTCGGAGTCATGTTTATTCCGATTTTCGATTTTTCTGATTTTTTGCACCCACTCATTGAATAAACTACGCTGTGTGAGTGTATTTTAATTTCCAGAATTCCACTCTATCGAAACTTCATTTTTCTTTACTTTTCGGAACATTGCTCTATCGTAACTTGAATTTACGAAATCTTGGATTTCGGAACTTTGAGCCGTCGGGTTTCCGGCCATTCAAAACTCTGTCGTTTCCCAAAAGTTTGATTTCTTCCAATCTACTCATTAATTTCCGATTAATCCTGACCTTAGGGTCACCACCGTAAACCGCCTCGCCAACGAAATCGGTGAAGTAGAGAGAGTAGCAGACGTGTGCCATCCAGCAGAATAGATTCGTCAAGCACAGCATCCTCATGCTGTGAGGCATGTAGAGTATCGACAGAAGATACTCTCTCAGAGTTGTTCTGGAATTGGCTTCGGCCCCGTCGTCCAATTCGTTGTTCTCGATCGCCATTGATGCCTCCGGAAGCACGTCGGGAATAATGGGAACAGCGCCAGGTCGCTTCGGACGTTCGTCGTTGGGAAGCTGCCTGAGGATGAACTCCTGAAACCGCGGATACGTTTCATTTTTATGTTTCAACTTTCTCTTTATTTCATCGTCAACTAGCCTCTGCGTTGTTTCCAACGTTCGTTGGATCCTCCGTCTGCGTCAGGGTTCCGTAAGACGTGCACTCCTCGGCTGCAATCTTGTCCGACTCTTCCGACTTTCTGCTCTCAGACATCTGCGGAGAGAAGTTTGCGAACGGTTAAAATCAGCGAGAAAATCATCAACGAACAGAATATCGTCATTGCGGTACTAGATACTCTTATGACGGAGAAACTATTCGTTTATATACAAATTCGTCTAGATAAAATGTATTATCTCCATGATTGACATTAGATTATCTTTATTTCCATCTGTTTAGTGAAAAAAATCAAAATAAAAACGACAAAATTTGTGTAAAAGGTATGTTGTTACCGTGAATAATTTTTTTCCAAAGCAACGATAGCTCGATTTGGTTATAAGAATAAAGTAAAAACTAGTCGAAGCAAGAGAATGATTTTTTTCGTCAACGTCAAAGGGAAAAAGAAAAATGTTTGCTAGTCTCATGGTAAAAAATCCTTTTTCTCTCGGAAAGGTTATTTCCATTCAATTAATTTATAAGAAGACAAAAGGCGAATTTAACTATGACAATAAGACACCTAATTGTTCTGGATAAATTTATCTGACAGAGAACGTATAACAGTACCGTCGGAATATCTTCATCGTTACCTTCTGATCGTGGAATCGTTGGTACTGATCCCGCTCGAGAACCTCGAGTGGAATTTCCTTGAAGCTGGTTATGGTGCAAAGTACGCATATTACGAATATTATCGTGATCAACGTGAAGGTCGCGTGAAGGTGGCCCCCCAGCATGACCCCGAGGGTTGTTGCGTCCCAGTTGATGCCCCCCAGTCCGTAGCCCATGAAGCCCCCCAATCCGGCCATGATTGTGAAGGTGCTGAGTCCCCGGGCATGATCCTCTGCGTCGTGGGCACGTGTAAGGTATAATCAGGGTTTTAAAATGGTGCGAGGTTTATAATCAAGTTACAATTAAGCGGTAACTGCCCAATGGAGTTAATTAGCGAACCACCTCAATAATTGAGGGGTTGAGAGAGCAAGTGCAGGGCTGGTAGCAGTCTCCTTGGTCGGAAAAAGTGAAAATGGTGACCAGGAATATTTGAAAAGTCACCATACAGTGACCAAAAACTGATTAAAAAGTTAAGTATTTCGAAAAATTTGTAGATCTAATTTCGGATTAGTAGTACTTAGGTACTGATTAAATCACTAAGTCAGTTAGTCAGTGATTAAGTAATAGGAATCTGCTAGAAAAATTCTTGAATTAGCGACTATTCGTCGCTCTCGACGAAGCAGAGCATATTTGAGATTCACCAGTTTCTTGGGAAAAAAGGCCTGAAACGAAAAATAATTATTTCTCAATTCTCTGATCCGTACAAATACTTTCTCGATAGTTTACAAAAATGGCTCTTCTCTTATTAGAGTGAAAAAAGTATCACGTTGAACTAACCAGGAACAGATAAAAATTAGAACAACGTCCAGAACAAAAAATGTTTTAAAAAAATGAGCATGCTTTTACTTCTAAGTACTGGGTTATGAATGCGTTTTTTTATACGTTTCTCAATAAGATACGATGAACGAGAATGGCATGAATTTGAGTTCATTTGAAAATAATGCTCGTGCATACGTGTATAAGTGCGGAAAAAGTAAGAATTTTTGGATTCATCGGGAAAACCGAATCTTCAAAGCCTTTTCCTTTCGAGACTTTTGGGGTCCGGCAAAGAATTTTCTGTCCTTACACGCGGAGCTGAAGCTTTTAAATTTTTGAATAATTTTGCATTTCCGGTCCACCCTAATAAACAGGATATAGGCATTGAAAAAAAAATCTCGATCATCGGGATACAGTTGGAAAAAGTGACTTATCGCAGAATGGTGACAAATAAGTGTGTTTTATAAAAAAAAGTGACTAAAAGTGATGAACGTGACGCGCTACGAGCCGCGCCAGTGGTGTAGGTTTAAAATTCAAGTTCAAGAAGAATATGCATAAGTAAGCATAAGTAAGAATTTGCATTTGCGATTAAACAAGGTAAAAATTTTTTTTTATCCTAAAAATTTAGGCCAGACTGATTTGTACCACTTGCATATCCAATCCCTCAACTTCGAGTTGCGTGAAAGTAGCTGACGACGGCGCGGTGAAATTGGATTCGAAATTTGTTTTCATCGAAGAGGAAATTCGATGCCTACCTGGAACCGTGACGTCCAGAAGATAGGCTCTTGCTGGGCTTTGACAGGCGTCAGCGTCAAAGTCAAGGAGAACAGTGCCGAGTATTGTGAAGAATATCCCCCAAGAATGGGACGATGTCGGTGACGAGTGCCGGTTTTCGTCGGTAGAATTTGTGCCCGAGGTCCGATGCCCCAGAGGAACGGTGTGATTGGCAAACGTCGGGGTGTCGCCGAAGGCGTATCCCATGTTTTCGCCGTTGGGGACGAGGATCAACCCTGGAAATTGAAGCCCCGAGTCTTACATCGATCGCACCTCAGGCCTCACGGATAGTTTCACTCTCTCTCCCTCTCTATACTTCAATTCACGTACATTTTCACGTGAATTAATATTTATAATAATTATATAATGTCAATCAAGGTCGCGACCGTAATATTTTCAGGTTCTAATTGGTTCATGATTCATGCTATTCTAATTTTGTTAAATTTTGTTCAACCCCTCGAGAACATATTGGGTTATACTGACCTACACCTTTTTGCTTCTGAAACAAGTAATTCTTTTTTCAATTTATTTGTTTTTTTTTTATTCTTCCAATTTATGAATTATATTTATACTATGCTATAACACTCTGAGATAGTAAAAGTATACCGGTGAATTTTTTCAGGTAGATTGGACTAGTAGATTTGAAATGGCAACGCGTGAAAAATGGAACAGGGTCATTTTGACCCAGAGTGTTCTCCACCGTCGAAAAAAATAATTCTCTTCTCGGAGGGTTGATTATATATCTATAATTTTCTTCTTCGCATCACCGTTACGGTGATTTCTAGATCTTGCATTATTTTTCCTGTATTTATTTATTTATTTATTTATTTTCATTTGCAAAAGGCTTGCCATGGTTAATAAAACTAATCAACAAATTAATCGATCGATATCTCTCTCTCTCTCTGTCTCACCTATGAATACACCAATGGCCAAGAGCAGGATGAACGGCCTTCTTCGTCCCTGTCGTATTCTGCAACGGTCACTCACGCTGCCGAGGAACGGGGTGACGAAAAAACCGACCAGAGGACTCAGCGCCCAGACCAAGGTCATGTGCTGGTGGTCGACACCGATCTTGAGGAGCGTCGGTGATACGAACGCGGTTTCGGCCGCGTACGAAAACTCGATTCCCATTACGGCGGCCGAGATCCGGACCAGCTCACCCCGCGTTTTTTTCCTAAATTTTTCGATGCTTGTTTCACGTTCTTGTCACACTCAATTACGGGTGTATTAAATACCAGTAAATTCCCGAAGAATTGCAGCACACTTGACGATCAATTATTCAATGCGATCGGATTTTGTTTTAAGTGGTTAGGGCGGCTCAGAGGTGTGAAAAAATGGTTATTTTGAAAAAAAAAAAAAAAACAATGTGTTCATTGTAGACCAAGCTATCGCCATATTTGTTGTAACCCGTCTCACAAGTAGTGCTTTCTGATGACCATCGTAACTTTTTTTCACAGGTCCGTCCAAAATCAATCAAACAAGAAAAAATCATCAGTTCAAGTAGTTAATGCAGCCCGATTAGAGCTTTTTTTTCTGAAAATAAAAATAAAAAAAAAAAAATGGCGGCCTCTGATAATTTACTTGCGAATTTTTGAGGAAAAAAGCAATTGTCTATTGCTTGTAAAAATATAAGTTGGGATTAGAAAAAAAAAAAAAAAAAAAAAAACACAATCCTACGAGCAGGCACTATTTTTTTTATGCCCACAATAAACTGCATAAATCTCATTTATATCCATCGAGTGGTTTTTGAACTACAGTGGTCACGGACTTTGAAAACACAGTATCGAAAAGAAACGGGTTTAACGGAAATCGGTCGCTGAAAGCTGCCATCCAGGGTCATCTAGCCCTTCAGTTATTGCATAATATCTCGGAAACTGTTCGTTAAATTTAGTTGAAATTTTCAGAGAATATTTTCGAGGCATCATACTTTAAGAAAGCGCAAAAGAAGAAATCGATTTTTTGAAAATCCTGAGTTGCTCCAACTCCTTGATAAAAACTATGTCGATCGAACTTCATTCGTATTTCTTTTAATCTTATTTTTTTCATCCGCTATGATCGATAAATAGAAAGCATTGTCATTGACTATATTTAACATCTACCATCTTGCGGTCCTTGTGATACCTCAAATACGGTGAAAATCGATTTATCTATTTGAAATTTAGAAACGGTTTATAACTTTGTTTATCCTCTTTGCCACGACATGGTTTGTTTTGTTTTTTTTTCTGTGAAAAAAATTACAACAGTCTTGCGTTGAATTTAGATTTTTAGTCATTAATTGACAACTTCTTCATTCAATTATCACAAGAAAATTACCTTTGCAAGAGAAGTGGGATTGTGGGATAGGGACCCTAAAACTATCCAAGTATGCGTTGTCTCGAAATTTGAAATAAATTGATTAAGATCGATTCACATACTTTTGAATAAAAGGCGTCCTTATCGAATTGAATAATCGAATGTCGAGATGTATAAAGTCCCGAGACTCAGCCCATTTTTCAGCAGTTCATTCGTACATGCATCCTATCAAAGCGGTTCTAACGCACCTGTATATGTGCGAGTAGTCGTCGAGGGTCTTTTCCAGCTTCGGAGGGCCTCGGATATGGTTCAAAAAACCTTCGATTCCCTGATCCAAGGGAATACTCTGTTTCCACTCTTTCCAACCGTTCCATTTCTCACCAACTTTATCTCGGACACCGTGAATTCTACCGGCCAATCCCTCGTACTCGTGCAGTTTATCCACCATTATATCCGACTCTCCTTATACGACCCTGAATAAAACAGTTTCAAACGTCGAGTAACAGCTCCGTATAAAAGCCCAAATTCGATTGACCTCGAGAAAAATTTAATTCAAATGGATGGACGCTGCTGCTCCGTAGTTATAACGGTTCTCATGCTTTCCGTTCACTGTCTCTTTTTCTCCTGACAGTAAAAACGATATTATTCCGTAGAATTGAAAATCTGAATTTGTGAAGCGTAAAATGATACATTGAATAAATCAAAAATGAGGAATTTGAAAACTTTTAATTGGTCGGAAATTCCTTATCTGAGGTTTCTTGGTTTGCTTTAACCGAATCCCCGATTAAAATGAATGGAAAAACTGTAGGGGATACGAATGAAAATGGCCTAACTCCCGAGAGTCTGCTAATCGGATTGAGAATAAAAACGCTCGAAAACCTATCGAAAGTGAAGAATAACATTTCTTTTAGGTTCAGGCTTCTTTGAATCGAGCAAAGTGTTTGCGAAAGTTTCAGGGTAGAAGATATAAGAAAACACTGGCTGTAACTGCGATTAGTGATTCACGTGATTATATTTTTGTGTATTTTATTCGTTTAATAACAATGAAACATTAACGCTAATTCTTTCGATCGGAATAAATTCAATCAATTTTGCTTACGCACCAGACAATCAGATTATTTTTAATGACTTATTGATCTCATTTACACGCTATTTCTTTTACTGATTTTAACACCTAGAGGGTGATTTTCACAGTTCTGTCATATAATAGTTGAAAATATAATAATGACAATACGCACTTGAAATAAATAAAACATGAAAAGGTACATCGTCAAGAATGTGAAAGTCATCACGACATGTGAAAGTCCAAAGTTTCCAGCCAGAGACTGATAATTATATTTACTTAACGTTTGTCTCGTCGATGTGTAAATAGCAGTAATTCTCAAAGCGACATTAACACGGTAAAAAAAAAAAAAAAAAAAAAAACAAAAAGCATTGAAAGTGAATTGGGGCGAATACGGTATACCTGTTGATCCGGATTGCGATAATCCAACGGGATTACGCGGCAAATGAAAGTATCCGCAAGTCTGAATGGCGGGGATGGTGTAAATAAAAAGAGCAGAAGAAGAAAGGAGAAAAAAAAATGAATAAAAAATATGCCGGCAATCAGTTGCGTTTTTCATTGATAGTAAGAAAAAAAGTTTATACTACAATTATAATTTTAATGAATAAGGGAATAAATGCGCGCAACGTAAAAAATGCAACAACCAACCTGGATTATCGCTCTCTGATATCCCGTGTCTTCAATCCATTTTAAACCGCAACGTTGCAAATCAACCGGCTTCTCCCTCCCGAATATTACAAGATCGCGTCACTCTTCTTCCGCAGCTAACGTCAAGGATTACGTTCAACCCTGTCGACGGACGCTGCTCGACTACCAACCCCGAAGCTCACCCCACCCTCGAATCGAGCCGGTGTTGCGACGTCGCGACGCGCTGCAAGTTTCGCGTTATTCTAACAAGAACCGATGCCTGTGTGAGTCTCTCTACGCGCTTTCAATGTTGGAAAGAACTTGGCTCGATATTTTATACGTGCAATCGTAACACGAACCATAAAGATTTCGTTTGTTTCAGTAATGATGGAAAAGTTTTTCGTTCAAAGAATGTTTTCTTCGATGGTGCACGATGAAAGTTTGCTCAATATTTGGCAGGGAACAGTCTTCGCCTGTTTTGTTCTTGTCATTTTTTACTCATTTTTTTCACTCCCTGGTCCAACGAAGATACCGTATATTAAGTACATTCTACGATAAAAAAAAAAAACAATTTATATTGTAGACAGTCGTTTCAAGCGTTCAATGTTGGATGAAACTTGGCTCGACATTTTGTACGAACAATCGTAACACGAACCATAAAGATGGCTTTCGTTTTAACGAAAGCTCGTTTGTTTCAACAACAGTGAAAAAAACTGCGTTCAAAGACTTGTTTGTTCAATGTTGCACGACTCAAGTTGGCTCAATATTCGGCAGAGATTAATTTTCACCAATTTTTTTATTTTTTTTTTTATTCTCATTCTTTCTTATTCTTTGGTCGAATGTAAATACTCTAGGTACAATACGTATATCGTACAAGAAAAAAACGAATACATGTTTCAAAGATTAAGTTGAATGTTTCCCCGGTGCAGTGAACAAAATTAATAAAAAAAAAATAAATAAAAGTACAGACCTTCCTCAGCGGATGCTAGAATTGCGTGAAATTGCAGGCGGAATGTCTGCGGCGAACGATTTTGTTATTTGTTTTTCGTTTCGTTAATCCCGTTTCCTCTTCTTCCTCGACTTCTCTCTGCAAATACTCGAACTGGCGGCTGCAGGTTGTGTCGATGCAACAAGTACCTGCAACGTGGACCATTCCATCCTCGGTTGACCTGCTTGCAGTTACAAAGATACCTTCATCACCTCTGAAATACGGTTGCTTTTACGTATAATTCACTCACTAACAGAAAAAAGAATTATTCCGAGTACGTCAGAAAGTATTTCCAACGAATTAGAACTTGGAATTTCTTATTGTTAATCGAAATAATCAATTCAACTAATGAGTTAGTGAAAAAAAAAAACATTAATTCCGCGAAAAATCACTGATAAAATTTTGCAGAAAAAAATCTATGGAACTTTTGTTGAAGTCGTGAAATATTCAAAATACGTACAGAGTTTATTCTTATGGAGGAGGAGAATTTTTGAAACTTGATTTATCCAACGACTTGTTTTTGTCGAACGATGAATTTTTTTTTTTTTTTTTCTTATTTGAGCTTTATAGCGTAATCTTTACGGTGTATAAGGAATCGCGCTAAATCTTCAGCTGCGATTTAGCGAAGCTGAAAAATTAATTAGTCACAAAATGCCGGCTGGATTTCTTACGTCGTAATTCTCGTTACGAACGAAGGAAGCACAAACGCGGAATGGATCGAACGAGTATTTTCAACTAATAAATGAGCCATCGAGAGTTAGATTTCCAGCAGCAGTAGTCATATACATATACGTACAATTTCCTTCATGGAAATTGCCGCAGCTTTCCTTCCAGCATTATTATTCAATGAGTGAAATTTTTTTTTTTTTTTCTCATTCGCAGTTTACTTCTTATCGCACGGGTAATGATCATTACAGTGGTACGTATTACGGAGATTTTTTCTGCTTTATAACGTGTAGAAAGTAAATCAATACCTATTCGATTGTCGAGTTGCAGCGGTGCTAAATGGGATGATTAAAGTCGGATAAAATGTGTACCTCTCACAATCAGCCGGTGTTTCATCGCCTCAATAATTGTTCCTCTTTCCTCCAGATAGCAATCGCTGTTAAATCTCTGGTGACTTCATTGCCATTTACACTTGGAGCAAACACCTGGGACTCTCGCCCTTCGCTTCGGACTCTTTCGACGTTGTTTCGTTTTTATCCGCGATGAAACCACTGAGAGAAATTTATGTAGGTGATAAACATTCGAGTCGGATGGCAGAGAAAAAATTTATCAGAGGTAACAGGGAAGCTCGGTTTACACAAATCTTTGTTGTACGAATACTAAGAAATGGTCTAATGGGTTCGTAAATTTGGATTTTGAATTTTAAAGGGATTAACCGATCCAAAATTCGTTATTTTTATCAACTTTATTGTGAAATAGTAAGATTATCGTGTTTCTAAGTTGCGAAGATCTCTTTAACAATTAAAAAATCAAAAATATTGGTGGAATAATACAGAATAGCTCAGACATCGATGTTTCGTTTAAAATTCCTTCAAAATTATTCAACACATCTAGCAGCTTCGTTAGATTTCATTCTACGATAGATTATTTTATTCGGAAGACTATTCTCAATGATTTCACTGAAACACTTTACTTTTAGTAATTAATTTAACAATATCGATTATGATCAACAAATCTAGGAGATTAATAATCATTTTAAAGAGTCTTGAAAAGAAACACTGATATCTATAATCTTTTCTTCTAATTTTTTATCTCTCGCGAATACATCTGATTTGATAAATGCTCAATTCACGAATTTTCCGTGATAAAAATTGTTAAATAGTACAAATTTTTCGGAAGCCAAGTTCCTTAATCGATGAAGATTCGATGATGACGTCGACGCTACTGCAAATTAGCGTATACCTATAACGGTATACGGAAAGCACTTGGAAGAGTCTTAAATTATTAACAGTATAGCCGTCACCCAAATGAAGTCTTACAATCTGGGTCTTGCCTAGAGCAGCCTTGGCTAAGGCTCAGTGTTACATGTTGGAGGTAAGGTAACGGCTGACAGTTTTTTTTTTTTTCTTTTCGTTCCCTGACGCATAGGAAAAATTGACGATGCGTTGTTTCACGATTCTGTACACCTATACTGATTATTGTTTACACGTTAAAATAGTTATTTATGCATGGATTTTTACCGAAAAAAAAAACTATCGTGCCATTTTATTCTATCTGTACGCTTGTTACTTATTAATTTTCCCTGGTAATAAACCGAGGCCCAAAAATTTATCCAGATTATTTATCCTCCAACATTCGACTCGATTAATTGGGTCGGATTTCATTCCGAGGACAAACCGGAGAAACAATTGAAAGAGAAATTTCTCGAAGCATGGCGCAGAAGCATCAAAGCCTAATAACGACGAGGACGACTCCGTTCTACCAATCGGATTAAGTTGTATTCTGTAAAGACTGAGACGCAGCGTCGCTGATACTTTTCTCTCCAGATTCCCTCATGAGGCAAATTCCATCTTGGATTTTCCGCGGAAATAAATGAGCAGGAAAAAGGGGAAGCAATTATTTTCAAAGGGGATTGATCGCATGTAAAAAAAAAAAAAGAAAAAACAAAAAAAAGAATTTCAAACGCGGAGTAATAACTCTGCCGTAAATAATATAATATTTCGTTAGATTGAATTTCGTCTAATCAACAAAGTGACAAAACGCTATATAGGCGTTTGAAATTAGACTAACGACTATGTAATAACTCGGAGTTTTGAGAACATCGAAAAGCGTTTCACGATAGTCAAAATTATTCACGATAATGTTAAACGAAAAATTTGTTTTTATCTCAACGAAGGGAGTCCCGGCCTATTTTTGTAATTATTCGATCCGATGATCGATGTGTCACAGAACAAGTTCGACAATAGTTGAACACCTGCAGATCGTTAATGTATTTAAGGTCAATTTAAAGAATGGTTTTACTAAGAAAAACAACGAGAGCAAATTACTATTGTGTGAGGTGTTCGCTTTATTGTTTACAGCTAAGCTAATCGAATTTGATAGTGAAAATGACCATGGATAAGATTACGACCTCAATTGTCTTCTCTCCCGAAAACTGAGCGAACAATAGTTCGCTGGGTCTGACAAACATTTCTCTGAATAAATCAGTATAATTGTTTTGAACAAATATAACAATCGGATAGATGTACCTTCGATTAAAGTATCGGACGTACAGTCGAGTGAAACAATTTATACCAGAAACGAGGACGTGAACTGAGTTTGAAATAACGATCGTTTCTTATAAGATTTGAGAAAAAATCGAGACTCCGCCAAATCAAATGAACAAATAATGGTCTTAATAACTTTAAAAAGTTCGCATGATTCCTATTTTTTCATATTATTGCGCCAATGAAATCCATCTACGCGCTCAACCTTACGACTCGTTTCATTGCCTGTACCAACAGCTCGAAACAAGTGTTTAATATTGATAATATGTTTCTCAACAAAGCGTCAAGGTTCACACATTCACGCAGACAATAAATCCCAAGTGATTACTCGCAGATAATTGGACGGTTTTCCTCGCGCATCCTGAATCTCTGACTAACTATTTTCATTTTTTACAACAATCGAAAAATATAGTTCTAGGTAGAAAATGAAAATTAATTTTCTACCTGCTACCGGAAAGTCTAGTATCCGTTACTATTCTTTCTCATCACGATCACTGTTACTATATTTTTTACTGTAACAAATGAAATTTTTCTCAGTGTAAACGTGTGATTTAGAAACATAAGGCATGCACCCCAAGTCTTATTCCTTCCCTTCAAGCAGCGCACACGTGAATCCGCACGAATGTCACAGTGCAAAACTATCGGCTTTCGCCAATCTGGGTTGCCCTCAACGATCGAAGAAGAATCGGACCGCGTCCTGATTAAGGAGTTTGTACCAACTCAAGAGGCCGAAAACAGGCGATTTTTCAAGAATTTTTCACGAAGACATATTTCAATTTATCAATATAAAAATTCATCCACACATTGGGGTAGCATTGAGCTTCATTTTGATAGTTTTTCATTTGTAAAAATAACGATTTTTAAAGTTGCTATAACCGATCTCCGGGAGCACCTGATAAAAAATAGCGTTTTGCGGCGAGCAAGATATATCTGGACTGGATTTCACCCGAAATGAAAATGCAGAAAGATTCAGTTAATAGAAGGTATTATCTGGCTTCGTTCGAAGAAATGAGTAAAATATTAATTTTTAACGGAACAGCGGCTTTTCAAAAAGAAAATTTCAATTTTCCATAAAAATTTTCGCCTTGATTTGTATATAAAATGGAAAATATTTATCTTCGAGAAAATACCTTCTATGAAGAACTGAAAAATATATTCATAAAGCTTGTGTACAAAATTTGAGACTGATCGATTCGGCCGTGTCCGATAAATCCTGCTCACCAGCTTTGAAAACATAGTTTTTAGAAAAACGCGTTGAAAATTTCAAAAGCTCTTTATACCCTCCAAGGCGTCTTTGAATATATTGGCGTAACTTCGAGAATATTTGTTGGATCGACATGAAAATTTTCGTGTATATACTTGAATGTATATACGTAAAGAAACAGAAATTAGAAAAAAGAAACTCGATTTAAAAAATTCAGACCGCATATAACCCCTTAAAAGATCCCGAGCGGATGGGTGAAAAATTTGTTACTGTACATTTTTGCCAGGCTGAAATTAGTAACGTGGTAACGATTTTTTTTTTCCTATCAGCTGGTACTTTTTACGCGAGATACAGATGCATCGATTCTGTTTTTAGCAAACCAGCCGATCAGCGTCAGCCCGAAGCCATCAATTTTCTCCAGTGATTCCAAGGCTGGGCAGCTGCTGTTACGCAGCGGGAAGAAATCCCTATTGGACGATATTGAGTCAATTTATTTGCAATTTAAAGGCTACAAGCCCTGGTTCACTTTGAGCTGCTGCACGAACGATCACCCGGAATCGTAATATTATACGCAGTACGTTCGTTCCGTGTGTTTATAAATTGGATCGGGGAGACAGAAATCCCTTCATTTGTTATTGCACAACCCGTCGGCGAAAGCGTCATCCCGATCGCATCACACCCACTGGCACACTCTGTTTTCAGAAATAAGATACCGTTCGGGTCATCAATGATTTCTTAATAAGTCGTTGATGAGTTGCCGTAAAAAATCCCCTTCTAGACCTAGAGTTGATCGAAATAAATAAGGAAAGAATAATAAAAGAGGAGGAAGAGGAATTGGAAGAAAAGAGCGGTCGCAACGGAGCGCAATAGTCTTTCCATCCGAGTATCGATCGAGCTGCGGCTCGGATCATTTACTCTGATTCGGTAAGCTCCGTGCATACGCAGAGATTGCATTCGCGACTTTTATATTTACCGAGTATGCTTGAAAAAATTCATCATCGACGTTACAAGAACAACGGCGACCTGGATAAATAAAAGTAACAGAGAATAAAAAATTCAATATAAACTACGAGTGACGTGATTTAAACAAATACCAATTTACGACGTGTCACGTCATTATTCCAGTGAATATTGTGTGAAATTATCTGGTATAGTCAAGCGTAAGGAAACCGATCGAATGTAAATTGGGATCCTTCATGTTCTCCAGTTTTTATCAGAGAACAAAGTGTTCGACAGACTAGACAAGAATAAATCTAAAGTAAGTGATTTACGCTCGTCTGAAACTTGGTCAAATGATACTATCGTAATTATAATTATCTTAGTTTTGTGTGCGTGAATCAGCGGCGAATGATACGCAGAGTGTGAAGAAATTAGCTCTCTGGTAATAATTTGTGTACGGATAACAAACTGTTTAACATGATACGGTCCATTTGACCTTTTGAAATTGACCCAAATAAAATTCAATTGTAGGTAATCATTAAAAATATTCATCTTCTTCTTCTCCTCCTTCATCCTGATCTTCTTATTCTTTTCACACGTGTGTAACTACTTAAGGGCATCAACGTCTCTCGCTGCGTTATAGCTTCCTCCTTCTATTTGGATATTATTTTTCGACTGACGAGAGCGTCGGACGGAGGTGAATTCTCTTCGGCGTCGATTTTGCATCTACGTTTTTACAACGTACAATTATTAACGTTAACAAAGCTGTTATGGAAGTCGAAAATCAACAACGAACGAAAGGTCTGTACAACAATAACGTAATTTCAGAAAATTATACACACCCTCCGAGAAATATCGGATTTCAATTTTAACGTACCATTTTAACGTAGCAAAATTTAAACTGTCGTAAAATCTGACGGGAGCCGCTTTGTGGTTTACAAAACTGGCGGGTCACTCCAAATTTTTACCGACGAATCCTTTTTCGCAAAAAAATCCTCCTTTGTTACGCATTAACTTCCATCTGCTTGAAACAGCGGTCAAAATCATTGTGTTTCAGTTTATTTTTCGGCTCCACGAATCGGGGTTTTCTTTAATTGCATGTCGAAAATTCAAAGAGGTCGCGACATTGGTTCAGAAGGTTACAGTACTGTTTAATACTGATGAGTTTTTTCTGTTTGTACAGGTGTAAAGCCGCCGTTAGAGAGTGAAGTCCAAGATGCAGTTGATCAAACAGGTAAATCCAGGACAGGTTTGAACGTCAAACGCAGCTGTAAGCAATTGGCAGTTGGCTTATTCTTCGGCACAACAAAATTTGGCGGAATGTAGACGCCAATAATTTAGTCCTCTTTGTGTTATTCAAAGACCCTCATCCGCACCTGACGACCATTCAACCCTAAAAAGTCCAATACGATCGTTATCTTTATCACAGGTTTCGGAAAATTTCACTACAAACTCTTCGTCATCTGTTCAATGGTGTTCATGAACACCGGACTCGGAGCCAGCAGCTCGGGTTTGATCGTACCTGCGGCTTCATGCGACTTCAAAATGAGGACCGAGGACAAGGGTCGGTTGACCGCCGCACCGATGCTCGGTAATCCAACGCCCTCTCAGTTTCCTTCTTCGTCCGAATTCACCTTCTCGTTGAGAGAGGTTCTTCATGGTCATATCTCTCAGTTTTTTCCCGACATTCCCACCTCCCCCGTTCCTCCCCTTTCTTTTCTGTCCGCAAGTGCAACTGACGAAAAAAGCTCAACCTCATTTCGAACGACGAATTAACTGCACGGCCACTCACGTGATGCATAAAGTGCCCCGAAGCTTTGATCGATATGTCCGACACTCGGGACGGTCAAGTGTCTAATTTCCATTAGTGAGACCATGTGACAGACCGACTCACAGACGCACCGCGTGATACGGTATCACTTTTAACTAAACGATGTCGTACGACGCGTCTCCCGGTACGACGGTTATTAATTTTCAATTGATCAAAAGTCGGTGATGAAAATTGGATACGATGATCGACGTTTGCGCGCTGTGGAAACATGTTAAAAATCCATAAGCATCGGTGGAACCATTCTTCGATAACCCCAACTCACTGACATCTCGGTTGGAATCGCTATCGTCGTCGTCATTTGCTACGAGCTACACATCCGATCTATCCATTGTCTGAACAAATCACTCAACATCTTGCGGTTCATCGTTATCTTCATTTTTCAGGCATGGTCTGCGGCTCGTACTTCTGGGGATGTTTGGCGGACATCAAAGGTCGGCGAACAGCGCTGCTGGCAGCACTTCTCCTCGACGGATGTGCCGGTCTTACTTCAGCTTTCGTTCCGAATTATTGGGTCTTCGCTTTCCTCAGGTTCCTAAATGGATTCGCGTGAGTGAAACCCACGGGCACTAGATATTGGGTGCAATTTTCAGCCTCGAAATGTAATATATACATATATATACGTATAAAAGCATTCGTTTTCCAGCATCACCGGACAGAGTGCCATGATATTTCCATACCTCGGTGAATTTCAACCCAAGAGATTGAGGGAGACTATTCTCTGCTGGCTGGAGATGGCTTGGACTGCTGGGATCATCATGCTCCCTTGTACGTCCGCTAATACATATAACCCACTTCGCCATCATAATTCTTTCAAAGGATTCATAATCTTATAGTAAATGATCCTTGTACTATCGGTTCGAGATTTATCATGGTCAGAATATATCCGGAAGGACAAAATGTCCTTCGTAAAGATGAACGTGTGCAGCGTCTGGCTGATAAACTGTTCCTTAAGCCTCTCTCGTTTAATGCATCTGAAAAGTGACAGTGACAGACGTCAACGCACGTACCTACACGCCACTTTTGTAATTCACCGTCACAATGAATCTTCCTATCGCAGTGCTGGGTTGGCTGATAATCCCAATGACGTTCCGCTACACCTCGGAGAACTTCTCCTTCGCCTCGTGGAACCTCTTCGTCCTGATCTGCTCGCTGCCGGCTCTCTCGTTCAGCGCGGTGCTCCTTTTCTTTCCAGAATCACCAAAGTACCTGTTTGAGGACAGTCAGGATCACCGAGCGATGCAGATTCTGGCTCGGATGTACGCTGAGAACTCGGGAAAGCCGGCCGAAAATTATCCCGTAAGTAGTGGCTGATGTGCTGGAGACGGTACGATTCAAGAATAATTATTCGCCAGATGAATAATCGGCACCGATTCATAGTTGTACACTGAGAAAAATTTCATTTGTTACAGTAACTAGAAAAATTGAGTAAAACAGGTATCGTTAAAAAAACTGTTTGAATATTGTGTAACCGTAACTAAAAATTTCTCTCAGTGTAGAGTTTTACAAACGAGATTCACTCACTTTGTGTGCAGGTGAAGTTCGTCAGGAGCGGCGGCGATCCTTTGGCAGCTAAATTGGCGGTAGTTTCAAACGACGGTCTGATTTCACCGGTGAAAATAAAGCGCCGTAAGAAGCTGATAGGGAAAATGTTGGGCGACATCGTCAAGCACACGATGACGATACTGCGGCCACCGTACCTTACGATAACGCTTCTCACCTCGACGATACAGTTTGCAATGACCGCCGCTTATTACACCCTGATGAGCTGGTTTCCGGAACTCTTTCGAAGGTTCGCCGAGTTCGAGAAGGAAAATCCGGATAGCTCTGCCGGCATTTGTTCCCTTTCCGTCGTAATGCCAGTCGCCAACTCTACCACGGTAAGTTTCGTTTCAAGGGTAGTTAGGGAAAAACGGTACGAGAGTCCCAAAATTTGGTTGTTCGATTGAAAAAAAAAACAAAAAAAAAACCAAGAATTACTTTCCAGAGTTTTTCAAGCCCTGTAAAATAGCCCAACTTCCATTTTTATGATCAAACAGTAGAATAGTTTGGTAACTCAATTTTATTGACATAAATCGAGGCATGTAGCGAAGCATTTCGATGAGGCCCATTTTTTTCTTCTCAGTCGTGACATTAAGCGATTTTTCGAACTTTGAACTGACTAGGACCCACAGAAGATCAAGGCTGATCGTTGAGAAAGACCGATTAAAATCTGTTTCGCAAGTTTAATATTGTAACTATGTTTTTAGTCAGCATCCAAACTAGAAAAAAAAATGTTAGGACGAACTGCTTTGGAAGGATTTAGGCCATTTGAAAGAGCATGAAAAAATCTAAAAAGTACTTTTTGATTTTGTGTTTTAAATTAATAAATCAAATTTTGTGACAGTTTTTTTACCTTCTGAAAAATAATAATGATGGCACTTGTACCGTTTTATCGTACCAATTTTCATGACGAATAAATCTTTGCCAGTCATGCCGATCGAGTTTCACTTGCACATTTTGTTTTATTGGAATCAATGACAATGCGAAGTATTGTTATTGGCAATGTAACCTTAAAGCGAGGTTAGCTGGCCGAAAATCGATGTTAAGTTTAACATTTATCAAATTGTCATTCTCAGAAGCTCTGAAAATCTTTTTAATATTGAAATAATATAAAATGGTGGAATAACAAATGAAAGTTGAAATATCGATACTTCGTTTCAAAACCCTTTGAAACGTTCATAAATATAGTATACTCGTATCTGTTCAGTTCTAGAAGTTCACTGAAAAATTTACTTATTATTGACACGTTTGAAAATTTAATCTTGCAGCATCGCACCGACATTGATTACAATCAGCAAATGTCGATATGGAATTGACAGCTAAAAAAAGTAATCTTCTTTGCTGCAAACTTTCTAAAAAACATTCTTCCGAATAAAGCGAGCCATCGTAAAGCAAAATCGGACGAATCTGCTAGACTTACAATAATTTTCAAGCGATTTTAAACGAAGCATCAACATCCAAGCTTTTTTCGTTTTTAACTCCAGTATTTATGTATTTTTGCACAGATTTTGGCGATTTAGAAATACAATAATTTGATAAACACCTCAAGCGCGGCTACATGTTAATAAAATGACTAAAAAATCATCGATTTTCACCCAACCCACGGCTCTGTCAAATCGCGCCTGACCAATTTCAATGTACAGAATTTACCTTAAAACAATCTTCAGCAGGTAGACGTCGTAGATGAATTTGGGTGTGAGACCAAACTCCAGGGTTCCGTCTTCCTTTACACAATTTTTCTGGGTCTGGCCTGCATTCCCACCAGCGTCTGGCTTCCCTTATGCATCGGACGTCTGGGGTACAGATTTTTTTTGGGTAAGGCTCTTAGTTTCACAAGTATCAAAGCTAAGTTGAAAATGTGCTTTTATATAACTCGTGAATTTTTTACGCGTTTTTTTCATGACAGTGTAGCGAGTCTGTGAATGCGCATGCGCGAAGTACAGAAAAGTGCTTTTTTCCGTACTGCGCGCATGCGCCGTAGCAAAAAATCTGACATTACGCGACCCTAACCTCAATTTCGGGCTTTGTGAAAAAACGCTCAACGCTGCTAAGCAATATACGATTTTTACTATCACTGCTAATTTTTGCGACAGAGACTTAAAAATACAAACTCAGTTGTTAAACTATTACATTCTTACCAACTTTCACTTTTCAGTCGTCAGCACTGTGTTTCCGGGCGCTGCTGCTGTTGGTCTCTTCTTCGTAACGTCATCGACACAGAATCTGATAGTTTCTTGTATATTCGAAGCCTTGACATCGATGGGAGTTAGTGTGGTTTACTGTGTGCTGGTCACTTTTTATCCCACACATTTGAGGTAATACGATCGATATCTGTACGTTTCATTTTCCCCAAGGAGCAGTTCACTTTTCGAACCTTTGTAATTGCTTCGAATAACTTCGGAAGTATCTCTGTAACAATACAATTATCCAGTAATTTTTTTTGACGATCAATTGAAACAATATCACAATTTATCAGAATTTGATTTTTCTCTGTAAATCGTATGAAAAAAAAAAAAAAATTAATCGGAAACACTAGTTATCTCGTCGTTATGTCTTCTGCAAATTTTACCGAATCATTTCGTCCCAATTACCTTAAATTTTCACCTTCCTTAACTTGGAATTTGTTTTTCGAAAAGTTTTCACTTCGCACTGAAGAAAATCCCCGGAAATTCGAAGATTTAAAATAAATTAGGAGAAAAATGGAAAAGTATCAAGAATATTTGGCTGATAAATATATTCGAAAACAGAGTTTATACTCGCGTGTTGTTTTCAGGGTAATCGCGGCGTCCTTTTCTGCACTGTGCGGTCGTTCCGGGGCGCTAATTGGGAACCTGATGTTCGGCTACCTGTTGGACCTTCATTGCATTGTTCCAATCGCGGTGGTCGCTGGCCTACTGTTCTGTGAGTTTCATTCTAAATATATCCCAACCTTCCGCTTTCCTATTCTCGACGTAAATTAGGGGTCCAATAATAGCACGCACTGTACATACATCTCTGTATACTGAGGTGGTCGTTAATTTTCAACGGATACTTTTCGTTCCTGGAATCGATAGATAACGACGAACAAACCGTGAGTGAATTATTTCAGATTTTTAGGTTCATTGGGAATGGTGGCGAAATTTATTTGAAATTTGTAAAAAAAAGAGAAAAAAAAAAAAACAAACACACATTTTCGAGTAAAATGAAAGTAACCTGTTCTTTGATTCATTTTATATGATCGGAAAAGAGCAAAAAATCGAAAATTACAAGAAAGAAAAAAAGAATGAAAACCAAACAATTTCGACAGAAAAATGTATTTGATGGTGTTTTTATCACATTGCAACGTTGTCCGGACTATATTTATTTAACATAAAACAACCATCTACGGTATAAACGTTAAAACATGTCATACATCGTTCATAGGTTTCAATATATGGTCATGGTAAAATGAATAAATAAATATATAAAAATGCAGCTGCGGTCGGCTTTGAAATGCTTTTCATTTGTGAAATTCATTTCGACACCTTTTCCAACTTCGTGACTCGAGAATTTTTTCTTTACTCCCAAGTTTCGAGCAACGAAGAGAAAAATGAAGTAAGAAATAGTTTCCTACTTTTTGTGCTTGAAGAATGAGATCTTTTTCCACTTGAAAAAATTTACAAATCAAATAAAACGAACTGTTCAATGGTTTTTTTTTTCCTCTTTTTTTCTTTTCAACTCGAATACTGAGATTCTTGTTTTGTTTATTTTTTTCTATCCTTTAATTTCAAACCGATACCGGCACTCCTTCCAATCGAGCTAGAAATCTGAAAGAATTCACACACTATCATTTCGTCATTATCTATCATTCGTCATTATTGATTCCAGGGTGAGAAGTATATACGTTGAAGATTAAAAAAAACACTCTGGTGTATAAATTATATACACGTACAGACTTATTAGCCAGCATTTGGTAATTAATAAAGTTGATAGGTCAAGATCTTAGAATAACTATTATCCCTATTATTAGCGTAATTTCCGTTTCAAAATATGACCAACCGAAGCTTTATATTCTTCTCAAAATAACCGTCGCCTATTCGCATAACATCAGACCTTACACCAATTCACTCACGTAATGTAATTAATTACACTGCACAGTTGGCGCAGCTCTGACCTTCTTTTTGCCAAGGAAAGCTAAACTTGAGAAAACCGATTCTACGCCTGTGATGAACTAGAACACGATGCCAACATGTTCCGTTAAAGTAGGTATTAGAAAAAGTAGATTAAAAAAAAAAAAACATATATAAATAATCAAAACATGTCTCACACGTTTTCCATCTCTTTCGTAAATTTTCGTACTTTTTAGAATCAATAATCGTTGTAAAATAATAACCATCCTCATGTTGTGAATAAATAATGCGTCGAAATTGTTTGCACCCTTCTTCGCGCACATCGAATTATCAGCTTGTACAGAAAGCAAACGACAATATTGACAATAATAACGAAATAAGGACGCAACGTTTCGCGATGGAATTACACAGGTGTACAAACATTCTTTTCAACAATTGGACAAACTTGTGTTTTCATCGCTTAAAAGTTAACGAGACTGGAAAAATACCGCAATTATCACAGCTTAATAATTGATATATTGCAAAATGGACGATCTCATTAACTTCGAATGAGGAAAAAGTGTGTCAAAATTTATCGAACGCCTGGCAGCGAGTATAAAATATTTTGATTTCAAAATTTAATTCGTTGCCTTAATGCCTTAATTTGATATTCATTGTCAGTTATTTACCTATTAATTTATTCCGGCAGACGCTGACCATCTTCGCGATTCTCGCCTTGCAAGGAATCGCATTTCTGCTCTACGTTGCGACGAAATTTCCTGGGATCGGATGGACGGTGAATTTTGGTAAATGGAAAAGCGCGCAAGAATCATACCGCGACATAATTAATCATTCGCAGTAACTGTAATATCGCATTATACCTACTTTGCGCAAGTGAGCCATGACGTACCAATAATTATTACCTTCTATAGATAAATAAATAAACGTATAGTTAAAACAAATGCGTGCGTGACTGCTCACGCCGCGTGTCCGTGTGTATTTTTATGTCAAATTACAATATCGATAAATATGTAAAAATAATTTGCACATCGTGCGGACGTGTGTATATTGTAATAAAAATTTACACTCTTCAATTTCACCGCGTACCTAATTACATTATTTCTCCAAATGAAAATACAGGGAAAAATCATTCGTGCGATCGTTTCACTTTTGCTTTGTTTATTTTATTTATTTTTTTTCATTCGTTTCACCTACGGAGGAAAGATATCCAATGCAATAGACACGATGCCAGGTATAATGAGCGGCGTATCTAGTTCAACAAAATTGATATCAGTGGCCGATGATGATCGGAACCCAACCTCGAGGCAAGTATATGGTATAAACGAGCAAATCTATTTCCGTACACGGATACATTAATCTAATCTTCGAATGGATCGATATAGAAGTCTTCCGACAATTACTGCCTCCCTGTTATTATTACGTTCCACGGTATAATGACGTGGTTTTTTTTTTCTTTTTTTTTAAATTTTTTCTACGTCACAACTCGTACAATTCTCCGACGATGCTGGTAGAAATTCAAACGGTTTGTCATTAAAAAATAACGGGAAATTAACGATCAGCTACTGAATCACACCTGTATCGGAAAATACCTGATATAATCGCGTATGCGTCTAAAAGACTTGTTGTCAACTATTCCCAAGTGTTAAAAATGTGTCACCTTGTTTTCACGTTGATCTCTTCTCTCTCTCTCTCTCTCTCTCTGATTTTCTATCTTTTTTTTTTTTCTTCTTATTCTTTTGCTCTAGGTATAAATTTTTGTTTACTTCACACCGATTTCTCGTCACTGTTTCAGTAGTCTATCGAAGCCACGCGGGAGATAAGATCGTGACGTTCATCACCATTCGTAGAAAATGGATTAGAAAAAAAAAAAAAAAATAAAAAAAAAAAATAAAATAAAAATTAACAAATAAAAAACGTTATCAGATCTTACCGCGACGCGGCGTTATCTACAGCTATAATATAACGCGGTACTTCAGGAAGCGCTTTAATAAGATTCGATATCGCGATATCAAAAACCTGCTACTACAACGAAAGGGGATAAAATAACATATATATATACATATATATATATATATAGAGGTCGGTCACTCGATCGTCGTAATCAATTTTATGAATTGAACACCGTTATTATTTGAATCAATGAAAACAGTGTCACGTGTATGAATGAACAGCTCGCGTTTTAGAATCTTGGTTAAGATCGTGTTTGAGCTGGTGATAATAACAAAAAAAAAACTACACCGTCAATTATTATGGTACCATGAAAATGCATACACTTTTGAAGATTATGCCTGAGTTACAATAAAAAATAATATTTAATTATTGAGCTTTGAATATTTCATAGAATTTTCGTGAAGACGAATTTTTCACATTGCGAATTTCCTGCGTGTAAAAATTGTCCCTCGAATGATCGCGTTTTATTAAAGATCCATTATACTCGCGTGTTTTTTACCCAACTATGACAGTCACATATATAAACGTCTTCAACTGTGTAAATAAACGATTTCTAATAACAAGATGCGAGTATAATCGAAGGAAAATTGGAGCCACTAAGATCTGCAATATTATAATCAACACGTCTTTTATTAGACATTATAGATCGAAAATTGCAGATAGCACGCGGGGACATTTCGGCGTAAACAAGTTTACAATTATTAGCCTGCTAAGGATTTTGCCTGAAAAGGAAATTACGTACAACTATGCTGGCCAATTATCATGGCAGGCTTGGAAACATGAGATGTTAATATAATTGGTCGCTTCGAATCGGGTTTTTTAGCTATGCAAATTTGAATGAGCGAGAAGCCTCGACGCGTGATAGAAAAATTTGAAAAATCGATCAATCTTATCCCAGAACTATTTCTAAAAAATGAATAATTCATTAGCTATAATTTAAACGAATAATTATCGCACAAAGCTTCAAGCCGAACAACTGCCGTGCGAATGAAAGCTCAAATGATCTGAAATTTCATTCTTATCATTACTGAAATCAATATTAGTTTTAATTTTTTTTCAACGTCAAAATTTTATAAAAATCGTATCAATTTACTATGTATGAATGGATTATACATTACGAGGTTAAAAATACTGCGACTAATGTGAAATTTTTACAATAAACGACCACCGTTGGTCAAGATTTGCAGCATAAATTTTTCTTACGATTACTTGTGAAAGATATTGTTTTCGTCAAAATTCGCTGTCATTAATTGTCGATCAATTTCACCATTATCGATTTCAAACTGACACCTAATTCGTAACTTTCGTTTGAGAAAAGTTTCTCAACTTCAGGAGCATGAGTTTCCAGAATATTTGTTAATTCTTACGGTTCCTGTTTAGCACTAAAAATCTCGATTAACGAGTTCAACTTTAAACTTGACATACATCTTATTACATGTATATAACACACACACACACACACCTGACAGACGACAGTACGAAGTTTGTTAGTAAGAAAATTTTATTCCTCATTCATCCGCATCAATTGAAACAATATTTAACCATTGATATACATACAATTTCAACAATATACAATACATACCCGTAATAATTCAAGGAACACGCACAGATGTATAAACGTCTTCGTTGAAAAGAAGAAAAGCTCATCGACGATTCTTATCATCGTCGGCAATAACAATCCCGGTCTTATTTTGACAACTAATTCTCCTTCTCTCTCTGTTTCTAAGAAACCGAAGCCTTGCCGCAGTCTCAGTGTCGCATTCTCGTCGCGATCATTTCCGCGATTAGCGAAAAACACTGTAATTATTCCACTTTGTTCTCTACGGCAAAAATAAAAAAGTAAAAAAAAAAAAAAATAAAAAATAAAAAAATAAATAAATAAAAAAAAAACAATAAGAAGAAGAAGAAGAAAAAAACAAAATTATCAAAAATAAAAGAAAAACGTGTATACTCCTACGATATATATGTCATGTGTATATATATATATACCGTATATGTAGATATGTGTATTATTTTTGCGACATTGTTTACGGCAATTAGTGATGTCTACAGAGCGAAAACATGTACTGTTCATCGATGACAAAGCGTCAATGGAACGACGTATATATACATGCGTGTATGCACATATGTGCACATATATATATATATATACATATATATATATATATAAGTTAAACAAGAAGAACCGTTGACTCACAGAGTCGTGTCGGCGACGAGTATTCGCGACGGTTGAATTGTTAAGAAAAATGCGTGTGTAAGAGGTGAAGCTAGAAGTAAAATAAAAATAAATCGGCGGAAGTGATAGACAATGAAGGTGAATTGCCGCGGCAAGTATTTGGGACGAAGTAATACCTGAGTATCGGAATAATTGAGATATACATCGAAGTGGAGTAAGACGTGTCAGTCGTTGTGAAGTCGTCGGTTGCAATCGGTTGTGAATTCTGGGAAATGATCTGTCCGAGGAGGATATATCGACGATCCGAATCGCGGATAGTTCTTCTGGTGTAAAACGAAAGCTGGGCGACCACACGTATCGGGAGATAGAGAGATAGAGAGACTCACGGACGGAGACGATGCGTGTTTGATACGTACGCGAAGACGTCGATTAATACAAAGCTGATCGAGGAGAGATCGAAGCAGCGCGGGTGTCTGCGGAACGATCGTCGTCAGTGTTTGTCGGAACTTGACGGTATCGAATCGCGGAGACTTGAAACGTCGATCGGCTCTTTCACTGCAACGGTAGTTGGAAACGATCTCGGAAATATAACGGGGAAGAGATAAAGTTGTTCGGCCGATATATCAGACGCGCGTAACGCGCTGCAAGCTCGGCGAAAGCTCGCTCGCCGATGATCTTCGAGATTTCGCCACGTAACGCATCCGACGCGATACGCCTCGCGCAATTATAGCCCTCTGACAAAACCGAGTCTTCTAAGCCGTGCACCGCTAAGTTCTAATTAGGGATACCAAGCCGAACGAGCTGCATGCGCCGCTGATCAACGACCGCCTTTTCTGACATTGAGCCATTTTTCTCAAAGCCAAATTCCCTTCCCGATAGACGGACGGCAATAAAGCTCTACAGATTTTCAAACATACACGGAACGGGGCCGAAAGTCAAGTGCGCTTTGATTTGTTGTGCAATTTTTGTTATTTTATTTATTTATTTTTTTCTTATTAAAAGTTGCCTTCTACTCGTTCAGTTGTACGGAAATTAATTTCACCGTCCGGTCGGGTGCGTAAATTTAAATACACACACACACACACACGCACGCAATTTTTATACCGTTTAATTCGATCGTTTTTCGCGCATTATTTTTCACTCTACGTTATATTTATAGAAATAAATCTACGACGATAAAGATCTCCGATAAGTAGTTTGTATTTTTTTTGTTTTTTTTTTTACGATATTCCACGGAACAATTGAATAACGTAACGCTATTTGAGGCAGCGACGTGTTTTAAACAATCGTCACAATTGTTAGGTACGCGAAACGGTTTCCGTCAACCCTGCAAGTGTCTGCTCTAAAAACAATCTCGATTGCTTGAAACTATAGATACTTAAACGGACCAAGAATATATAATTAAATGTAAAACGTACCTGCGAGTCTCCACGCCGATTTCGCAATCGTTAAACTAACTGCAGCATTGAGCGAAGCCATTCATCGTAGACGAGATTTCGACGGAAGTTGGATGCGTTCCTACTCGTCCATAAGTTGTTTCGCATTTCGGTGAAACTTTTGTCGAAGTTCTCATCACGCCGCGATCTATGATCTGCACCCTTCAACGATAGCAAAAATCAATTTGGTAAGATATTTTTCGAACAAGATCAACGAATCTATCCGATTCGTTGTTAGACAGTACATAATTTAATTAACACACGCGTGTAACAAATTTTTTTCTTTCCAAATATAGTTCGTTTCATGAACTTTTTTTCAAATCGTAATCTATGAGAACATGCGATTCGAGTTTAAAAATAACCACCGATATCTTTAATTGCCTGTTAATTTCCTGTTTTCATAGATAAATTTTTTAACTTTTCATCGTATAATCTTACAAATATATTTAACCTTTCAGAAGTTTACGGTGAATTTTTTTTTTTTTTTTTGTCTACTTGACTTTTGTTTTCTTTTTATTCTTCTACCTTGCAATCATCGTGAATAAAAATTTATAACTGTTCGATTATTTCGTCTCGTAGGGATTGGCATCGAAACGTTTGAAAATCAAACTGAAGAAAACAGAGAGGATAAAAAAAGAAGAAACAGAGTTCCGGTGATTAAACGCTACAGAAATGTACAAAGTAATCCAAAAGCGTGTTTGTAATCCTCTAATAATTCCAAACAAAATGCCTGCACTGAGCGAAATTTTTAATTCCGGTTTTTCGTAATTCCAACAATATTGAAACGGTTTTTTTAACGATACCTGTTTTACCGAATTTTTCTAGATACTGTAACAAATGAAATTTTTGTCAATGTACGATTTTTTTTTTCTTTGGCTGGCCCGTCTCGATTTTAAGATCGATAAGATGAACTTTTCCACCAGCGAGTTCATTCGTGTATCGAATGGTTCGAATCGTCGGTGATAACTAATTCGATCCATCCATATTATAAATTATACAAGTTTAGCGTATTTGAAGGTATGCATGCGTACGAGTGTCGGAAATCACGACTCCGTTATAATATTTATTGAGAGAGCTGTCAATTGTAGACTGTCAGGCTACTACTCGAAAGTGTCGATTGATATCGGCGATTGAATTGATTGTCCGTATCTTTCAATAACTCACGCTGCCGACAAAGATCACCGATGGATCAAACAACGCGTTTATATTCTTGAATGATACACGCACTCGAACTGCTACTTACACGAGTACGTTTGACTGGTAAATTTTTCTGTCTCGTTTCCTGATTGTTCTGACGCGTTCAATCTATCTGTCAAATAGTACGATCGTGTCATGTTATGCAGTGTCACTCGTCACCGTTGAGAAACACTTCAACCTACAAGTAGCCAAAATAAAAAATCTGACAATGTTAATCGTTAAACTGTACAACACGTCTAAGAATTGTAGGAAATTTCACTTTTTTTTTATTCAACTTGTCGGGTTGAAAAATTTCGCCTCTGAAATTCGAAATAATTCGTAAAAATTTGAATCGATTTCAATTCGGCTGTCCTACGCGTCACTGATTTTATTTACTCATCCATGTGTTTCTATGTTTGAAAATTTCCTGTCCATAATTCGTTGAACATCGCGCAGCTTTCAATCAAATTCGAAAGCGAAGTCTGTTTTTTTTTTTTTCGTCTTCCTTCGTTCGTGTCAAATTTTACAGATAAAAAAACCTTGACTCGCTGTCTGATTTTCTTCACGTTCTTTCGTTCAACTTGACAGTGAGATTTCTTCAATTTTCTCAATCAAGTTCAATCTCGCTGTTGCCTATTGCAATTCAAATCTAAATTAGTTTTGAAGGACGAACATAAATGATATTACATACCGATGCAATATTCAACTGTACGGAATATCATAGCAAATTTCAGACGAATAAAACTGTTCCATTCCGTGAACTTTGTTTGAAATTTGAAATTCATATTTATAACAAAAATTTATTATAACACGACGCCTTCACAAAATTTCCGACCAAACATTTCTCTCGTTGCGTAATAGGATGTCTATCCTCAAAATTTTCGTGTCATCTTTCACGTACGAGTAAAAATTACCTGCAAAATGCCAGGATTGTACAATTTTCGCGATATCGTGATCGACGAAATTACATCATCGTTACACGGTAGCAATATTTCATCGACGATTTTATCTTAGCTTGAACTTTTGATCACAGATGTGATTTGGTGTACAGCTGTGTCTCAGACAACGGCATCCGCTTATGTTTTGATTTTATCCAACTTACAAGTCATTAGGTGACGCTGCTTATCCTGAAAATATATATAAAAACAAAAAAAGAAAAAGAATAAAAAAATCACTAATAGCAAATACGACCCGAAGATTCATCTTTTAATCGCCTTTGCCTTTCGTAGCAGGATTTTCAATTCGCCAAAATCTCCCTCAGCGTCACGATAATAATGAAAATCCTTTGAAGTATGTGACGTTAAATAAACAATATTTAGCTTCGAATGAAGAGAAATAATTGCAATCAGATATTTTATCGAAATTTGTTTCAGTTTGAGTTTCAGCGATTTCCTAGCTGAAGAAATTTTCAATTGATTGTTGAATTATAAGTCGAACTTTACGAATTCGGTCTCGTATCTAAAATCGTGAATAAAATTCTCAATGTCACTGGCATAAATTATATCAAATGTAAAATTCAATGTGGTAGCGTAAAAAAAATTTCACGTAGCGTCTTTATTTTGGTTTATTTCACGGTGATCTTAAAAGGTGATCCGTAATTAACTGTTCACCCAAATTTTTGGTTCAAATTAGTTCGGACGGTTTTAGGCTATCGCGTTTAAATTCGGTGATTTTAATCTTCTAGAGCTGTCATAAATTGTAAGAAACAGCTGTATTCTTATACAGATCTTTTCATTCGGATAAGACAACGCCTTAAATGCAATTTCGCAAACAATACACATGTTTTCAAAAGATATTGATTCATTTTTCGTTAGTTGGTAAATGAATATCGCTTATTTTTCACCTTTCGTTTCGTACTCTTATTATTTTGTCGTAAACAGGTATGATTCACTAAGTGACACGCATGACCACGACATGTTCTAAAATAAATTTTAACGTTACTGAAAATCATACGTATCCATAAAAATATATATCCAGTGGAGATGAGATTGAGGATACGATTTTTCCGCAGCAAATTTCACCTTTTACAACAGCAGGTGTGTTCAAAAAGTTGGCGATAATTTTCAAATTATTACCATTGAAACTTAAATTTTGTACGGTAATTATTACAGGAACTGATAAATGTATATTTAAAATTTTATCCAACTTTGGATTTATCAGTTTGAGAAATTTCAACCGTCCGTCTGATAATTTCTCGATATCTTCACATTGGCAATTGAGAATAAAAATCATTCGATACGATCAATTTCTCCTTCTGTACTTTCGTCGCTGTTCTATCTGAATAAAAGATTACTTATTTTCAATCGTCAAATCAAGCATAAAATACACCGTTGACCAAAAATAGACACAAATCCTTTTGCAGAAAATCCAGCTATAACCTTCGGCGTCATCGGATGTTGAAGAATCGATTGAAATCAAAAGAATCGGAAGAAGGTAATCAACATAGATTGATTGGAACAAATAATAATCGGTGAAAATTCTGTTCGCAATAAAATTTCGGTTTCCGACACATGAGACGTATACGCAAAAATTTTTCACATAAAAATGACAGTGTCGAAAGTTGTGAACCGTTCCGAAATGGAAAACAAAGCTGGATCATGTTTGGTATCTTGAAGTAAGGAGTGAAATCAGAAAAACCAAAACAGAAGATAAGAAAAAAAATAAAAAAAAAAACGGCAACGATCAAAAAACTATAAAGAGAGGAAGAAACTGAACAGAAACTAAAAAATAAAAAAAATAAAAATAAAAAAAAAATCATTCCTGTTACGTATCTGCTGAGCGAGATACCAGGTTGACAGGCGATTAGCCGGCGCTCCTTGGCTTCGTAATTCATAAATAAAAACAATAATTTTGCGGAGCGATAACCGCGATCGGCAGATATCGGGGTGCGAACCAATGAGCGAGGGGAGCCGGGGTTCAGAAAGACAAAACCCGCGGACCCGACGAAAAGTTCGACATTCTTTCATTTCACACGCGGGGATTCTTCGCCGGCGATTTAACCAGGGCCGATTCTCCACGGAGGAGTACCGATTTTCATCGTCAACGTTAAAGATCGCCAAGACTGAACATGGGTACGTTTTTACTTTCGTAACAACGCGTTCGTCGATATCATCTCACCATATTTTTTCTCTGAAATTAAGTTGCCGAGGATATAAAAGCTGCACCGTTAAACGTGTTTAAAAAAAAAATTGGCAGGTTGTTTTCATATATTTTTATTGTTTTTGTTTTTTTTTTTTTTTTGTTTTTGCTTTTTCCAACATTCAACTTCAACAGTCACTCAAGACGTACAGTATTGTTCATTTACAGTTTCGCAGTGACTGAGTATATTTTTTTTTTTTTTTTCGTTTTTAATCACAACTGAAACGAGTTTTATGTGTACAGAAATTTTTTACGCGTCGAATCCACATGACGTGAGTGAACTTATTATTGAATATTACCGTGCCTTATGGTGTCACTTATTTACGGTGAAGCGAATTTTATCCAGTTCACCCTCAAAATCAGCTTCAAATAATACGAAAACAATTGCAATACTTTTTCAGATTTTTACTTCAACTCTAACCCGTGTCACTAATAGGATGGATTGCTCCATTTAAAATGAGCGTGTTTCGCATACATTCTCGGTATATATATGAACATATATATTTTATTACGAGAGCAATAATGTTAAAAAAAAAAAAAAAAATCTGTAACTGCGAGGTTTTAGTGGGCATTAGTGCTACTATCTGATAAAAAATTTATATCACCATACTAAGCAATCTAAACGAATTGCACTCCCTTAGAATAGAAAAAGAAAAAAAAACATGAGTTTTCGAAGGTGTGCAATTCGTCTTAATTGCCTGGTACGACGATGTAGATTTTTTCACACATAGTATCACTAATGCCCAGTAAAACCTCGCGGTTTTAGATTTTTTTAAACGTTATTACTCTTGCGATAAAATATATACTAAGAATGTGAGCGAAACAAGTGTATTTTAGGTAATAATCTGTAAAAGTTAGGCAATTAGTTTTGCATTATTTGAAGTTGATTTTGGGAGTGATCCGGAAAAAAATTCGTCAACACCCTAAATAAGGGACACCCTACTGTACCTACATTTTTATTCTGCACTTTTTATATTGTTCATTATATACGATTTTCTATGTTTTTCTAGGCTTCGATTTCTTGGCAGATGGAGGCGCCGACTTCGAACATGCCATCACCGTCACAGGTACGAGAGAGATCATGATTTTTTCGTTACTTATCGTTCACTCAAACCATTTTTTGCACCTTTTAAACGTTTAATTAACGTTCGGTGATTCTTTCGCCGTATTCGGGTTTCAACGAGACTCCGACATTGTTTGATTAAAGAGATACGCTTTGCCTGAAGCTTTTTATGCTTATCGTTAAACAAATTGTGAATCGGCACTATTTTCGCTACTATAATTCAATCGAATATACTTATCAGATTTAATTTTTACAAGCACTTACCGAGTATATACTCAACGTTGTTAAAATGGTGAATTTTACTGCGGTAATTACGTAAAGATAAGCGATATCCTGAGGGTGTTGTAAAATACCAGAAGGTGCAATCGAATATTCGTATCCTGTTATATTGACGTTAGTTTACCGCACGGTGTTTGCCTGGAATGGAGCGTTGCGTAACACGTAATTCTTTCAAGAACTGAAATTTATTGCGGTGATATGATATAACTGCGAGAAATTGAGCAACCTACAACGAAACGACCATAAATCCGCATTCCTCTCTTTCCCTCACGTGTGAAACATGAACGTGGTGGTCAATCGAATTTATCCTTCTCAATAAAAAATAACACGTGAATGTTATACGAATCTGCGATGAAACGGATACCGACTATGCATCTATACATTGTTCACAAAGGCGCCACAATTAACGTATCAGATTATTAACGTTATGATTTACGACGTGTGACGGTCAGCGGGTGTAATCAATTGACTTAGCGGATTAGAATAATCGTAGCTTGTTGACGGATTATCTCTGTAATCTAATACAGCCTCTTCACTTTAAGCTCTTCCCCCGAAAAAAATAAAACGACAGCGTTAAACGTACGCACTGGTCTGATATATCGCTCGATTTACCGGCGATCTAGTGATTCATTGCCGATTTAAAAACGGATCGCGATCTATAGGCGGATACGAGCGGACTAGACGACCGGCCTTTAAAAGCTCCCGATCGTGGCGGGGTTGAAATTCCGAATTTGAAGAGAACGAATGCATCAAATTTCGAATTCTTTGCTGGCGAAACTTACAGTAAGGAAATCAAACTTTGACGAAACATCAAAGTTTAGAAAGGACAAAAATGAGAAACTTAAAAAATCGGAAACGTCAAAATTCCGAATGATTGAAGATTTGTGGTTTTGTGAATTTCTGGCTTGGTGAAATTTCACCACTTTGATCTTTCGTTGTTTTGAATTTTCGATATTTTCACGTTCCGAATTCTAGTAATTTTGATTTTCGGTTTTTCTCATTTTTTAAGCCCCAGTTTTCGAATAAATTACTCGATATTTTTCGAAATTCCGCTCTATCGCAACTCTACTTTTCGGAACTTTGCTCTACCATAACTTGAATTTTCGAAATCTTGCATTTCGGAACGTTGATCCGTCGGAACTTCAACCATTCGAAACTTTGTCGTTTCTTCAAAGTTTCATTTCTTCATTTCAAGTTTCGGCGCGAAATAATTCGGAATTAGGCGCTTTCGGAACTTCTCAAATTTGGAACTTGAATCCCGCCCTCTCGGATCCTCGCAACCCGAGGTCGCATTACGAAAAATATTGTTTCTTCTTTTCCAGGTTTCGGAAAATTTCATTTCTCGCTGCTCGCCGTCAGCGGGCTGATCTACATGAACACTGCGATCGGCATAACGATATTGTCCTTCGTTTTGCCGGCGGCAAGTTGCGACTTGGAGATGGATTCGACGGCGAAGGGATATTTGACCGCGGCTCCTATGCTGGGTTAGTATTTTTCATTGTTTAAAAAACGGGGCTTCGAAATATACGGGTGAAAACGGATTTTGAAAGCGCAGTGAAAAAAGTGCTCGACGCGAACTTTCGCTCGTTTTTTTTTTCTAACAACATCAATCTGTAGACATGTTTTGTTAAAATTTTATTTAACGCGACACAACGTTTCGTTGCAAATGAAAAAATCGATCGAACAATTCCTTTATGGTTACTAGAAAATTCCATTCAATTCGATATACTTGTAAACAAAAAAACTCGATTTTTATATGGTTAAATCAATGAAATAATTCTTGAATAAGGTAGAAGCTTGATTTTATCAAATCATCAGTGATATTAATTGCTCTCGCAGTTAATTAATCTTGATGTTGCATTTAATTAACGATGTTCAGATATTAGAGCAATTGAAGATAAAATACTGAATTGTTGAGATGTTATTAATTGCTAATAAATGCGTGTAAAATAATTTTTTGAGAAAGATCTGACGTGTAATTGTCGTGTGATTAATTATCAAAAATTTGATAATTAACTTGTAGTTAATAGTGGATCTCGTGTAAAACGCACATTTTTTATACAATTCAACCACAACTCTTAGAGATAGAAAGACAAAAATGCAAAAATGATTTTACGAAAACGTATTCTGACGAGCAGTTTTGTAAATATTTCATTCTAAACGATCAAAAATTCACGAAAACATCAGTCAGCCATACTTAAAAATAAATTACATATCCGACTCAAACGTCAAATGTAAAAACTTTTTTCCATTTTATATTTTTTGTCTACGCAAATCCTCCGTTGGATGCGTTGCTGCCGGATCTATTTTATGCAGAAAAATGCTTGAGTCAGAAGAAATTTATTTGTTATTGATGGTAAATAAGTAACGAAGTCAATCCGATTAGAAGTGATCTTAGGTGACATCTAAATTTAAGTTATTAATTCCCATGTTCACATTTCTTATTTTAGTAAAACAAAACAATCTAGATTCTATTATCATTTATGTGGAATAAATAGTACAAATCACACCGAGACGATAATTTTTTCAACAGCAGTTGAACCGAACAATAATTGTTTTATAGAATGAATTTTTATAGAATAATTTTACCGCGCAGTAAATCTAATTTTTGAAAATCGTTTCTATTGTGAAACCAAAGATTTTCGTATAACGGAACGAGGAATGTTTTCTTCGTGCAGAAAACTAATTCGAGTGTATTGTTTGATTGCTCAGACATAATTTTGGCCGTCAAAAGACCGGAAGTTTTTACCGAGTGCATTTTCACATTGACACTCGGTATGTGCGAAGAGAATGATATTGATTTGCAACGTCCGAGAGCAGCGAAGCCTTAGATCACGCTTATTACGGGATTCCCTGGCTTCGACAATACGGGACATTCTAAAGTGATAAGATCAAATCGCTCAGTCGGATTGTATTTCTGTAATTCAACGCTGTATTGATTCTATCTGTGGAGGAAACCGCTCGGTATTGATATTGATGAGTTGGGAAAATACGGACTCGCTCATGCCAATGCGTAATCATTTTTACTGACGGACATCAAACCAATTCTAGGTCATTGACCAACAACGACTCTAGACAACAGCTGTACGATAAAGAATATAAACGAACAGGTCGTAATTTGTAAAATAAAATATCTACTATATTTCGTATTGATTGCCGTATAATTTCGGTCAAATTCAAAAACGATTTCGATATTTCAACGAATTTTTTCAAACAGTTTTTTCGAATAGGGGCGAATTAAATATTTTTTATACCAGGTTCAACACGGATCGAAATAATCAACCATAATCTTGAACCTTTCAACAGGTATGGTGATCGGTTCCTACATTTGGGGCTGCTTGGCTGACACTAAGGGTCGGAAAGTGGTGTTGATAGCAACGTTGCTGATGGACGGTATCGTCGGTGTGATTTCGTCCTTCGTCCAGTACTATTGGGTGTTTCTGGTTTTCCGATTCTTCAACGGATTCGCGTGAGTGTTACTTTCATCTTTGGCCTGCCATCTGAGAAGTTTAAAGACTTCGTCGACATCTCAACGATTTGTCAACATTTCAAAAATCCATCATCAATTCAAAAGACAAAATCATGAAAACGTAAAACAAATTTTTCAGCATTACCGGTGCCATGGGAATCTGCTTCCCTTACCTTGGAGAATTTCAACCAACGAAATACCGAGAGAAGATCCTTTGCTGGATGGAGATGTTCTGGACGGTTGGAGTGATAGTCCTGCCTCGTAAGCAATTATTGTTACATATTGGTTGCCTAATCGGTATAAGCGTTTGGTACATAAGAACGTAAGATCAGTGAAAAGAAATGACTAGTTGCGAATTACCTACTCTCAAAATCCGCAGTTATCGCATGGCTGATCATCCCGTTAAACGTAACGTACGAGTCGGACACGTTCTACTTCAAGTCATGGAACCTATTCGTCAGCATTTGCGCGCTTCCATCGTTGATGATTGGTCTCTGGCTTTTCGCCTTCCCGGAGAGCCCGAAGTTCCTGCTGGAGTGCGGAGAATACGACAAGGCTCTGGACGTTCTCAGGTACATATACGCCCAGAACACCGGAAACGATCCAGCCGACTATCCGGTGAAGAGTCTCCGCGAGAAGCCCAACGCCCCAGAGAGGAGTCCCCGGAAACTGAAGCTTCACAAACGGAAGGAACTCTCCCAGCTGATGGCCGAGGTCTGGGACATGACCAAGGCTCTTTGCAAGCCTCCGTACCTTCGCAACACCTGGATCACATGCGTTATCCAGTTCGGTCTTACCAGCAGCTACTACACACTGATGGTCTGGTTCCCAGAGCTGTTCACCAGGTGCGCTGTTGTTGTTGTTGTTGTTGTTGTTCGAGGAGGGTTTAATTTTTTGAAAACTGAAACTGAACTAGGTCAAGTTGAATATCGTCGAAAGGATGAAAAGCCGATTCTTTAGTCAAGGCTCGCGAGTTTTGAATTGATTTTATTTGTATGCTTGACTAGATCGAACTTCGTTTTCAAGAGAGAGGTTTTCAAACCTTTACCGCCTCATCCGAGGGTCCGTTTAATCAAGGATGTCATACATTTACTTACTGAAATCGTAAAACCACTTTCGATTACGATCGGTCAGCGGTTGCATAAAATTGAATTCGTTTTGAATCAGTCGGAAATCGCTTCATACCAGTTTGAAACTTCTTGCAATTAGTTTGGAACCGTTTGGAATCATTTGGGAACTGCTTAAAACCACTTTGGAATCGTTTGAAACTCTCTGAAATTAAATTGAAACAGCCTGGAATCGTTACCGAACCGCTTGAAACCGTTCGAATCGTTCGTCACTTTATCTGTAACTGAATAGATTATTGATAAAATAATTCGAAATCGTAGAGAATCACTCAAAATCACATGACATCGTTGATGATGCGAACCTTGAAAATCCTTGTAAATTCTGCGATGAGTAGCAAATTGTTACGATTCGTCAACATTACGGTAACTTTCATCTTATCATGTGCTTTGATTCATCAATCCAGTTTACCAAATGATTACCATTGATTTCCAAGGATTACCTCACATTCTAGGTGATTTCCATTAATTTTCAATGCCTTACTGCAATTTCCTGTGATTCTATCAAATCCAGAAATTAATGAGAATCGCACAGGTAGAAACTAACAGAAATCACTGGAATACATTGTCCATTAATTGGAATCATTCATCTGATTTCCAAATGAATGACCATCTGCTCGGCTCCATTTTCTTCTCGGACAAACCTTACCCATTATCTAGATCTTTTATTCACTCCTCTTTCCAGGTTCGAAGAGTTCGAGCTGAATTATCCGGGAGAGACGACTTCGGTCTGCATAGTTTCATCATTGGAGGACAACTCGACATCGAGTGATCCTTACGGTTGCCAAGAGGAGATAGCGAGCTCGGTGTACCTGCACACTGTCTACATCGGCCTAGCCTGCATCCCTGGTTCCATAATCCTTCCGCTTTTCGTTCACAAGCTCGGAGCAAAGTTCTTCCTGAGTGAGTGTTAATTGATTGGGTTGTAAGAGGTGCGATCATCGCTGATAAGATGAGGCCATACGAGGTGTGAGATCCCTCAATGATATCATCTTAATCTCTCTGTCTCTCAATTCCAGTTGCTTCACTACTGATATCGGGTGCCGTTACGATCGGCTTCTACTTCGTCATAAACGCTGATCAGAACCTGATACTTTCCTGCATTTTCGAAGCTCTCACTTCCCTCGGCATCTCCTTACTCTATTGCATAATCGTTGATCTGTTTCCAACAAATCTCAGGTGAGAAGAAATTTTCCCCTACGAAATGACGATTCGTAACTGGATAAACGTATTATTTTTTTTTGTTTTTTTCTCACGTCATGATTATCGCCATACAATTTTTCAGGGTGATGGCAGCAGCTCTTTCGCTGACCATGGGTCGACTGGGTGCATTGATAGGTAATCTTGTCTTCGGATACCTGATCGATCTTGCCTGCGTCGTGCCGATCGTCCTCTTCGCAGCCTTCCTGTTCAGTAAGTTCAGTGATAGAAGCGAAAAACCGACCGGTCGATCAATCCCAGCTGATTCCTAAGCTTCGGCCACTTTTATGTGTATTTTTGTGTTACAGTTACCGGATTCCTGTCGTTCATGCTCCCAAAAACCGGAAAAGAGACTCTGGAATGACGAAACCAATGGTTATAAACAAGACGTATGAGTTCATCAGTCAAAAACCAAAGGATCGATCGTAACTTCTTTCATTCGTCAAACATGCATGATCCAGTAATTGGAAGCTGCGATTCCTCTTCATTTTTCATTTTCAAAATCGCATACATACAACACGCACGCGATGCGTTTTAAATTATGATTCATTTCCATCGTCGTTTCTTCTCAACCATTTTTTCTAGCATCGTAGTCATTTTCACACGAAAAAAATTCAGCTGCCTCTGAATATGTATATATATATATGTATATATATGTGTGTGTGTATATATATATATATATATATATATATATATATATATATATATATCCAAATACTCGCAGGTTATTAGTGTATGTGAGTTCATTTGCGATGCCAAAGTACATAAGCTACCTCGCCACATTCATATACGTATATAATAGTATACATATATATATATATATATATATATATATATATATATATATGTATGTATGTATGTATGTGTATATATATATATATATATATATATATATATATATATATATATATATATATATATATATATATATATATATATATGTATGTATGTATGTATGTATGTATATATATATATATATATATATATATATATATATATATATACATATATACGTACGATATTCAATAAACGGGAACAGCGCTGTAAAAAAAAAAAAATATATCGCAGTTCCAACCGTTATCATAGTTGAGATAATTATCTAAACAGTATTACGGCTCAATCCTTAAATAATATTACATGATTTTCTTGATAAGCTATACTTATATACATACATGTATATACAATATACATCCATAGTGTACATATTTTACAAACATACGAGATGAATTCTGTCGCAAGTCAGCTACATTCGACGATCTGTAAATATTAAATTCAACTACCGTAATTATTATTATGATGATAATGTTAATATGTAATTGTGATATTTATCAATTTAAATACGACTAAGCTGCATATATATATATATATATACATACACACAAACATATGTGCAATGTAATGGTTCGAAGAGTTTCACTCTGTGCATAAGTTATTGAAGGAAACATGTTGAAATCAATATAAAATTATACGAACGGATGATATCCTTACTGTATAATTATTTCATAAATGGTCATGATTTTTTGCAGAATCACCCGTTATAACTTGTAATATTATTTACATTCACAGTGTATGGTTTATTATTTGTTAAATTTTGTTAACAAGAATTCTATGCGGGAAAACGTGGAAATAGGTTGACGTTGTGAAACCCGTTTGAAACAAAAGCAGGTATGTGTGAAAAACGTTTTTTTTTCCATTTTATATACATGCATATATATCTTGATTTTTGGAGTTATTCTTTTTCTCTGCTTTTTTTACTAAACATTTTACGTCTACGATAACCTGACAGAAAAATCAAATGGTACTCATAAAGGGAATGCTAAGATAATGCGGTGGATTGATTCCCATATTATATGATCTAAATCGTTTACATAATAATATACATTTACAATATACATAATAATATATACAGAATGATATAATTCTACTCATTATAGTTATAAAATATATACCTTACAAATATAATAAATGATTCTTGACAGGTCGTTGAGACAAAAAAAAAAAAATAAATAAATAAAACTGAGACTGCATACCCAACATTGATATTTTGCAAAAATGTAGATAACGCGCTGGGAAAAATAAAAATACACTCGCTGTCGAACAGAATTGATTTCGAGAGTCCATCGCCCTCTGTGAATTTGATCGCGAAACGTCGTATAAAACGTCCACGTTTGAGGTTTCTTTCAATATTGCACTCCCCCAGTAAATCTTCGACGCTGCTGCAACCGACAGCACAGATTTAATAAAACAGTGAACCGAACAACCGTTTCAACGATATTCCAGTTGTCTGCAGTACCGACCGGGCATCATTCCGGATTCAAACCGAGTTACCGGCCGAGGAGACGACGGGACACGGCGAGAGCGTTGCGACACCGACACCGGTGGCGTCATCTGGTGTCAGGGCGCCGAACATCAGCGGCGCCGCGTAGTACGGAAGCAGAGGATATTGCGCAGGCGGGAAATACGTCGGGGGTAAAAGTCCCTGGCGTTGGGCGATCTTCATACGCGACGTGAGCTGCTTTTTCCACTTTGTTCGTCGATTTTGGAACCACGTTTTTATCTGGACTTCCGTCAGATTCAACGATTTTGACAGCTCCATTCGCTTGCTCACGCTCAGATATTTGTCAACCTGTCGACAAGATTTTTCTTTTTTCTCATTTCTTTCCGAGGATAGTTCGAGTTTACAGTCGGCTCGAGACACGTTTCGAGTCTAAGACGACAAGAGAAAGAAAGAAAAAAAAAAACGACGAACGACAAAGAAAGCTTTCGAAAAAAGATTTCGGTACACCGAAAAATTGATACGGTTCTTCCGGTTCTGTAGTCAGCGGTAGCTTGTTCTATTCACAAATGAAATCCATACAAATTATCTCAGACTATTTTGTTTTCTTTCCAATTTGTCAGTTGGAAGAAAAAATTGGATAATTACAATGGGTATAATTTAAAGATGATTAAAAGCAGTTATTTAGGAAGAATTGTAAAGAGATACTTCAATCCTTCGTATGATAAATTTTTGTTTCGACAATTCTTTTACACGCCTCTGCATCCCATACATGCACTCTTCGATCCAGTCGTACAAAAATAAATAGCTGACGACTTTACTGCAGCAAAGTTCCTCAAAATCCAATTTTCAACGTCTCGAAACCTTCGGAATGTAAGCAAATTCTACCCTGCGATAAGTCGACACTTTGCCGCAACTGCAGTCTCGACAGATTTTCTTTATTCTCGAACAACCGCGATATTTGTGTTTTTCGTTTTGTAACCATCGTTAAACTAGGTCTGAAATTTCGTCAGTCAAAGGACGGAGGTTTTCGTTTCCAAAGAATTATGAGAGGCGGTAAAAATCTTCATCGAAACTAAAAAATTCTCGATCTCCGTGACCGTTCTAATCGCGAATGACTTCGCTGATAAATGTTTCGATGACTTGGAAGAGAAGACAAGGTTAAAAAAAAAAAAAAAGAACAATGGTTGCACTTCCATAGAATCTTATTGCTAGTAAGTAGGTAGACACATGTCGTTGACTTACTTTGAATTCAGCCTCCAGTCGTTCCAGCTGCTTAGCACTGTACGCCTGTCGTGGTTTCCTATCTATTCCAGGCTTCCGAGATCGTCTACCGCTTGGTTTTGGAGCTGAGCATAAAGATGAAGGAAAAAAAAAAAGAAAAAAAAAGAAACGAACGTGATTTCGTTGCGAACATTTTGAATAAATAATATTATTCTCCAAGCTTTTACCCTTTGTCTTACTCTAATAGATTTAATTGACTGACTTTATACAAGAAATCGATAAGACTGTACAAGTCAAGTTACCGATGGTCAGATTTTCTGCATGTACAAATGACCATTTCAACAAACTTGACAGATATAATGACAGTGTTTTAAATTTCGACGATTTCTCGACCATCTTTCACCCGTCACGTATTTCATTCCGCTATTCGATCTAAAAGTGTAATTTGCGAAAGCGGTAATGAAATTTCAGTGTTGCGAGTGAACCGAGGATTCTCTTACACTATTGATGCGTTTCTTTCATGATTTTTTTTTTTTTTGTTTTCTTTTCACTCCAATGGTTTTGAAAACGAGGACACAGCGCGATACGAATTGCAGACACGCGCTTAGAACGGCCGTATTAAAAATCGTCGCTTGGCAAACACGGGAAAAATGAAATTACCAAATATCTAAAATATGTGGGATTGTTTGAGTAACGTGTGACATCTTAGAGTCAATAATGGACCCGCGTGGTGGCAACAAGATGGGCAAACAATTTATCCTCTCGAACGTTTGGGTGCGATTATCGTCGAGGTGTAAAAAAGTTTTACACATTTCCGTTAGTAAGTGAATTTTATACATACATTATCAAATGATTATTGTCACTTTTGAAACAATGGCGTATGGATATGCCGTTGCACGTTGTGGCAAAAAATATATCACGTGTAAAACTTGTGTTTCGCTGAAGTAACTTACGCGTACCAATTTCCAGTGATTAGAAACTTTGGTTACAATTCGACACAACGATTACACACACGTCAAAGATTTACTGCTATTTACCAAGAGTTTGCTCAATCATTATCACCGAAAAATATGCGATTGGAATAAATCACTGCTCTCTGGTTACTTCGTACGATGTTTTTCATCTACGGCTAATGATTATTTTTTTTTTGGTTTCTTTACGAATTCGATAGTTTAACGGATTGAAAATTCATTACACTAATAGTAGAAGCAAAGATTTGTGTCTTGTTAAAACGAATCATTAGCATATGCGATGATTTGAAGATTGAATTATTACTTGGACTAACGTTTCAGCTATCATGTTTCTTATTGCTCAATCGACTTTACGACAAAGAAAGCTTGTAAAAACTCGATCAGTCATAAGCAAAATCAGTCTAAAAATCCTGGGGACTACGAATAACAAAAAATTATTCCAAGTATATTGGGTAAACAAGAGTCGTTCTGCTGGAAAATTATTTTGTGCATTGTGTTAAATCGACACAATAACTGATGTAGGATTAAGCGGGTATAATAATGAAATTTGACAATCCAAGGTATTTTGTTTCACAGTTTAAAACCACCGGATACGCGACGATGAGTATCGATTATGAGAATCGTCGTGTAACAACAAAAAAAAAAAAAAATTGCTAAGGACTCGGTGTGTGAATATATAATATATATATGGGTATAAATATATACCCATATACGTGCATGGAAACGGAGGGCCATTAAAAGCTCGTAAAAAAATTCTACTTCACGATTTCACAAGTCTCCTCGGCAGGCACAACGAAAGTTTCCAACGTCGATCTCTGCAGTATAACAAACGGTGAAGAAGTTTTCGTCTTGTTTGTTTATCTAATAGATTTTTTCTAAAAATTGCATCGCCTTTAGGGAAGAGCCCAGGTATTTTGCCCTTTTACCATACCCATAATGTACCCGTCTGGTATTTACCAAATGATTAGTCGTGCCGAGAGAGAAAAGTAGAAAGAGAGAGGGAGAGAGAGAGAGGGAGTGAGAGAGAAAAGGACTCCGAGGTTTCCCTCCGTTCTCTGTAGTTGACCAATATAGTGTCACGTGTTTGAACAACAGTTTAGAGTTTTTACAAGGGTTTTTCAACCCGCCTAATGTATCGCTCGCCACAATGTTATACGAAGAACTCTCAGACCCTTTATTATTATACCCGCATATACGAAGGATCTCTACATTTTTCCAACGGCTCTGTAGAGCGATGTCACATCCTGTGAGAAACCGTCACTATACGACCGATGCTGCTGCAGGTGTCACAGTTTCCGTACCGATTCGTACAGGACCGCTCTTTCACTATTACACGCTAGTGAGTGCATTTTGAAAACGGCAATTCATTCTCAAATTTATTAATTGCCCAAAGGCAAGAATGTGAAGAAATTTATTGTCTTATTAAATTGTATAACTTGTGATGAGTTCGGTTTACTCGATTGATTTACGGTACTGACCGTTCATCGACGCTGTGCAAATGCATTTAGAGAAATTTTTAGTTTCGGCTATCGCTCAGTCATCGACTATTTTCATTTTTTACCACAATCGAAAAATATATTTCTAGGTATAAAATGAAAACTAGTTTTATAGCCGTTACCGGAAAGTCTTGTATCCGTTACTATTCTTTCTCATTACGATCACTGTTGCTAGATTTTCTTGTTAAACTGTTGCGAAAATTTAACGCTTGTGCAACAATAAATTGACGTTAAAGCCTTATGTAACAAAAAAAGTAGAGTAAACCTCACAAACTGATTTTGCGTTGCAATTACCAAAAAAAGATCGACAATAACGCAAAATGGTTAGGCGTACCTCGTTTTTCGTCATTCCAACGATATTCAAACAGTTTTTTTAACGATGCCTGTTTCACTCAATTTTTCTAGCTACTGTAACAAATGAAATTTTTCTCAGTGCGCGCGGAGGTAAATAAACACTGTAAAAAATTGACGGTGTTAAAATTGACCCAACAATTTTCTTCGTCGATTAAAGAAACTCGACGTCAAAAACGTCAGTCTGTGTTAGATTGACGCAGAAAAAAGTATTCTACAAAAGTCGAAACCGTATTACTTCAACAGTGAATATTCTACCGTAAACAATAGAAGTTCGCTCTCACATCAAAGTGTTACACGGTATAATATTCTCCTCTTTTCAAATGAAAAATAATAAGTCAAATCCAGCAGGCGAAACGAGCTTTTGTAAAATGACATTCGTGACTCCGAAACAGTATATATACACATATATGTATAGTTCATTAACCAATTACCGCTGTTTCAACGGACAGCGCGTATACCGATCGCGTTGTTCACACAGAGATGTTTGCCGATACACAATTAGAGGCAATTCGCCGCGAGAGAATTTGTACATTGAAGCTTTCCCGGAACGGTGATCATCTCGGTCTTTGCCTACGCGGTATAAGAGCCAAGCGGTGTGGTCGAGCTGCGGAGGAAAATACTGTGTAAAGAATCGAGGAAACAGGTAGGTAGGTAAGTAAGTGTAAGGTGGGTAGGTATAAGGTAGGTGTAAGCTGCGCGGGAGGCGCAGGAAGAGGACGAGATGAACCGAGCTGGGAGATGGGCGGAAGATTTACGAGTGTGTTCAACTATTTAGCACCTCTCGCGAAGGTAGTTAGCGCGAGAACGCCAATAAATGGCCCTCTGACAACATGGCGGACGCTTCGAGCCATCCGGAGTTTTGTCGCGATGGTCGATGGTGATGGTCGTGGTGATGGTGGTGGTGGTCGCTGCCGGGCGTGGCTTTCGCTCGCCGATACACCGACTCGAGTGACGAATGAATGATTTTACACGAGTTTAAATCGACGATTTTCACCGCCGCACCGAAATCTGTGTGATCTATGACATTGGGTGTCATTTTTTTGGTACGAAAAATTATAAAGCGGAAACGCGGCTGACGCCGAGTGGATGTAAGGGGCTGAAGATTTATCTCGACGTATCCGTGCGGTTATCAAATTTCTTATGATTAGAAATTTCAGATTCAGGAAACAAAATTTTAGTCTAGGTTGCTGAATTTGGATCGTTGAATATCTTGGAGGATCAAACTTCGATCGAGTTGATACTAGATCGTTATTAAATCGAGTTGCGTGTCCGAACGAATTACTGGAAACTTAAAATTTCACTAAAATGTAGATAATGGAAAGATCCAAATTTGAACATACACCCTTAAAACAACGAGAACTATGTATGTATGTATATATATATTAGAATGGTCATTATTTGGGGTTGGGAAAAATCTTTATGCTTTCGCCCCCAAGATTGGCTCCAAATGTATTTAAAAAATCTGGGAAAAAGTTAGTCCTCAGGGGCAACCCTTCCCATTAAGATAGAAAGCTCGTCTTTTCCACGGATTTTTTTTTTCTATATATTTGGAGACAATCTGGGGGCGAATGCATCAAAATTTTTCCCAAACCCAATTAAGGACCACCGTAATATATGCATATACATATATATATATAATATAAATATAATGTAATGTATAAAGCAAAATACGTTTGGTCTTCTTTCACTTCTCACAAGTTTTATCAGAATATCAAGCGTTTAAAAAATTTCTCCGAATGAATGATCATATTTAATGAAGATCTGCTACAATCTCAAAATCTCGATATACACCCGTGACAAAACCGTCCAGCAGAAAAAAAAACAAAAAAAACCGCAAGTATGACTGTTTCTGGTACATAAAAACATTCTATTAACTCTGAAAAATTGCCAATGAATCTCGCATCTGCCCTAGATTGCAAAATCGTCTTGCGTTTTCCACCTTTTCCGGTCTTCAATAGGAAATATTGGATATGAAGAGAGCAGTTCTCGGTTAGCAACTAACTATTTTCCTAACAGCTTCCGGCACGCGAGCTGCTCATCAACACCCGCGGATCTCACCTCGGTTCTAACGCCTCGTACACGCTGCGTAACGGAGGTGCCAAAATCACCCTCGATTCGTTTCGGGGAACGTCATTTTGATAGACGATCGCTCAACACAGGGAAAAGATTTCTTCCCGAGTCCATATTTCGGAAGAACTAATCGCGTTTTAACGAACTCGTGAAAAAAAATTTGTTCGGTGATTCGAGATTTTCTATTTTATTTTATTTATTTATTTTTTTTTTTGCAAGTTTCGTCTCTTTTTTGGATTCATTTTCCATCGATGATTTCGCGAAGTAAATTTTTCTGCATTTCTCTGGATTTTAAAAGTATTGTTACTTTTTTCTTTAGAATTCTATTAAACTGTCATTTGTCGAAATTTTGTACTGGTGATTTTGGGAAATCCTTAAACTTCTCTTGACCCTTTCCGTTGCTTCTTTATGTTAATTTATCATTTCTCTCAATTTGCGTGGTATAACATCTGAATCCCTTGTATTAATATCGTTCGTTCGCGTACGCAGTGTGAAAACAGCCACAGATAATGTTTCATTCAGTCCAACCGAATACGAATCGCTTACCCTTTACACATGTATTCCAGGTTATAGACTTCAATTAAAAAAAAAAAAAAATTAACAAAATTAATCCATTCACTTTTACAAATTTAAACTTCAGCAAATGATATAAATATAGAATGTTTTTTTTTCTTTTGTTCAATTGCGCAGAAATCAGTCAAGTAAATTCCAAAAATGTATGCAAAATAACAATTGAGAAAGGAAAGGGTGAAAAGACGTTCAAAGAAATCTCAGCTGCATCGAAAGACGAAAATTTACCTCGGTTTGATAAAAAAAAATTTTAATCTCGTTGGGAAAATATTTCAAAAGTTTTCGAAGCTGTTACTCTTGCCTGATTGATCATGAATTTCTTACCTTGTAGACCGAAAAGTTGTCCAGGTTTGGATTGCGCGAACCAACCACTGTAGAGGAGAGAAGCGGATGCCAGGGATGCTGCCGAATATCCGGCGGGGTCTGTTAGGGCCGTTTCAGGGTAGGTCAGACCTGCGGTTGAGTAAAGCGCCGTGCCGAAGCCTGGAATTTTGAAAATTATGATAAGTCAGGAAAATACTCGGGCAATCATCGCCTTTGCAGGATACGTTTGAATTCACTTTGAACCCGTAGGTGAAAAGTTTCACATGTATTATTTCACAGGTTACACGAGAATGTAAATAAAAAAGTTGAAATTGAAAACGCTGAAACAGAAAATTAAATTATAAAATTATTGGCAGGAGACGGAATGTTTCAAATTCTACACCGAAGCTAATAAAAATTTCTCAAATACGCCGAACTTCATTCTTTGTCTTCAGTGAAAATATATTATTATTCCATCATTTTAGAGCGAATAGGTGGATCGTTAAAAAGTATCGAAACAAAAGCTTGATAAACCGAAGGCTTGAAAAGTCTCGTTGAAGGTTATCGAAGTTACGGCTGAGTAAAAAAAGCTCTTGTGATACAGGAAGTAATTGAAAACGTTGGATTTCAAAGTCTTTATATCAAAAACGCCAGAGAAATTGTTTCAAACTACGAGATTTTCACAAAAAAATCTACGTACCGCTTGTTCTATTCTAAAAGACCAACAATTTGTTATCTTCGTAAATGAATTCTCAGCAAGACAAAGGCGAGTTAGATTTTTATAACAATAAATATACATGAATTTCTGTCTGAATCACAAGTTTATCATCTTGGAATTAGAACGGCTATTGCAGTGCATGATCTTCCATTTCCCAATTTCCTTTCCTTACCAATTAGCAAACTGAAGAAAAGAAAATCTGCCTTAAGTCTGATGATTTGTAGTAAATTCATTTACGAATAAAATTCTGTATTCTTCACTAGATTCGGAGGATTTTTACGAAGTTTTCGGCAATAGAAAAGAATGAAATAACCTGATTTATCACGATGTTATTAGTTCCAATAAGATACAAACAGTTGTTCTTTATGGTGTTAAATTTTTCATTAGATAATGGGGTAGAACTTTATACAACGGACAAGTTTCGTCGTGGATTGATAAAAGAATCCTGTTTCTTACGTGTGCATAAAGTAAAGTATTTTGAAACATGTATAATTAGATTGTATAATTTTTCAATTACACCCAAGAACGATAATTGAAAAAGTAACATTCAATTGAATAAAACCGTGTTTTTATATAAACCGAGAATGTGCTTTATCATCGGTAACGTCTCCGAGTAAATTACTTTCAATTCAGTTTTATGTACATTGCATAGATATCTGCTTTCAAGTTTGTGTCAAGTGAAAAAGTAAAATATACGTCACAGAATTACGTTTTGCCAAACTACTTGCGAAATACGTAATAGAAATAAAAAAACAATTCAATAAAAACATCCATCAAACTTTCTTTAAATTCCATCATATTACATACAACTCGATTCTTTTCAACGTCATCGTTTTTCAAACCGTTTGTTTAGTCACGTATTTTCCACCGTACGATGAACTGCAAATCATTCGAGCGTCGGATTCGTCATCAGTGACAAAATACGCACGGTCAAAAACTAAAATTTAACGCCGACTCTCTTGATGGAATAATCGTAAAAGATTATCGTGTTAAATTCGATTAAAGGGATCCACTCCATTGTAAAAAAACAAAAAAAAAAAAAAAGTGCGATCAATTAGGGTGAACCTAATAGGCCTTCATAAGAAATTTTCACTCGGGTGCGTTTTCAGCATAAAATTGAACAACCCAACATCAATATTGGTTGGTTCTTTGCATAATAAATTTATAATTTTATTGGATTATGAAAAAAAAAAAAACCTCTTCGAATACTCGAATAACGAAACGAGTAAAACGTGTTCACTTGCAAAACGTTAGTAATTGTGAATCGGTGAAAAACACAGTAAGGTATAAAATCTCTGAACATTTGTTGACTTTGTTGTTACGTCAATAATTCTAAAGCCTTGGTGGCCAATGTGACACAAATTTTGACCAGTTCAAAATTATAAAACGAGCCGCGTTAATTGGGATCAAAATCATTCGGATTCGTTCTTAAGACATCAACATTTTTATTTCTTTCTTGACGTTTTTATTCACACGTCTCGAAAACTGCTGCAGCGATTATATCCAAGCTCAAATCAGTTCGAAATTAATAATAAAAGTCTCCTTGATCTGGACTAAAATTCGTTTACTCTTTCTCGAAATATCGTTGGACTAAAAACTGATTGCACACACACACACACACACGGACACATATAATCATTAGAGAAAAAAAAAGAAAAAAAAACATCGAGATATCCGCAAGTGACATGCAAACCTTACATTTTCGGATTGGTTATAAAGAAGTAAATTTTTTCCCCAACAAAACAGAAGCAGTAGGTTTAAAAGGAGACCAAAACAGAAAAGAAAATTCACATGCGCTTACATATAGATGGATTTCCATCCAAAAACGGTCAGAGATAATCGTCCAGACTTGATACAAAAAAAAAAAAACACGTCGAGATATTTGAAAGAGATGGTTGAAGAGATCATCTTAATCTTTATGGTGAAACATGGTTTTCAGTACACGTAAAGTGAAACGTCGGGTCTTTCGCGTCTTGCCTTTATATCGGCCGTTTAAAGCGGTGGAAAAATTGTAAAAAAAACTTGGACAAGTTCATCGAGGCTTCTAGTTCAAGATCCAATCATCCCAAAATTTTTTGTTCTGACAGTATAAAAAGCCGCGAGTTTTTTTATATTTAAAAAATATACAAGCAAGTCATTTCACAGGGTTAGACCCGATTATCGAACCTTTTATTTTAAAGATAATTCCAAACCGACGTCACAAATTGTTAATTTCTCGACGACTAAGCCGAATCGCCAGATGCCCAGGCACTGTGAATCATTTCTTTGCTAATTTTCGAACCAAGTATCAACCGTATAATGCAACTAATCGTGACACTGATTTCAACAAAAAATCAGGCGAGAGCACAAAGGGTCCGTTATTATAATATTCATGCTTCACTTGAAAATGTTAAATCGTCACCGGAATGGGATGCGGATACGGCCGTCGGCCTGACGAAGTTTCCTCGATCCTCGTCCCTCTCCTCCTGTTCGTCATCATCGCGTTCCCCGTCGGTTGTGGCAGACGTGACGTCTTGGTTCCTCTGGGACCGTCCGAGGATGCTGTCGATGGAGAAGGCGTTCGGTGCGGAAGCGGAAACGGTGCGGACATCGTTCCGAACGCGTAGAAACTGATCGGCGGAACCGCCGCTGCTGGAGTCGCTTCCGTAGCCGGATGGCTCCGGCCCTTCGCCTCGAAGCTGCTCCATTTTTGGGCCCGGTTCTCACCATCAGAGGGAGCGGCGCCTCCCGAATAATCCCCAGAAATTTCAATCCACCGTTGTATTCCAAGAACGATTTTGGTCCCGGATCCCGATCCGCTTCTGCACCACCGCCGATCACCGCGTGCGGAAAACTGCCGATATCCCAACGGGAATCAACCAGGTCCCTCTTCGGCGCCGTTCTCACCGGCGTGTGACAGGTGGCACGTGTCGCCCCCGCCGCCCAGCATCCCTGCCCCCACCATGGATATTCTAGGACGGCCCCCGCCGCCCCTTAACAACGCGTCTTATGCGCGGCATCGAAGCCGAAAGTGGGACGTCGCCGTATTGGTTCCGGTATTTTGTCGTTCGTTTCGATCCGAAATTTTCATTTTATTCCCGACTCGACCGTAAAGTTGACTTTTTTTTACCTCGAAAGCGGGACGAAGGTGACATATTTTTTCCTAAAACGCGTCTGCGGGAAATATCAGGCCAACTTAAAGGCCCCAATTTTCAAATGAATATCGCGGCCAGAGTCGAGACGGAAATAAAGTCCTACACCGACAATGAGAGAAATTTTTGGTTCCGGTTACCGCTCAGTCCTAGACTATTTTCATTTTTTACCATAATCGAAAAATATAGTTCTAGGTAGGAAATGAAAATTTGTTTTCTACCTGTTACCGGAAAGTCTGGTATCCGTTACTATTCTTTCTTATTACGATGGCTGTTAATACATTTTCTTGTAACTGTTGCGAAAATTTAATGCTCGTGTTTTTCTAGTTTTTCTAGTTATCGTAAAAAATGAAATTTTATCTCAGTGTATATGTAACACAGGAATAAAATTCGACTTTATTCCCTTGTTACATAATGTGCTATTATTTCCCTCTCCTTTATTTTGAAACCGCAGGTATCGTTGTGTCGATAGTACAAATGTGCATGAAATATATTGTTAGAGTTACACGTAAGAAAGTTTGATAGATCCAAGTCGCACTTGTCAGAGTGATTGCATTGATTATACGTATCGGTGTTGGTACTACATTTTTTTCATCTGAATAAGATCTTGGCATTAGTTTATTCTGCGATGATTATATATTATTATCGCATGTGATACAAGCGATCGTGATAGCAAAATAACGGACACCCGATTTATTGGATTTTTTGGTTATTGGGAGCAAAAATGTTTTCAACCAAAATCGTGTGTAATAAATTTTCTGGCTTTATAAACGTACAACGAAGAAAGGGTTCGATTTTTAACAAATAAATTTTGGGCCCGTGTATTTCAACGATGTTTTTCACTTGTCGTTTATACATTTATTTGAGTTATGAAGAAATTTGAAAAATCTCGATACTAATGTGTTGATTGATCTTTCGGGATCTGAGTAGTAGTAGAAATTCTGTCTGATAATTTTCACCAATTACGTCACTTCGAATGAAGAGAATCCTTATGAGTGGAAATTAAACGATAACCTGCATTTGATTTCTTGAAAATTTTTTTTAGCAATCCTTTGACAAGGTTTCAATAGTTTGACTAATTTTAATTTACGATTTTATTTTTTTGCCTTTCTCTCCAGCTTTTCTTGTCACATTTATCGAATGCTAATTTCTATAAGCTTGTCTACGACAAAACCACAATATTCTTTACCGTAGTTAAAAAATGATCCTCAACAACCTTTGAGAATCATTGCGAATTACAGTACCAGAAATAATCGTTCACCAAAGTTCAATAAATGCACGCCCTTCTATAATCGGCAATAATCAGAGCGGTTGAAATTTTTACGTTCCTCCGATTGAAGGATGAAAAGATATTCAAGCTAGAGCAGAAATTTCAATTTTCCAAATTATAACTGATTGTGAATATGAAAGTTTCGAATGGTCCAAAACCTGACACTCGAAGTTCTAAAAGGGCAAAATTTCGAAAGGTCAAAATGCCGAAAGGGCGTAACTCTGACAAGTCAAATTTCCAAAAGTGCGAAAATGAGAAAATTAAAAAATCAAAAACACCAAAATTCCAAATCATCCAAGATTTTTAGTTCTGTGAATTTCTGTCTGGGTAAAATTTCACCACTGATCTTTCTATTTTCGACGTTTTTACATTCGGAATCTCGTTAATTCTGATTTTCGTTTTTTCTCATTTTTTTAAACCCACTCTTCGAATAAATTACGCTGTGCGAGTATGTTTTAATTAACTGAATTTCCCATCATCGAACCTTTATTTTTCAGAATTCTGCTCTATCGTAACTCTACTTTCCGGAACTTTGCTCTACCATAATTTTCATTTTCGGAATCTGTCGTTTCGTAACCGTGAGCCGTCGGGTTTTCGACCACTCGAAACATTGTCGTTTCTTCAAAGTTCGATATCTTCACGTCAAATTTCGCCGCAAAATAATCCGGAATTAGGCACTTTCTGACCCTTTCAAATTCGGAACTTCAGCCTCGTCCCAGAAATGTCGCTGCCAAAGATTATTCGACGCGATAAAAGAAGTCTTGGGATGATAAAAAAAAAAAAAAAAAAAAATTTTTCTTAAACAGAACAGCGTGAACAAAAATCGTATAAAAAATAAATACACTTCTGATAGATTTACAGAGTAGAGAAATGTCGGCGAGAGTGTGTTGCGTGGGTGTAAGTGCGGGTTAACACGCTTTCGGAAAATCGAGTCGTGGCTTACTATACACAATACACATACTAACGCACCCCTCTGGGTCCTGTTTCACGTCTTCTTATTCCTTTTCTTCACCTTCTTCTTCTTCTTCTTCTTTTTCTTCTTCTTGTATGCTTCTCTCCCCCCATCCTGCCTACTATCCCCTTTATCAAGCAGCATTGAAAGGCTCCTCCTTCCAACTCAACCGACCGACCCCCGTTCTGCGCTCCCTGAATGCGCGGAATATGGCCGTGTTATGCCGGATCCTTGAGTGCCGGCTAAGATCTTCAACCCCCTTCAAGCATCCCCAACCCCTTTTTTCTCGCGGCGTGATTTATATGTTTGCAAGTCTAAAATGGGCGCTTTTCACAACGTATTTCTCCCCCTTATTCTCTCTTTCTCTCTCTCTCTCTATCGCTCTGTCTGTCTCACCCCCTCTTCCTCAACCGTCCGCTTTCAAGTTATTCCAAGGTATGTATAGGTATTTTTGTAAAGCGAATAAACTCAATAATATATCGTTTTAAACGTCTTCCGTATCCCCGAACAGTTTTTTCCGCTCCTTTTTCGTTCGTTCTTGCGGTATTTCATCCCTATTTATCAAATCTCATGCATATTTTATTCCCCTTTCATTTGTTCGTGAAAAATCTACAATTCAAAAAACTCTGTCGATAATATTTTGATCCGCTTATTTAATAGTACCGACGATAACTTGGAAAAGAATATCTTCCAAACGTTCTCGATTTACTTGTAAAAGAATTAAAATTAGTCCCAATCAATCGGCTGTTGAATAATCCCTTACATAATTGCGTGTGATAAAATTGTAATATTTATAATGTATGTAATTTATCAAATGGATGCTATCACATTTACTGTAAATGATATATTGAACAAGCGTTAATTTTCGTCTACATTTTCCATCAAATTTACAATTATCGTATTTTTTTCTTCTTCTTTATAATCGAGGGAAATAACCGACGCGACGTCTTAGGCAAGGTTGGGGAGAATTTTTTGTTCGCGGGAGAAGTTCTTCTCGATTTGCAGAGTAATGCGCTCTGTGATTGGTGAGAAGAGCGCATGCTTTTCACAAACGCCGCCCCCTCCCCCCGCCTTTTGCCACCCCTAACTTGGCACCCTCGGATTTTTCTGTCCGCGAACTAATGGTTATCCAACCCTCTTTCTCTCTCTATCTCTCTCTCTCTCTCTCTCTTTACGCTTTCTCCAACCCTCTTTCTCTCAAGACCTCACTTACCTCTCCCTCGGCACCATCCCCATTTCATATTTTCGAATCTTCGCAAGATAGGATTAACGCCTCTACACGCTACGAAACAGCCTCGAAACACTGCTTCAGTAGGTGTTAAACCACCGCGAAAACAGCGGTTCTCATTCCTTTCCACCCTCGATTTTATTTTCGTTTGTTTAAACTTTGATATAACACGCGTTATATTGATAATATACTAATTCTTCGATCGCGGATCAAACGGCTTTTACGAAAGAAAAAAATTTCCATTCAATTCTGAGATTTCGTTTTAACTATGTTATATGAAATCTTCACTGACGTAATCGGATAATTTATCAATAACAAATTTATGTAGTCAAATATAAAAAGTATGTTATTTTTTTTCAAAGAAGCATGCCTTACAGTTTAGGTAGAGTACAATCGTTGTTTTTTAAAATCGTTTAAAGAATTTTCATTTTCGCATTGAAATTAACCGTCAGCATAATTTCTTGTTTACTCTCCATCTATGTATAACCATCACTTTAATTTTTGCAACGATAATATTCGGTTGCTTCGAGAAATCTTTTTATTTTCGCTAAAATTTTGTTGCAATTTGTTATTGTATTCTTGATTCATTTTATTAGAATTTTTGGGCCTGTTTTGAAAAAAAGAAAGACACAAACATCAGTTTAGAATGTTTCACGAAATATTTCACTGGCAAGATTGGCACGTTTTCACTAATTGTAAATATATTGTTCATAGTTTGTGACAAATTAGCATTACTTTTTTGTTTTTTTTTTCATGCGGTTGTTGCCCTTAGCGATGTTTCAAATAATTTGAGAGACGAAAATGTCGAAATTACAAGTCTCGGAAGTGAAACTGTAGAAAGGAATGAGATGCGTATCCCTTTTTTTGTGTGATTCGTTTCAATTTTTTCCTGAACACGTTGTGATAACGTATAGAAAATATTACGTCAGTAAAAATACGAAAGAAAAATAAAATTGAAAGACAAACCGGAAAATCTGTTTTTTCGCGATACCTTTTATCGCCAGGAAACACAGAAAAGAGTCTCTCAATCTGTGCGACAAACTTCTGCGATAATCTCGGAAATGGCTGAGTGAAAAATCTGAAAATGATAGGAGTTGGCAGCCAAATGAAAATGATATTTATAAAAAAATTCTAAATCAACCTATAAACTTGGAAAAACATAATCTTTAATTGATAAAAAGTACCAAAGACGACAAAGTATAGGTTTGTCGGTAAAACTTTGAAAATCGATTTATTTTCCGTGGGACAGGAAGTTCAAATAAACCGGAAGGTGGCAATTTTTCATGCGCATCGTTTACTTGTAAAATTCTGCAGGTTTCAAATTATTTAATTTTTTTAAAAAGCTGTTTTCCGAATTCCAGAGCTTCGAAAACTCAAAGTTGGGTTAAAATTAGAAAAAGTTATTCTCGACAAAAATCATAATGCAACTTGCGAAAGAATGAGAATACATTCAACCGCAGCGCTTCGAGAATTGAAACATTTATCGGAATTATCGTACCGCCACCATTTCAATTTCGGAATTTCTAACTGTGCATGCAAGATTTTTGAATCTTTGATCATCTTCTTACTTTTCAACCCCCGGCCGTGAAAAGTTCTCAAAGGTGGTTGTAAAATACGACGCTACAGGAATTCACAAAGTGATTTCTGGCCAGTCGGAAGATGGAAAGTAACGCAACACCAGAAGCCCGGAGAAACGTTGGGGAAAAGCAATTCCGGATGGGGAAAGGAAAGCGCTCCGAGTGCCCGGTAAATCTTACGGTTTATATCGCGGTGCGTGATGGTTTCGTTTATCGAGCAATATCGAATGCGTTTACCATTCCGATTCAGGGATGAAAAAGGTTAGGAATAAGGATATATTATATGTATATCCGCGTATTCGATAACTCGCTTTTCTTACCTCATAAAATTTGACCGATCGATCGTGATTTCGTGGTAATGGTAGGTTGATAATATTTTATTGGAAATGTTTTTTTTTTTTTTTTCTCTTTATAGATATTATTTCAATTATTGTAATATTACTAGTCTACGGGTTTTTTTTTGTTTGCATTTTATTTACCACTGATCGTTGTATCCTTTACTAAAATCGAGACCGCTTGATGACATGTATACTTTTTTCGAAAAATATTGTATACCTATGCGATGAATTATTAAGCTGAATATTGTTATATCACTGAAAGTGAAAATGTAATTATGTAACAACGATATAGAGTGATTGAAATAATTCAGGGTGGATAAAAGGCAACAACTTTGAAGCCTGAATACGTCAAATCTTGTATCATTAAAAATTAGAAATTGGAAGCGTATTTGATCAGCGATTGTTCGTATACTAAACTGTGCTTAAAATGCAAGATTTACTCTAAAAACAGTAAAAACTACTGACAATGCAGATTAAAATCTATTGAATTTATAGTAAAAGTTACAGTCGACGAAGGTATTGTTTATCGAAAACCTTGATGTGTCCATTATTTCCTGCACTGAGAGAAATTTTTTGTTTCGGCTAGCGCTCAGTCGTTAACTGTTTTCATTTTTTACCACAATCGAAAAATAAAATTCTAGGTAGAAAATGAAAATTACTCTTCTAGCTGTTACCGGAAAGTCTAATATCCGTTACTGTTCTTTCTCATTACGATCACCGTTGCTAGATTTTTTTCTAACTGTTGCGAAAATTTAATGCTTGTGCAACAATGAATTGACGTTACACCCTTATTTAATTAAAAAAGTAGAGCAAACCTCGCAAACTGATTTTGCGTTGCAATTATCAAAAAAAGGATCGACGATAGCGCAAAACGTTTACGCGTACCTCGTTTTTCGTAATTCCAACAATATTCAAACAGTTTTCTCAACGATACCTGTTTTACCGAATATTTCTAGTTACTATAAAAAAATGAAATTTTTCTCAGTGTGCAGTTTTGAGCAAAGTCTGCTCGTTTCATTCACACCGTGCACCTAATCGTCATCAGTGTCGGAAATTTCTGATATCGAATAAACGATCAAAATTCGTACCAAATACACTTGTGATTATTTCAATAATTATCGTAACGATATTAAACAAATTTCACTATAAATTACACGCTAAAAATGAAAATTCCGATTCTTCTTTATCATCACAAAAGTTTTTTTTTAAACCCGTAACGTCTAACCTACAACCGTATATATATTCTCCGAGCTTGGACGGTCATAAAAATACGACGAGGCAACCCTTATGTAACCGAATCTCCGTCGAGGGGTGGGAGTAAAAACGCGACGTTAAGTAAGTGTCCGTACATATAGACACTGGGAGGTGTGTTTCTGCGGTATAAGGGTTGTAAGAATATTTGGTTAACGGAATAAATCCCCTATCATCTGATGACACCGTACCGAAAGGATTTTCGCCGCTAGGAACGTGACACCGATGATTAAACACGTTTATTAAAAACCACTTGCGGGACCTCTTATGAATGTTTTAGGGTCCCGGTAAGAGGCTGGGAGGCGGGAAAGCGGGGATGAGGGAGGGGGTGGCGGCGGTGAAGGGGCGAGGGGGGGAATCTTCCCGGATGAGGAGCGCGGCGGCAGCAGCAGCCTGAACCCGTTGTACGTAAGTGGGGGTAATGGGAGCTTTGTTCCCCTGGGAACACTCTCACCTGTCTAATATCTCCCCAGAGTGGCTATATTTATGTACCTATAGGCTGCCAGTTACGGAACAGCCCGTGAGATGAAAATTAATAACTATGGACCGGCACAACAAATGCTCGGCGTTTCGGTACCGCAAAGAACCCCGGAGAACCCCATACTCTCCCTATTTATCCTCGATGGGTCGCGTCAGGGATCACGCTTCATCCTTTTATCTCTCCACCGGCAAACACCGCGCTAACACGTAAATTTATACAAGCATTTTGCACACACACACATCCGACGACTTGTACCGCGTTATTTTGCAATAACACCTGTGGCGGAGATTTATTTTTTTGACAAATTTTTTTTTTTTTTTCGATAAAAATAAGAAACAAACAAAAACTAACTGTGCACCGAAAACCGAAATCTAATTCGTAACTGTTGTTGTAATTTTTTATTTGTTTTATTTTTTTGCACAATCTTTCAAGGACACTTCGTGAGAATTTCTTGCGATGAAATTATTGAACATAGATATGTATGCTTTGGCGAACTTTTTTTTTTTTTTTTTTTTTGAGACCACTTCGCGACACTGATAACTATTTTGAATATAATGATTTTTCTCTGTCTGATATGCAGGAGTTTACTCGGCGTTCGCATAAGTGTGTGAGTTCGTTCCGACTTGGTTTCCAAATGTCATCATATATTATAAACTGTTTATCCGATTGTCACGAAATATTGCCTCAGTCCTGGCCAAACATTGTAGTTATTCAATGAATGAAAAATAATTGAAATCGGTCAAGTAGTTCCGGAGCTACAAACGAATATACGAATTTACACAGAGTGAATTCCTAACGACTGCATGGTCCGTCGTCTGCTGAAATTTAATGCGCACGCGCAACAATCCGAGAGTAACTATGGCGACCAAACGTAATAAATTTAGATAACGTTTCGTCGCGATGTATGTAACCTCAAAAAATTTAACAGTTATCGGTGGCAGTTGTGGTCGATTCATAACTGTCAAAATTTTTTAGGTTAGAGACAGTTGGTCGCCCTGGCGAACAGCCTGATATTTCAAATTGCGGCGCGTGTGCCTTGATTTTTAGCAAACGACGGACTGTGCAATCGTTAGGAAATCACTCTGTATATGTGAAAAACACGAGAAAATGTATTTTCAACAACGCAAAATACTTTTGATGTTGATGTTGAATTCCTGAATTGATTAAAAAGAAAACTAACCAACAATAAAAGACCGCAACAGCCGAGGAATTCGGTCAATTTTGGTCAATTTTAAGACCATTAATGTTTTTGTACAGCCATACAATATGAGGAATTTTACTATTTTAGCCGAACGACTTGAAGTAATATTGTATTTTGACAAATTGACATTGTTTAATTATTGACCAACGATTTCGTTCAACAATTGTCTCGATTATTTACATGTATATCAGTTCCTATAAAACTGGACAACAATTAGCACCGCCTCCATGTATGGTGGTAAAATTCAAAACTGTCTTCAAACAATTGTATACAACAATTGTAGAAAAATCATCCGATCACTGAAATATATTTCTAACCACATCTAGTGTACACTCCTTAACTATTTTCTTTTTTCACCATACTCGAAAAATATAGTTCTAGGCACACAGAAGATAAAAATGAGTTTCGTGGCTACAATCGAAAAATCAAGTACCGATAAAACGAAACAGTTACTTGTACCTAATTTTTATCTTTAATTTTTTTTTTTTTTTATTTCGAACTACATTCAAACCGTCGTTTATTAACGACACCCATTGTATATCACAATTTTCACATCAATCGAATTTTACCTCAGTGAAGAATCCAAACCTGTATAATTTCCATAATTGCTTATTTTTCTAAAAACGCTAATGTTACAACCATTATTCCTCATCGATATAATTTCTCTGCATTAATAATTCCGTTTCCTTTATACCTGAAAAAATATTTCACTCGTCAGACCTTTTATATTCTCACGTATTTCACTCGTCTGTCATAGTTTGTTCGGTTTTTCCAAGTCTCTTTTTTTTTCTTTTTTTTTTTTTTTTCTCGTCTCGGATTGTTCTTTTTCATTGCTTATACGTTTCGCGAAAATACGATTAAAATGAAAATTCGACGAAGAGTGAGAAGGAAAGAAAGAGCGGATATATATACATATATATATATATATATACACGATGCTTCACGGCTCTCTCTTACAGAATAGCGCATCGCTTTCTATGACCATTTCGTGTATTTTCCCTTGTACCTAACGCGAGGGTGCGAAGGTGCGTGTTGACCCTCCCCCCGACCACCCCCTCTTCCCGCAATCCCTTGGAACTCACCCCTAATCGTCCAGGCAAGGTTCTGCTCGGCACAGTGCTTCTAACGGACCGCGTGTGATTGATCGTCCCAATTACATCACCCAGCACGCGTTTCGAAGGTGTAAATGTTACGTGAGAATAATATAGGTTATACCTTATGACGGGTGGCTGTGGGTATGCGTGGGCTCCGACGAATATAAACCTTAATTCCTTTTTTTTCCGGTTTTTGCGGAAACCAAAATATTTTCATCGAATTATCCGATTCAGAAGCCTGATTATATTATACAAAGATAATTAACGGATTTGTGGTAGAGAATTGGGTCGGTTTTGTATACTTGCGTCGACGTGCTTACATTTTGTATACTGAGAAGAATTTTATTTGTTACAGTAACTGGAAAAATTGAGTAAAACAGGTATCGTTAAAAAAAACTGTTTGAATATTGCTGGAATTTCGAAAAACTAGGTACGCGTTACCATTTTGCGCTATTGTCGATCCTTTTTTGGTAATTCCAACGCAAAATCAGTTTGTGAAGTTTACTCTACTTTTTTAGCCAAACAAGACTTTAACGTCGATTTATTGTTGCGCGAGCGTTAAATTTTCGCAACAGTCGCAAGAAAATATAGCAACAGTGATCGTAATGAGAAAGAATAGCAACGGATACCAGACTTTCCGGTAACAGCTAGAAAACTAATTTTCATTCTCTACCTGGAGTTATATTTTTCGATTGTGGTAAAAAATGAAAATAGTTAAGTATTGAGCGCCAACCGGAACCAAAAATTTCTCTCAGTGTTTAATGAAAATATAATATAACTTATACGTACCTACTAATACTTTTTTTTTTGCATGCGTTTTGTTTTTCAAGAATTTATTAACAATACAGTTTTTTTACAGCGAAAACCTGCACGTTTTTTGATTCAGCGGCACTATAACCTCTGTAATTGGATGAAAATGATTGCGATTATGATTATTTACTGTTTAAGAATTTCACTTGGTTTCGATAAAAAAATTTCGAAATGATGGAAGACCGATAAAAGATATGAGATCGTTGGTTATACTTGTTACAGTTCGTACGAAAATTCGGTGACGCAAAGAAATACTTTTTCTCACACCTTCGAGAGTAGAATTGAAAAAACGTCCAATTATCTAAATTATCTGGACGGACCGTGACGTAAAATTCGACGTATTATAAGTCGGCAAATTAACTATTAATTAAATTATTAAATCAACAGTATTTGAGTTTCAAACTGCCGGAGTGAATACATGCATAGATTGTGTATGTACGATAAACACAGTCAGAAAATTGATGCCGCAATGACTACAGAGTTGTTTTTTCCCCTGTATAACCGTGTATCAACGACCAACTATCGCTATTTTGTTAGCTGCACGGATAGAATACTAAATATGCATCAGATAATGTCGCGGTTTTGAGAATTTTGTACTTTACGTTACGGAGGGTCAGCTTAAATACGCGCATGATATGACTTCGATTCTGAATCGTACAATGGCATCGAAAAAAATACACCTACGAAATTGCCTCGAATTTTAGATTTCATTTTCAGAATTGTTCTTACGCTCCGAAGCAAAAGCAACTAGTTTTGTTGTCCAAGTGACAGAAGCTGAAACTGTTTGTCAATTCGAGTAATGCGGTAATGGGAATTTCCAATCGGTGTGTAAAATAAAATACAAACCGCGAAATAAAATCGACGCTTGTTATTGCGTGGAGGGAAAGGATTATTTGAGTCAAGTATTGTTCGTTGAATTCAACTAGATGCTATAGTCAAATGCGGCTAACACAATGCTTACTTATTTCAACGCAATACTTTTGTCGGACGAATTACTTGTGACAACTTGATATAAAATTGAATCAAGCCTTTGATCATGCTGATTATCAACTTATTCAAGATACTAACACGGCGTGAGTTCTTTGCAATAACGTGAATTTTGTGTCAAGAAAATGTGTGATTGAAATGATTAAAAAATTTTATTGAACGGATTCCAATGAAATCTATTTTCTCGGATGCAATAATTCCTTACCCTCCATATGTAGCTAAAAAATTTCAACTCTTTGAGCTAGTCGACAAACGCCTAGACGTTGTCATTGCTTCGCAAAAAGCAAACTTACATCCATCTTCTCCGCATCAATTTAACGGGCGTAGGAAAAACAAAAAAAAAAAAAAAATAAAAAATTACGAATTTATAATGTTGCAAGAAAAAAAAAAAAAAAAAAATCGTACCGCTGTCACTTTAAAATCACGTCGTGAAAATCGTCCAATTAAAAAGAGACGAAGAGGTAGTTCCGTGTTCTTGAACTCGCAAGTTTCCAGGTGACGGCGCCCGGAGAATCGCCGTGAAATTACACAAGTGTTAGCTGGCTGCACAAATTACTCGACGCCGGGATGCAGAGCGTCGTGACGGTGTCGGGTTCGAAACAGTTAGCGAAATTTCCTCGTCTCTGACAGTCCGGGCTTGTTTTCTATCCCGGCAAATTATATGCAAAATGGCTCTTCGTCGACTTTTCTTCCTCGCCTGGCTCGCTATTTTCGCAGTTAAAACAATCCAGGAATGCTTCGACGACGGTGTCGAATTCTGCGTCAACTCCGAGGACATTCTCGCCACCGATTTACTCCCGGATTCTTTCCTATTCGCCGATCAAAAGCCTCAGCATGTTCAAAATTACACCGGCTCGCGTCGAGCCTACAACAACGGCACCATAAGCGAGGCCTTCAACGCCATGGGATTTCACAGGTCAGAATTTTTCATTATTTCATTTCCTTCAGCTCCCACTTCCACGACTCTTTTCTTAATAGATATTATCATTCTTTACGGTATACACGCAGAGAAAAACATTTCTTATCACACGATTCAGTCATTCTTTTTAAAGAACCGTCCTTAAGGTTGAAGAAAATATTTGTTAAAAGTCAACCGTTCTGTTCTATTCTTCGAATTATACAAAATAACATAAATAAACACCTTTTTTTTGGTGGAAAGTTTTTTTTTTTTTTTGTTTTTTTTTCTTCCAGATGCAACAAAGCCGATTTTCCTTGTTAATAAATATTTTCTCGGATGCATATCGTTGGTGGGTAAAATTGCTAAAATTAGAAACCGATTTGTTCGTGTTAAATAAACGCGGATCAGCAAGATGTTGTTACAAATTAGAGCAGAATCAATTCAACTGTATCGAAATGCAAAAACTCTTTTTGATTTTAAGCAATTTTGTTGAATTCCAACAAACTTTTCTTCGAGTGGACATTTATTTTTCGAGTTTCAGATTTTTCGTGAAGCATCGTAAGAAAGTTTGAGAAAATTGTTGTTACTAATAATAGTCATTTTAAGTCGCTTAGTGTTTGGATTAAATTCATCTGCAATATATACTGTGAAAATTGTATAATATATGACGTTTGAAAAATCTTTACGAGTTTTTTTTTATGCAGTTTGAAAAATAAAATAATTCCACGCGTCTTTCGAGTTTTTATTAAAATTTGAGTAGCTGACAATTTTTAGAATAATAACCAGTTCAAATTTAATTTCATGATCCACGTTTGAAACCCAATTGTCCAATGCTGTGTATTTTGTGCTTTGCATACAAAAAACGAAGCCATTTTCACGATTCTTCATATCTCGAATGCCACACATCAATACAAAATATCACTATTTTTCAAACTGAATCCGTGAATGTGATTGATTTGAACAGTTTCCATTACATTACAGAAAGAAAATGAACGAGTATCTGTGCCACGGGTTTTTGGCGGAGAAAATTCTCACCGCTTTCGGTGGCTCTCGTGTCAAGCGACGTCTCGACATTTCGTCGGAAAATTCCTATGTCGATTACGTTGATGACAATAACGTTTCTATACACGAGAAAATGCTTTCTGACGAAGGAAGCTCCAAGTACAAGGACTGGCTGACCAAGTAAGCGCGTGAAAATATTTCCGATGAATCTTTGCTTATCTCTCTGTTTTCTCATTGACTTTCGGAAATATCTTCAGAATTCATCGACGTTTCTCTGAAAAAAATCTCTAAAAATCTCGGATATTACCGTTGTTCGGAAAATTTATTTTCCTTCGTTTTTTCGATCGATCAAATATCTTATAAAAATCCCGGAAAATCCAGAGAAAAAATTACGATTTCCAAAAAGCTCTTTGAACGTTGCCTGAGCTTTTTCAGATTAATAATCTTCACGATTATGATCCACATAAATTCGACCTGATTTTTGAGGAACTCGGGGATTTTTAAAAGTTGGGATGAATTCCGAAGAGAATAGATATCGAAGAGAAATTATGACAGACCGATTTTTGTCGACAGAACGACGACCCTCGATGATATTTATCGCCACTACTCGCCTCGGCCAAGGGACCCAAAAATAAAGAAGAAACAATTCGCCGATCGACAGTACGACAACGAAGAAGAGGATGAATACGATGGCGCGGTTACGGGATTCGCGATGCCGGCGCCAATATCGACGGGAAAAATCGGGAGCTTTGATCCATCCGGTCCGGGTAATTAAATAGTCACCAATTTTCAAATCCGTCAAACCGTGAAAAATTTGGCAAAAACGTTCTGCGAACTGAAAGTAAATGAATTGTAGTTGAAAAAGTTACACAGCAAACTTAGCATTGGACAATTATGCGTTCGTAAATGTATAATCTGAACGTATGGCGACAATTAACTTCTTACCGCAATCCCTGCGATTTTGATGTCCAAAAAATCCAAGGAACAATTCATTCGGGAAGAGTCGTGATAATTTAACAATTGGAAGTCGAATCTAGTAACTACCGATTTACAATTTACTGAGTAATTTCCATCGATTTTTCAGAGTTCCAGGTGATTTCCAGTGACTTGTCGTTATTTCCAGTGATTCCGTCTGATCTCGGCATGACCAAAAATCGCGTAAAGTGCTCGGAAATCAGTGAAAATCGTTAAAAATTAGCGAGAATCAATGTCGACGAATTAAAACCATCCGCTCGATTTCCAAGTGAATGCGCGAATCAAAAATCAATGTTTTTGATTGTCCCTTCGCAGATGAATATTCGTCGGCGGCCACCCACCACTTCCATCACTCCGACTACATCGACCATCACTTTGATCCTTACCCCCAAGTACACGAGGAGCATATTTACGTCCCGAATCACCACGAGAGTTATCATCATCACGATCATCACAGACCGAGTTATCATCACCACGGGAAAGGAAAGGGTCACGATCTTTCGCTCAAGGACTTTTTCGAGATCGCTTTAACGGCGCTGGCTTTCCTCGCCTTCGGCCTCTTCATCATTCAACTTATGGTGAACGTGACGGTAAAATAGACGGTTCTGTTTTATTCGATTTCGGATTTTCGAGAATTGTAATATTCCGAATGGATTCCAGCACGCGAAATCGCGTCGGTTTCTACGGTACAAAATTTTGAATCACCTGAGATTCAAACCTGTCGAAGAGACCCGTAACTCTAATTCAAGATAATTGATCGAGGAAAAAAATTTCACGACTAATACGGTTTAAAGTAAAAGTTTTCACCGGAAATATCGTTCTTTGAAACTCGAAAATTTCAATCAACACTAATTTTATGCAACAAAATGCACGGATGCAGGTGATATTTTTTACAAATGAAACGAAATTTTCTAACCTTTTTCAAAATTCTAGCTTCATTAGCATCGTTCAATAATAATCAGTGAATAGAGATGCGTTGATACATTCAACTCTTGTAATTTCATTCTAAATTTCATTGTATTGTTTTTTAACCAAAATCTTACGTGTTACGGCAACGTAGCGTTAGACGTCTATTTTCGCCACTAATGCTCAATTGCTCTGAAACCGAATTATATTATGTGGTTAAATTTTTATTACAATAAGACGATTATTTTCTACAAAGTTCACTGAAACGGATGACATTTTTTTTCCGTTGTCGATTCAAGATTGCCGTTTGTAGGTACCAATCAGTCTCGGTGCGACGTCGTGAAGATTGAATATTCAACAATTCCCACACGATGGAAAAAAAAAACAATCGTACCGAAGTGAATTTTCAGAAAATATTCTTTAAAAGAAAATTAGCTATCGCAAAACGAAATCAAACGATGCTATCAGATTATTCGATAATTTTCAAATGAATCGTCACGGAGCATCGATATCCAAATTATTGATTTCAATTCCAGTAGTTTTAATTTTTTTTTTTTTTTCAAATCCAAAGAGATCTTCGTAGCTTGCCAATTTTAGTATTTGACGAGTAGGATTTTTCTACTCAGTAACAACGAGCTCTTTTTTTCATTCATATTCCAGAACTCCGCAACCGTGACGGCGGCGACTTTTCTGCAAGCAGACATCGACGGTACGCGATTTAAGCGAGAGTCTTCGCCTCCAGTTTCCCCGCCACTTTTGTACGCCGGAAACGTCGAATTAAACGAGCTGTCGCATCGGGTTCTGAGGTCAATCGAGGCCGTTCTGATCGCTGAAGAAGACGGGGGCAACTGCCTTAGGAGAGCATTGTGCGAGGACAATAGATACTCGAGGGAAACGACGGGAGGACGAAGAATCTGGTCACCGGTCTGGAGGTAGGATTTTTTCCGGTTTTCAAACAAGTTGAAACTACAAAATTTGCGTTACTGCCCGCTCGGATCACTTCCGCTAAATGTTCGTTCGTATTAAGGATGTGCGGTTGATCGATCGATCGAAAAAAGAATCGGTCAATCGATATAGCCGATCGATCAATTGATCGAAGAAGCGAATATTTGAAATATCGGAATTGTCAAGTAATCGAAAAAACGATCAACTAGACAGTCGAAAAATTGTACATCCAACATTCGTACTCACAAAGATATGACGACGCTCTCTAACTTTCCGATTCTCAAGCACGCTGCTCGTCGAAAGCTCGGAGATTGGAGAGTTACTCAGCGTCAGGTCCGCGAACTTTCCGGCTAAGAATCTCACGTGGTACTAACTTTTGATTGATAGTTTGGGGATGAGCTGGGTTTCAGGCAGAATGACGCGGAAAACTCCTTGGTCGGCAATGTTGAGCTCTGTCAAGGCGGCGGTGCTAGGTTTGGGTGGAGCCGATTGTGCCATTCTATTTTCCGACTGTCACCTCGAGCAGGAAGTTGCTAAAATGAGGCGGCGAAGGCGTCGACGGAAGTAGAATCGACCGTGTTCTGCACTGGCCGCTGGAAACGAATGCGGGATTTCTTACTTATCGACGGAACTTCTTACCCTTCTACCATTCCTATTATCAGCTGCCGGTAATCAACCACCGGTCGATAATTTATCGACACTTAGTTCTAAATCTAGTTTTAACTTCGATAATCGGAATTTTGCCGAATTAAAATGTCGCGGAAGACAATAAATTACACTTTGAGTCGATACGTATGGTGGAAAATTCTGTCTATTGTTTCAACAAAATTTTGAAGGCTTAGTCCCAACTCTGGAAGTTTCTCACAAGAGAGTTCGGCACTTATTCTTCGGCATACTCTTTAACTATTTTTACACGATTTCAACACTTTTAGAGATATACTTGTTTAGTCATGACTATTAGCGAACCAAGATTGGACCAAATAAAAAATTGCATTCTTAAAAAATAGCGTATTTTTGAGGCTTCAAAGGTAGTTTACACCTTTGACGAATGACCGCACACACATGTTCCTTGTTTGCGGCCGATACTGTGCGTGTGACGCATGTTTAACACGTTGCTTGGAAATTAGAATGACGTGTCCCATGTTCCGAGGGAATGTCGAGTGGGTCTGGCAGATATTCGATCCATAACAGTTTACAGATATATACATATACTGGCGGGCAAAGTTTTCCGTTCATAATTTAAGAAAATTATACTCGTCACTGGCAGGAAACAATGTACTACGGTAGAATTTTTATTTGACGCAGAAATAAAGAGATGGCATGAATTCTACGAATTTACAATTGTGATTTCGTGGGATCTGTGCCATTTTTTATTTCTGCGTCAAACAAAAATGGACAGAAAGGTTTTTTATCAGAATTCTGTGTAAAATAGGACTGTTTACCCATTTTTCGCGTTTGCGATACGTGGACTTCGATATTTGGAGATATATACGTCAACGTCAAAATCGATCAAGGCAGTCCCTTAAGAAACGCACCTAACTCCGTTATCATAATCGTAGAATGAAACAATGTATATATCATGAGTAGGTAATATTAATCAATACACTAGGAAAAATTTAATTTGTTACAGTAACTAGAAAAGTTCAGTAAAACAGGTATCGTTCAAAAAACTGTTTGAATATTGTTGGAATTACGAAAAACGAGCTACGCCTAACCTTTTTGCGCTATCGTCGATCCTTTTATGGTTATTGCAACTCAAAATCAGTTTGTTCGGTTTATTCTACTTTTTTAGCCAAACAAGACTTGAACATCAATTTATCGTTGCAGTAGCATTAAATTTTCGCAACAATTACAAGAAAATATAGCAACAGTGATCGCAATGAGAAAGAATAGTAACGGATACTAGAGTTTCCGGTTATGGCTAGAAAACTAATTTTCATTCTTTACCTAGAACTATATTTTTCGATTTTGGTAAAAAATGAAAATAGTCAAGGACTGAGCGATAACCGGAACTAAAAATTTCTCTCAGTGCACATTATTCGACGTTATAATAATTTCTTGTACCAAAATTGACGCCCATTCGATATTGCATATGAAAATCAACGAGAATGTGTTTTGTTCAAGTATTCACCAGCTACTATTCACTCGCTATCAAGAGATTACAAAACCCTGTCGGAATACTCCAAGATCCATCGATCGTACAAGTAACTTCAGTTCCCAGTAGATATTTCAAAGAGATAAAAATCAACGTCTGTTGCTACGTTCTTTACTACTCCGACGATGAGCAGACAATGAATGTTACCGTTTCGTTCTTCGGTAAGGAATATCTGCGTTGTGTTTTGCGCATTCTGTCTGATGCTGGAAAGTTGTTAGCATTCTATGTCTTTGTTCTACCGGCATCGACGCCCTGACTGTTGCCGGGTTGGTAATTAATTTTTTTGCACATATCGGCTGACATACGTGCGAGTGTGACTTGTCATAATTACAAGTAGATTGCAGCACTAAATAATGCAGCAAAAATATAATTATGTACATCCATTATACTGCATTACGGACGAACGTTTGTACTTACGTCACGTTAGAATATAGAACACATGTAATAGATGTTGAAGCTGGTAACATTATCGTACCGGAACATGGGGTGAAGAAGTCAAGTTTTTGCGGTACGCGTATGCTTCGCTTTGTTACGGTTCAATGAATTTCCTACGGTTCTAAACTTGCAAAATGACCATTTTTTTTTCAACGTGCATAGTTACTGTGAAATCCTAAATACGATAACGAGTAAACAAAGGTCCAGAATTCACTGTAACGCGATTTTCAAGGGTTGTAAAATAATACGATCGGTTACCCCACGGCGCAGTCACTAACCTGAATAATTAGACAGAGAGAGATAAGAAAAGAGAAAGATATGATTGTTGGGCGCCAGACGCACATGCGTCAGAAAATAGATAATTAGAGAAAAAGATACAGATAAAGGTAAGGTCAGGTTCTACGACGGTTTTGCACAGCTTGCTCAGTATAGACAAGATAATGGTAGAGGGGAGGGGTTGAATCCAATGGATAAAATAAGAAACAGGCGAAGCAGGAATAGTATCGAATATATTGATTAAGAAGCGATAAATTTTAATAACAAGCAAATAACTGAAGAGATTGAGATACAATTAAGATAGATGCGATAATTAATTTACAGCCAGAGAAAAGTTAAGCGAGAGATTTAACAAACAACAGAACGTTTTCCGAATAAGCACGAGATATGCGTAGGCTCGCGATACTATGATTCAAGGTAATGATTAATACGGCTTCATAATGAATATGCAGAACAGAAAAAGATATACGGTACTTAAATTAAGCATCGATCGTGTAAACCATAAAATATGAGAAGCTATTATAAGACACATGCGAGATACAAAAATTGTAACAGTTATCACATTACCAGAATTATCAGAAATATACAGAGGCAGGGAATTATGAATTACGAGGTAAATTCAAGGAAACAGGTCAAGTAGAGAATTATTATAAGATATAGAAAATAACGGATAATACGTAGTCTCTAGTTTGCGGTAAGTGCGAGAAGAAAGGTAATATTCGATACGGTGAAAGATAATTTCGGGATTAAGACAATTAATACTCAAAAGAATCAACACGCAACGTAGGACAAACCAAAGAGACTACGGACAACTACGATCAGCGATATTAGCGAAGAAAATAATGAAAAGATGTTAGGCGATACGGCGCAATACTCCAACGACAAATGAACGACGATCGCTAAGATCGCTCACGCGGTACACTCACTAAGGTAAGCTAACCAAAGATGATAGGTAAAGAGACAGTTAGGAATTAATCAGAGAAAGTATAGCGAAACGGTAATGCTCAATAACTAAGATAAGAATTGACCATTTAACGGAACACGCTGCTATACAGCGATATTAGACATTTAGGTATTCTAGAAGAGAGAGATAACAAAATAAAGCGACAGTCACTAACAATGCGTAAGTAATAGTCAACCAGTCGCGAAGTTACTTGCAATAAGAGATAGAAAGGGACAAGATGAGAAATAGTAGAGAATAAGATACGAGCCCAGGTGGCTCACGCAGACCAACTGCAAGATAGAGAGAAAGAGAGAGATAAAGATACGATATATTGCAAGTAATCTCGTGGCTTCACGAAATAGAAAAGTAACCTCACTTACGTTAAAAAGAAGATAGAGGAGGCACCGAAGATGCGGTCACAAAAGCGAGAAACTGAATTTACGATACGAGAGATACAAGAGATAGTAATAGCGGTACGATATAGCGATAGCACGTCTTCTTAGAGTGAAAACTGAACGTAGAGTGTCGAGACGAGCGATGATCCGGATTTTCGTCGCGCTGCTGTCACGTGATTCTTCCTCAAATTTGCGTTATTCTAATTGGACCAGCGGGTCGCGTAGGTCTGGTCTACGGATAGGCGGCGATAATCGCTCGTCGCTTGTTTTTCTTCTTCCTCGACGACAGGTATCGAGGTATCGGGACGTCGGAAGGTGGTCGGAGATGTTTACCCCCAGCTGTGCGGTATCGTTGGTGAGAGGGGAGGTCGTGCCGCTCGTGTGTTGCGATATTGAGGTGTGCGATAATATTGCGTCACCGATGTCTTGGACTTGCGACCGACTGTACTTCACTCCTTGCTTTACTGGTACCTCCCCGTTTAGTCTGGTCGAGAAGTGAGTTCACTGAGAAAAATCGTTAGAATGGTCTTAAAAATATGGCGATTGGTGCATTGGATTCGGAATTTAAAATGATGAAACCGGTATTTTTTAATTAATCCGCCATTAAAAATTTCAATAGTTATAAACAAAAAACGAAAAGACAAAAGGGAGTCTCCGTTTTATAGCTATAAATTCAAAAATATAAAAGATAAATGAATTTTGAAAAAAGATCCTAAAAGAGGAGGAAATTTCCGATTGCAATTCACTTTCTGATAAATTAGACTGTTTTTCTTCCAAGTTTCTGAAGCGCTTTGGTGATTTTCATCGATTAGAATGTAGACGAGCTTGTAAACCTTTGAGATTTTCGAATGATTCTGAAAAATTGGAGTCGCCTTTCTTATCATTTTATATTACATGATTACGCAAACTGTAGAATATTTCTCATATTCTCGACTCTTTCAAAACATTATATAATCTCTGATTGTTACACAACGACATTTCTTACACGTACTGGATCATTTATTCGTCGCGGAACAGGAGTATGACCGATGCAACCGTTTCATCCGGGTTACACGATCTGCAACGATTCGGCCGATCAGCCACTTTTATAAAAGCATTCGAAGACTTTGTGCACAAACGTGTGTGATGCGGGTGAAGTCTAGATGAAATTTGCTGAAAAATATATCAAGATTTCTACTACACTTGACGCTCTTTATAGTGGTTTCGATTGTTCGTTTATTCTATGGGTTCCAGTGTATTCTACGTTCCAACTATTGCAATCACATGAACCAAAGTTTCATTCGATCTTTCATATACCTATTATGTTCTACTGAAAAAGATCGTCACAATACACCTGCCAGCTTCCAAAGTCTCACTAAGCAATACCTCGTTAAAAACTTGATTTGTCTGCTTTTCGCATTATAGCTCGTACTAGGTATAATGATTTTATCACGTAACGTGAAAACGGGAATAACAGACGAATCAAATTTTCGTCGCCTGGCTGCTGGGTGTAAATCACTAGACAGACTGGCTCATACGCAGAAGATGGTGTACGTATCTTGATGCGACAAAAGCATTGTGACCTTACGGATTATCTGCTTCCGTATTCACTCGTCGAAAATAGCGAACAGCGTTGCGATGTACGAGAAACTGGTTGATAACCCCTGAAATAAAAAACCGAAAATCCGAAGGTTAAGCTAGGTTGTGAAAAAGTTAAAATTATACTACAGGCTCGTCATATACGTACACTTCCAAACATTTCCAGGTTCAAGGGAGGAAGCACGCCGTCGACCTTGATTATGGCTGGGTTATTGGCCCTTTCCATCATAAGCAATAACGAGCTATGCATCCTAGGCGATTTTCCTACCCACTTGCCATTTAAAATGGATTCCGCTACGCGTTGGCTCTACGGGAGAAATTTAATGCTATCAATGACTCTAATGACTTGCGAAAGTGCAGGTGATAACGACACATCGATCATTTGAGTGAGCTAAGAAAACGGTACGCAAAATTTTTTCATGATTTTTGAAGTACGGTAGAAAAATTCAAACAAGATATTCCCTAAGTATCGAAGGTGTCCATGCCCCAATAAAATGACCGAAGGTGAGCTATCCTGTTTATTATCATTATCATTATCACGATCATTTTCGTTATCGTTGTTGTTAGCATTATTATTATCGTTGCTACATATGTGCCAAACGTACTGCGGTGTCTGGCCATTGGCTTACGGGGCGTTGCCGCAGAACGCAATTGGCTGATCCTTGGAATTTTTCAGTTCAAACGTGTACAAGTATTTCTTCCAATATTGCGAATTGGTTTCATTCGCTGAACTTTGCGATTGGATTCTTCGATCGTAATCCGGGGATCACCGGACTTCACAAATCAGCTGAGCAGTAGCATTAGTGTAGACTTTAAATGAATCCAAGGAATCCAAGGTTGTTCCGTGTGATTCCTGTATGCTTATGATGATTACCCGAATCCTATACGCGCTACCTAATATTTAATAACCAAAAACTGGTAATCCAGTACGTTCTTCGATGCGTATCGACTCACATGTACGCGGCATTCGGTTGAAATATGTCCGAAAAAACTATCAGCCACAGGGTACCGACAAGTTAGAAGAGAAACTGAACAGAATAATGAAAAATTAGCCAAACGGGCTAATTGGTGAATTCGGATCTCCGGTTCGCCTAACAATAGCCCACAATCAGGTGAAATCTTGCGTCCAATAAAGACGTAATGAATGAACCAAACGACCTGATAGTTAATTATTTTATTTCTAATGCTAATTATGTCACATTCAGGATAAATTGTTGATGAAGTACCCTGGAACCCTTGGACATCCGAAATTCCGAGAGGGGACACTTTAGCTAGTAGCGAATAAAATATTTCAGGCATCTTGTCTTTTTATTATTTTTCGAGTTCCAACGGCATCGAGCAGTAAGTCGGCAATGAATTCGAGGAAATTGCGAAATGATGGAATAGCGAAAAGTTTTTAGGTTTCGAATTGAGAGTTGCGCACTTGCGACTCGTAAATATTGAGTTAGATTTTAGTTAAGGAGCTGCAAGCTCGGTAGATTTAAAAATAGCGTAGGTTGCGAATAATTTTCTGTTGTTTAATTTTGTATCGCAAAGAACGAATTTTGAATCAATTTTTTTATTTTTTAACTTCCCGTTTCTCTGATTTCAGAGAAAGTAGGAAGTTATTGTAATCACTCCGAAAGTGAAAAGTTGAGTTCTCACTAGATCTCCACGTTTTGAGGTCCGGATAATCACCTCCGATCATTTTCAAATGGACGTCTGTGTGTGTGTATGTATTTATGCATGTATGTATGTATGGATGTACGAGCGTGATCAATTTTTTGTCCGACGATATCTCGAGAACGAGTAGTTAGATTTTGATGAACTTGGTCTTAATCGACGCACCTCTTTCAGACTTAGACTCGATTAGATTTTGACTGTGATTGGTTTAGCGGTTATTGAATAATTTGAAAAACCAAATACACAAAAATAAAATAAAAATTGTGTCATCTTCGCAACGGATGAACGGATTTGCATGAAAATTGGTATCCGAAGGTGTTTGGGGTCGCTGATCACATATCTGAAGTCACATTTGCAAAATAAAGATTTCACGTAGTAAATATGCTCGAAAAAAATTACAACATCCGGAGTTTGATGAAAATTGAAAAATTCATATTCTTTGGGTCGCTGATCACGAATTATTACCTGCCCGGCTTTCGTTGCCCCCAAACACTACACAAACCGGACTTCCATACAAGCGTGAAGAAAAACAGTGTTTGATACGCCAGGCCAAACTTGCTTCTTGCGTACTACTTGTCTGAAGGCCGCATGAAGCCGAGGCTCAACCTCGGCTTCGTGCTGCCGTCAGACTCGCAGTGCGCAAAACGCTCGTTTGGCCTCTTGTATCGAAATATACTAGTTTCGAGCACAAATAACGGGGAGTTCAAAGGCTGACTCACAGTCAGCCCAAATCCGCTTGTTTATTTTGTATCGCCGCTGTTGTAAAATATATGATTTTATTTAATTTTTGTTAAACAGCGTGTTGTTTTCGAGTGTCTCCCTCTCTCTCTCTCTCTCTCTCTCTCTCTCTGTCTCTTCAAAATCATCCCTCCCCTCTCCGCGATACTGAGATACCGAGTATATTACCCGAGGTTCAGCGAAGATGAAGGTTTCGAAGTGTGTTGACCACGCCAGGCGCCCAACAGAATTTCGCGATATGGTTTGTAAGATAAAATTTTTTCCAGCTTACATCGCGGGCCGCTAAATTATTGTGCGCGCTGTAACTTCTGGGTCACTTCTCCGGGTGGCCGAGGTGCAGTAAAAATCAAAGTCACAACATAAGTCATCCCAGTGAGGATCGCTGACGTACGATTACGATCAGATCGAAGTTGACAAGCATTACAAAACTTGAGTTTTGCCGCACCTGATATAAAGGACTCAACAAGAAAAATTTAAGTCAATTACCGACTGAGCCAAGTAGTCCGCTGGCCAAGCGTACAGAAACAGGTGAATCGTGACTATCATCATGAAGATCATCAACTTGAAGAAATCGATGGAATCAAATTTCCTCTGTATCGCCGTGAAATGCAAAAAAAAAATTTTGACGAATTGTACAGACGACGGACATCAACCGTATGGAAATATATAAATTTTCATCCGTAACAGTTCAATCTTACGTAAGTCATCACGACTCCTCCAAAAATAACGCCCAGCAAATTGCTTGTGGCCACCCCAAAAGCCATACGGCCCACACTCGTCGACAGTCTGTTCGCAAAGCTGAAAATTGTAAAAACCCCATTTGATTTCCTGAAAAGTTTCAATATCTATTGGAAGAAACAAGCGTTTACAAGCTGGCCGCGTAGTAAGAAGAGAATTCATACAATTTATTCGCCACGACATTGATCATCCAAATTACCTGTAATGCTTAATTCCACCTGATACACGGCTGAACTGAATGCACAATCTGTATGATCGTTTCACAAAAACCAAAGTATACATTTGTTTGGTGAAAATGCAACTGCGAAGTAGGAAATGTTGGGAAGCAGGCTTCCAATGACGAATCTACTTACATTAACGTTCTTCTGTAAAATGTGAGGAAAGCTCGTCTACCTTGGAACATGTTTTGCCTGGAGAACTGTAACTTTTTAATACTCCGCGAAAAAATTATGAAATTTACTAAAGAATTTTTCTCGAGATTTCGTTCAACCTGCCAAAAATATTTCAGAGGGAAATTTCAATGTAAATTGGATACTTCCGAACGACGATATTTCTCAATGTCGCATTTTCGCGAGGTACAAACTCGGCAAGTACACTTGGGGACGACGAATCTGAGACGGCTAATTTTTCACACTAGACAGTTATGTTGGCAACACAGAGAAACTTACAACGCCATAGCGCCAACTCAATCTCAATAACTAAGGTTAGATTCGACGGTCAGGGGTTATGTTGTGTTCATTGAGATTGAGTTAGTTTCGCACTTGGCCGACTACGGCGCTGTAGGTTTCTCTGTGTTGCCAACATGACTGTCCAGTGTAAGAACTTAGCCGTCTCAGATTCATTGTCACCAAGTGTACCTTGGGACAAGAGGACAACAGATGTATACGTTGTTACGAATGTTTCTTCCAAAACTTTGAACATATAAAATGGATGAGGTTGATCAGTTCGTGACCCCCACGGCACTCGATCGTGAGGTTACGGACGGAGCGTCAACGAAAAGCTTTGCCGCGCTGGGGACTTGAACTCAAGTCCTCCCGTTTCGCAATCTTGCACGTTATGCGCGACACTACTAGGATCGGCATATGCCGTATAGGTGTGTGTTTCGCTATATTTTTGTAACAAGGGCATCTGAGGTCCCGATTTCGGTGCCTGTGAAGCGTGTGACAAGTGGCGCTTTTTACAAGGGTATGGGCTGCGCATGCGCAGACATGATTATAGCCTCTTTGATACCCATAAGTTACTTTTGCGGACGCCATTTGAAGATCATAGTTACTTTATTTTGGACGCTTCAGAGGCACTCCAAGAGGGACTTTTTCTGCACTCTCTACAAGAAGTGATAGGTGATATTCGTACGAAAAAGCGAAAGTCATCAAGTCGGCAAACTACGTTACTTCCGTCAAAGATTCGCTTTCTTGCTCTGGTAACACAAAGTACTATTTTAATTCCGCTGCGTGCCCGATTTATCATTGATAGATACGGCATATTGAAGAAAAAGTACAGAATCAACCTTACTGTATCGATTCCTGGTGCCTTTCAGCACATTTCTTCACTTCAGTTTCTGTGGTTGCCTTATTGATGTACATGCACACCATATCAAATTTTACAGCGCCGAACCAGGTTAGAACCACAAACGTTATGGTCATGCATATTGCGCCTTGAATTTGAATAATAATAACAGAGTGTGATATGAATAGCATAATATAAATCCAAAGTGGCTCTATTGAAAACGGGTATGCGGTTCTACCGGGCAAGGGCTGATCTTGAATAAGAGGTGATAAAATATATGATACTGGTATGGAAAAGGCCACCACGATAGTTCCCATATGTAGCAATGAACACTTTTTCATGTAGAACTGAAGCGCAGCCAATTCTTCGTCGTTAGCTTCTTTCATGAACGACGTCATTTCGGTTATCAATCCCTGGCAAAAAATTTTACGAATCAAAACACTTCTTTGGAAGCATGACAAAGAATGTGAAACAAGTCTTTCGAGGGTAAGTTTGGTGGAGATGCGTGCAGTTTTCAACAAATAATTTTTAGAACCGGACGTCTTCCTGATTCATTCGATATAGCATGAAAATAGGTAATTTCTGCCGTGAATCACTCAGTGTATGAGCTAGAAATAATTGAATTATGGATAGCCATTCACGTATATTCGTCACGCAAGACACCTTACTGATATGTCAACGAATAGGTTACTTAGTTCTATTGAATGATCCGAAACATCATGCATCTTTATCGAACTCACTGAGTTTAGCTTTTACACAATAGCTACTTTGGGAAGATGAATTACAGTACGGTGTTTGTGGAACTTTGACGTGTCTATAAAACGTCAATATTTCAACGTATCATAGGTGTGACAAATTTGTAAACTGCCGGGGTATGAAAAAGACAGGCAAGATAGAAATTCACTAAATATCTGGAGACGGGAATGCGTGTGAGAGCGAGTAGGTGTAAGGTAAATATGAGCAGCACGCAATTTAGATAAGCAGCTGACATTCCGATTGAATGATGAGATAATCACGATAATTTCACGGAGTCGCTAATAAATGTTGATCGGACATACTTTCGTTTTGTAATACGTTTACACCGTTACACACAATGACCGTCCTCTTCTAATTCGGTTACCGTTAACGTATGAACATAAGAAATTAACCATATTCTTTCACAGCCAGATGGGCAACTTTATGATAAGAGACTTTTTTGCAAAAGCCGACACGTTTACACGTACTTGGCGATGATATTCGACGCTGAAACGGGTTCTGCATCTTAATTATTTTCTGAAGTCAATCTACAGGCGACGATGCATAACTTCGATGTAAAACATAACTACTGGTCTCTGGTGGTGAAAAGTTGCGAAATTGATTACCAAAATATGAGGAGTCAGTAACATGACGAAAGTAACCTCATTCAAATTAAGCAATTCTTTCCCTAATTCAAGCTACTATTGACAACTTGTAGATTAATAAGAGAAGTGTGTTACAAAGAAAAGTGAGGAAGTGTTCGGGGTCACCGTGTCAGTATAATTGGTAACGGTAAAACTTGCCAGTCGTTTTGTACTACATGGAGAAAAGGTTTCAAACGTTCTCACAATTTAAAACGACTACAATTATGACCACGGAATTTCCCTCCGCTTGGAATGCAAGATGCACGTCTATTGTCAGAAAATCAAACATCGGCCCGTAACTCATTTTCTTTCAACATAAATTAGTGAGATACATAAGATTTGATTATACTCAACATGAAGGCGAGTTTCCTCGATGTAGCAGATACCGGTATACAGTATCAGACTACCGACTGCTATCATGTCTGTGCTACCGATGAACATGTCAAGGCGGCTTTCCATGTTTTCGAGCGTTCCAAGTATCATTGTTGGAAACGTTACAACTATATGAGCTAGCGACAAGAGCGTCAAACTCCGACGTCTTATGACTTCGCTACGCTTCGCATCAGGAGCTAGCGGCCATAGCAATATCAAGGTCGATAGAACTCTTGCCAGGCGAAGCGACGTATCTACCGACAGGGTCTTCATCACTACTTCTTTCTGTCTAACTTTCTCTGGATTTAAAATTCTTCTAAGGGTGGTGAGGAGCCACCGATGGATTATTCTGTTCCAATTTTCAAATAGACTTGACGTGAGCTAATGGATACCGGTGCCGTAACCAATGGGCGCCAAGCGTCGGTACAAGTAAGAACTCAGGGAATACTTAATCGGTAATATCGTATGAAAACCCGAGCCGTCCACCGTAAATCATTATCGAGATAAAGTGGCACCGACGTACGTTGAGGACCCTTATTAAAATTACCTTCGCGAAAATACTGCGAGGATACGGGTCATCAGCCAATTTCGGTACGTGTGGTCCACACAGCACAAGATGTGACAAAATTTGACAGAAACATTGCAACTGTTATGTCAATGCTCGAGTAAATTTTCAACGCCCCTGTGGTTCTTTAATCTGTGACAACCTATTCGCCACATTTTTGTTCGAGCTACCAGTGTTTCGGGTATCGGCGTTATCCGAATAACCCGGATCCGCCGGATCCAACGCTTCGAATTCGGACATACGAACTGTTCGGATAGTTCGACTAGGTACGTGAATTCCTGGGTATTCGAACTATCCGAACTATTCGAAAAGGTAGGTCTCATCTATTCGGATACTTAAATTATCCGAGTCATCCGAACAGTCCTGTTTGCTTCGTAGGGTTCGAGTCAAAATTTTTTTACTACAAGTAATACAGGTACGCATTTGTTATAACCACTGTTATCTGTTCGTTCTTGAAAATTGCTGTCAATTCACTGCAGATGTCTTTTTACACAGAAGCGAAGCAGGAGTGCAATTTCTGTACCGTAGAGTGGAATTGCCAGACATTTCGTACGAATTCGACAACTAACTCACAACCTTATAAAACTTTTTTTGCAAAAATACGCAATTGTTTCTCAATATACCTGGATACGCGGTATAAACGTAATATATTCGCAAGTTTTGCACGAATTTTTATGGATTTGTTGTCCATCGATAGAGATTTATCGATCGTCCGTATGCAAAATGGAAGATTGAATAGAGTTATTCGATAATTACTAATAGATAAAGGAATTGAGTTAAACTTTATCTGAATTTCACATCTTTCGTCGAATATTCTTTGAGCCGGTAAAACGACGGTACGGACAATGCTTAATTTCACTAATCAATTTAATTCAAATCATTATTTCACGGCTAACAATTTAAGATTTCAAATCTTTCGGAGAGATGAAATGCACACAAGTGACGTTTTATGTAAAAAAATTCGTGTAAAAAGCAAATTCGACGCAGTAAGAATAATATTCACAAAATTTGTATTCGTTCCTAATAATTCGTTCCATCGAATCGCCTTTTCCATCATGTCCTCAATGCTAAATAATACAGAATTTCAAATAATCGGAAGAACGAGAGTTCCCGTTGAACTGATATAAGTTTCGAGAAATTGAAGTAGTTTTCACGCGAGCATTTTGAGTTCTTGGTGCATCCCCAGACGGTATAACAAATGTTGCGAGCGATGCGTTCGTTCCAAGTTCGAACCCCGTACGTTAATTAATTTACATTTTCTCATTTCGACGTTGTTATATTCCGATTTTTGACGTTGAAAAATTTTTCAAACGGACCTTTACGTTCATGCGAATCCGGGAAATCTCTCGGTACAGCGTCGACGATGTCTCGGAAACCGATCAATAGAGTTTTATGAAAATTGAAGGAGAATGACCCGTCAATTCCTTCTCTGGTCAGACATCGGGACCGAATTACGCAAAGAATAGGGATGGTGAACCATTTTTCGCGGTTGAGATACGTGGACTTCAATATTTGGAGATCAGGGCACCCCCTTAAGGGATCGTCTCAGTGTGAAATTTTCAAAAAATTGTTTTTTTTTTTTTGCATTATCGTATAGTATACACTGTTCTAAACATTCTCTCAAATTTTTAAATCGAAATTCAAATTATTACGGTCGCTACAGCGTTTCTTGTAGAAAGGGAACGGGTTTTCTACCTGCGCGAGTACTAAGGTGCTTAGGTTCTATAACCTTGCAGAATAAACTGTCCAAGCATTTCAGTTCGTTTTTGACATCCACCACGGATAGACGTACGAGAGAAACCCCCAAGAAAAAAATCAAGACCTGGCATCGCCGATTGATCGTAAGTAAACGATTTATATAAACTTTTCCAACTTCAATCTTTAAACGCGTTTTTCTCAGAATGGTGTTTTTCAAAACGGTTTCCACTCTCAAAGGAAGAGTTTTAAAGATATCTAGTTCCAATTCGTCATTCAAACGTCACTCTTTATCGCGCTATGGAAGCTTTTTTTTTTTTTTGAAAACTTCCTATTTTTTTTACGAAAAACTGTCGAAAAAAAGGGCCACATTCGACACTTTTTGTTCAAACCGCCGCCATTTTGTCAAATTTGAAAAAAAAAACCCTCCATAGCGCGATAGCGACTTTCCTACAGATCAATAATCTTTTTGAAATTTTTTTTCAGATCAAAATTGCGGCCGTCAACGTGGAAACCGTGCAGCACCTTTTTTTTTCACGTGAAATTACAACAATTTATACAACAATGATGCACTCAATAAATAAACTTTAAAAAAATCATTTTGTATTCTTCATAAACCTATTTATTTATGAAAAAAAAACCGGACCGATTAGTTTATTTGAACATTAAAAAAAAAATTCGCGAAAATCAGTGATTTTTCGGAGGGTCACACTGAGACGATCCCTTAAGGGACGGATGTAACTCCGTTATAATATTCGTAGAATAAAACAACATAGATATCACGAGTAATGTTCATCGTAACGTTAATCAACGTCCTAATAATTCCTTGTACCGGAATTGGCGCCCATTCGACATTGTATATGAAAATCAACGTAAGTGTTTTCTGTTTAAATATTCACCAGCTACTTACTCGATATTCGAGGATTACAAAATCCGGTCCAAATACTCCGAAATCTATCGGTCGTACGGTAACTTTAATTCACAGTAAACACGTGAGAGAAATGAAACTCAACGTCTGCTGATCCGTTCTTTCCTACTCCGACGATGAGCAGGCAATGAATCTTATTTACCGTTTAGTTCTTCGCTAACTGTAAGGAATATCTGCGTCGTGTCCCACGCAGCGGAAAGCCTTTCGATTCCAACAAGGTAGGGATCGCCGATTCCTGGCTAACTATTGGTTGAAACAAGTATGCGGAGGGGGCCTTTTGTTTCGCAGACTTGAAGCGAAGGATATAATGTCTGTAACACAATAAACAAGCCACGCCTAGTCTTGAATCAAACCGGTGATAATTAACGATTAAACGAACTTACCTAAGTGAAGTTCAATCGTGATTGTATTTTGCGCCTCTTCCTTCGGAGATCAAATTGTAGTACCCCTCACTTGCCTCATTTGTCGCCACAAGTTTTATAGCAAGCTTTTCTCCCGGGTTGCCATGCAACCCATAACCTGCTCCGTTGTTTATTCTCATTTTTTTAAAGTTCTATTTTCTAAGCCGTAACTGATATATTTTGGGTATCTCATACGAGATTAATGGGTGGGCGGGACTGATCTCTTCGGAAGAGGCGCTCATACAATCACGATTGAACTTCACTTAGGTAAGTTCGTTTAATCGTTAATTATCCCGTACGTATGAGGACCCTGTCAACTCATATCTCGACACGTGTCTGTCTTCGCGCAACATTGATCTTTTTTCTTTGTAAGTTTTAATGTCACCTTCGACCCGTTATATTCTATGTCGTTCTCATATAGCAGCATTAACGCGTTAGGTTAGGTGTTATCGCTCGATAAGTCTTATCCCTGTTCGGGCTTAAAACAAGCGGTTGATGGGAAATCAACTTTCATACAATGTACTAATTTTATGGTAACTTTTGCTACCAGGTCTGAAGTATTTCTTGGAAAGAAACCAGGGGATTTTAAAGGAGATTGACGGATCGCGGGGTTACGGACTTTTTGAATTTGCGTCGTCACATCGTTCAGGCGACTTGGCATTTCTGATCTGCCTTCGATGCGGTCCTTGTTACAATGTCTTGTAAACGTAAATGAATTTCTTCACTTTCGCGTCGATGATCTATACAACGAATTTCATTATTTCTTTCATGTGCAGATTGTAGTAGTAGTAGTTGTTGTTGTTATTGTTGTTGTTGAAACTGTCGAATGATTTTTGTTCAAGGTGTAGTGATCGGTTTTGGGGCTACGTTTCGACTGACGTTGATGGAATTAAATCCTCAGTAGTTTCTTGTGGCGAAGACTTAATCGTAGCTATTTCGAGTGCAGTTCCCAACAAGCGATAAGAAGATAGTGTACACGGAATGGTGTACGAATCGAATATTTTCAAAATTCACCATCACTGCTTTAAAATCGAAATTCCACTTCTGACACCAATGTGACGATGTTGTGTTACTTTGAATAAAGTGGTCCGTCGATCAACAAAGCCAATGCGGTGAAACACAGAAATTATCGTTAAACGATGTATTTTGCGTAGTGCATCGAAATGCGTGTACTGTTTTTCAAGTCTGGAGCTTGACTGTTTTTTTGGCATTTTCGTACGCCGGAAACGTCGAATCACACGAGCCGTCACATCGGGCTCTAAGGGCAATAAAAGCCCTTCTGGTCACCGAAGAAAACAGGCGAAACTGCTTCAGGAGAGCATTGCGCGTGGGCAATAAATACTCGAGGAAAACGACCGGGAGATGAAGAATCAGGTCACCGGTCGGGACGTGCATTTCTGCAATTGTCAAACAAGTTACACTAACGACTTTGCATAGGTTCCCGCTCGGACCACATGCGCCAAGTATTCATCCATACTATGGATGTGCGGCTAATCGATCTAGGTATCATACGATTAGCAAAACGATTTATTAGAACAATCGATCAATTGTTTGATCGAAAAATCGAGTGTTTGAAATGGCGGAATAGTCAAGTAGTCGAAACAACGAGTAATCGAAACAACCGATTAACTAGATAGTCGATAAACCGATCAACCGTTACGATCGATTGTCGAAACGATTGATGGAAAAATAAGTTTAATCGAAACAATCGATTAATCGATCGATTAAAGAGACGATTATTCAAAATGGCTGAATGATCAGTTGTTCGAAGAAACGATCAATCGGAACAACCAATCAACTAAATAATCGAAAAATCTAATAACCGAGCGGACCGATTTATCTATCAATCGTACGGCCATCATTCTTATTCACGGAGCTGTAACGACGCTCTCTAACATTCCGATTCCCAAGCACGTTCCTTGACCCGGTAGCCCCGAAACCGGGAAGTTACACAGCGTCCGTGCGCTTTCTAGCTAGAAGCCTCCCATTGTTTCAACTTGTTATTAGCAGTTTGGCGATGAGCTGGGTTTCGGGCAAGATGACGCGGCATCTCCTCGGTCGGTAATGCTGGACCCTGTCATGGCGGCGGTGATCAATTCGGGCGGCGCCGATTACGCCATTCCTTTTTCCGACCGTCGCCTCGAGCAGGAAGTTGCGAGAATGTCACGGCGAAGGAGACGCAGGAAGTAAAATCAATCGAGTCGCGTGCCGGCCGCTGGAAATGAACGCGGGCTCGGATTTCGTTCCGCTTCCTTCCCCATTTATCGACGGCACTTGTTACTTTTTCTCCGGTTCTCATTATCAGCTGCTGGTATGTAACCAGCGGTCGATAATTTCTTGAAAATTAATTCCTAACCTAGTTTTACTTCGATTTTCGGAATCTCGTCCGAGTACGATGGTGCAATAAGAAAAGTATCATTCAAATACAGTTTAATCGGTATCTCTGATGGGAAAATCTTTGCATCCTCCTCTTATCATCACCTCGCTATCTCGATTTCCATATTCTGTCAGTAGATTGATCCCTAAGCTGCTACAGCTTCTCACTACATCTGCTAATTTTAAACTGCAGCTAGCCGGTCTCTCAGATCCTTACTCCCATACACGCACCCTTAAGTCATTTTACATTCGGCCCACACTTAAATACACTTGAAGTCCTTCAATCAAACTAAGCCTATGCCTTTACCATCCAACGAATAATTTCTCTTTCAAATTTTCTCGCAGTATTCGTCGTATCCTTTACAACGAATCAAGTGTGTGATCAATCACTGTACTCCTTCTATATTAGGTTCCTTCACACGTCATCCACTCCGTAACATCTTCTCACTATTATTCCAATAAAATTTTTACAACTAATTACCAACTCTGAAAGTCGATAATAAAGGAAAAAAAAAATCAAGACTCATTTTTCAACATACTTTTCACTATTTTCACACGGTCGAAACACTATTCGAGATTAGATAAATATTTTACGAAAAGTCTTCACAACAATTGATACAGTGTTTAACGATGAAAAAATCCAACCTGTTACAATTTCTTAGAACTTATGAGAAAATATAATCTCATTTCCATTTTTTCGCAAATTTCACCTCGAAATTATTATTCTTCAGTGAATCACTACAGAAGATTCTCAAGACACAGTCTGTAAAATCTCCATCAGTAGTCAAAAAGTTTTCAAAATACGTCAAATTACTCGTACTGCATTTGTGAAATCAGAGTGTTAAAACTTTGGTACAAATTTCGAAGTACGGTTCGAAGAAATGTGTGGCAAACTCTGGAAGCTGTTACTTTTGAAATAAAAAGAGACGAAAAAACATTAATCACCATTTGTTTTGAAAAGATGAGGCAATCCCAAAATCTTGCAATTAAATTATAGCAAAATCAAAATTTTTCTTCGCCAATTCAGAGATGTCAGTAAAACAACGAAAGAAAGTCGTCAAACGTTCCAGACTGTACAAGTAATACGAAACACTCTCTAGAAACAATGAAATTGATTTCGCTGTGGATTATTTTTTTCCACACATTACAATTTTCGACAAGACTGACTCTTAAAATTACTCATAAGATCGTAGAGGATTTTGGAGTGAACGAAGAACATAGAATGAAAGAAGAGAAAACAAGTCCAAGTATCGTCAAATTTAGTAAAGTCATCGGTATAAATATTGAGAGAACATTTGTTTTTCAACACAGTGTAGGTACGAATAAGTTACGGATTCGAAATTTCAAAGTTCTCCGAACATGCGAAGACCAACGCGATTATTCCAATTTTCGGATGATCCGGGATCCGGTAAATCGTCGAGCGAGTTGGCCGGTGGCTGAGGTGATAAATAACAGTTGGCGGTAGAAGTTTGCGCATAAATTATGATGCCTTCACCGCCGGCCATAATGGCTCGGAAAAGTTTTTTGACTTTTGCATGCTCGGGCAGCTGCGATCCATTTCGGGCGAAAATCGATGCCGAAGAGCATGCAAGCCGTCAGACGTGACGGAGTACGTTGCTTGTTTTATCATGCGCGTGAGAAAAATTTTTGCACCCTCTAATCTTGAATGATTTCAAGGGAGAAATAAAACGAGAAAGTAAAACGACAAAAAGAAACTACCGACTCTCCACTTTTCCCCGGCCATAAGGTAAATTCCATTAGTTCCGAGGATCGGAGAAAAAAAGGAAGATGGGGGGGGCGGGGGAGGGGGGGGGGGGGGGGGAATAAAAAGTACCTAACGAAGTATAAGAGAGAGAGAGAGAGGGAGGGAAAAGGTGAACCTGTCATTCGATTCGCGCGAAGTGAGTAAGCGATAAAACTTTTCTTCCAAAAGTTCTTCAATATTCATATCCCTAAATATTTGCCCGAGCGCCGAAATCTTTCGCGCTGTCTGCATTATAGATAAATATATGTATGTACAGTATTATTGCATAATACCAATTAGGAAGCGGCACCCTTCGAAACTTTCTAATTCGTTGTGCAATGCCGACGAGACGGATCATATTCGCAACGCCGTCGTTATTTGTTCGATAAAAGTTGTAAAACATTGATAAATCCTTTGTTTCCGAACGATATTATTATACACGCCTGTATTTGTAATACGGCATACCACACCCACCGCTTTGTTTCAGCCTTCGTTACAGAACAAAGTCGAGACAAACGAATAATCGCCATTCTCCAGCCGAATTCCGTTTCAATTTTCTCTCTCCATTGCCGCCTAAAGGTTTACGGGTATAAGATGTATATCGAATAAAATTTACACAGGAACAAAGAATGGGCATGAAAAAAAAAAAAAAAAAAAATAGTCAAATTACAAGTCACGCTTTGAAATTCTGCAATAATTGATCATCGCTCGCTGTTTTACTTTTACAAGTTCATTCGCTCGTTTGACGTCAATTTATTCATCTTCTCATCGATTCTCAGACGATCTTGAATCTATAAAAACTGACATTCTATCACGTATGATATTATCGCTCAGGTTAAGTCAATTAGTTTCGCTAAGATTTTTCGCTCCCGTTGTCACGAAGTGCGGACGATATTATTGTACATGTCACGATCAGATATTTTACACGAGGACTTGGAGATATCCATTCCTCGACTATTTCTAGAACATTCTGAAATAGATATTCCGAAAGCTGTCCGCGGTTTCTAGGGCAATTTGTAGGATGACCTCAGTTGGCACCTGAACACCTTACGGACTGGAGTCTCCCGGAATCGCAGAATCACCGTGGAAGTTGTACTGTACTTCAAATTGAGTCTCAGGTACACCCGTATCGTAGTAATTTTGAGAAAAAATATCCCTGATTCTCGATCATGAAATATACCCGATACGTTTGTTGAAAAAGCGCGGAAATCGAAGTCAACTAGCAATATTCAGCAATTTACTGTAAAATTGATATTAATTTAAATAAGAGTGAACAATTTCACGATGGTAAATATTTTCGACAGAAAGTAGAAAGAAAATTTCGAGTGACAGCGAATCTTAAATATACCAGGATTTCGCTGGAGTTGATTAAAATTTGTGCGCTACTGGCGACTCTCACGGCGAATTCCTGATTTCCCGATTTCTGCAATCCTGCAAATTGGCGTTGCCTCGCGAAACAGTTCCCGATACAATTAAATGACGGAACGCGAAGACTGCGAATTTTTTCAAGCCAGCAACAATCCGGGGTTACGTTCAATCTTACCGAATATAAACGCACACCTCACCTTCCTTTTTGTGGGTCCCTCTGTTTCACCCTTCCGAGGTAGGGGGTTGGTTCTCGGTTCAATACCAGCCCCGCTGAATCTCGATATGTAAACGCTTAAAGGCACGTCCACACCGTTCTGGGAGTTTCGCCCCTAGGCTTAAAGACTGTAATTATAAGCTGCCTAAATATGCTTTACATTAAGAATGACCAAAAATAATGGATGTTCGATTATATGAATTATTTCTTACCCGTTCATCGAGTGTAATGAAATATTTTTCAAACTCGATTAATCGAACGACTAAATTATTTTACCTAACAATCGATTTTTGCGATTGAATTATCAATTATTATCATTTTCTTGCTTACTGAGTAGGTACCTGTTTGATATAAAAAGTGAAAGATAAATGTATACATTCACCTGAAATTGAAAAATATCAGTAATGAAACTATAAATTATCAAAAAACTTTTTCGCTGTTAAAACTGTGTACTGAAATTTACGAAATTTTCCTTTCACATGCACCGTTTCAAATAAAATACGAAATAATCGATTAACCGACTAATTTTTACTGATTTAACCGAGTCGTATTCGATTACTTTTTTGGTTACTTTTTACTCGATTAATCGATGCATCGATTATTTTTAGCTCATTGGCCATCGCTAACTTTATATTGGCAGAACGATCTCAAACTTTGAATTCAACTTGAAATAACGGCGCCAGGTTCTATAGAATTTATTTTGGTTCGGTGTTATTATTTTTTTTTTTTAATTTTTCACTGACTTCAAGAAAGGTATCGCTTTTGTTTATACTTACACATGTGGTTACAATTTTGTATAGCAATTCAAACGACACGCCTGCACCAGCTGATTAGTGTCGACGGGATGAGTTACGATCGTTTTTCAGACTCGCCAGAGGGTCCGGTTAATTGATCATTGTTGAAACCAGTGAGCTTATGCCAGCCGTTGAGATATTGCGAAATCACTCGAATGCTCCGAATCCTGAAGGATTATGAGGTAATATTTGAGGAAATCTATTGGAAACTTCGGACCTCCTCGTGCAATTTTCGAAAAATATCCTTCCATCATCATGTAATTAATTGAAATATTAAGATGAAATCTGTGCAAATATATTCAAAAAACTTTGACCTTGAAGTAATCATCGTGTGTGAAGTACCCGAAAATTGTTAAAAACATCGGGTGAAACGATCAACATGATCGATCCATTGAAATTTCGTTTAACCCTTGGGTTACACACTTGGGTCAAAATGATGCCCCGTCATCTTCACTGTAAATTCCATGTGAAAAATATCGGAAACAATTTGGTTCGATCCAAGATAAACGATGAAATATCGTAAAGATCGTTAATCCATAAATTTACCAAAAATTTAGTTGCACTAAAATAAATACCTGTTTTCATCGTTCAGTATCGCCATATTTTTTTTTTCAAATATCCGTCTCTTGTGCAATTTTCAGCACAAGATATTGCAACTTCGGTGAGTTATAATTTTCCGAGTAAAATGACCCATTCTCTGGTGATTTCTTAATTTATGAATTTTCTTTTCGTATTCAAAATTTCATTTTGCCAAAAATAACCGATCCGCTTTGTAATGTAACAGTCAAAGAGAATCCCAGAATTTTTTCAAGTCATTCGAATCAATACTCACGCTCTACGAAATGATTTTTAACGTGGAGTGAGGGTTAATCCGAGAGCTCTCTTTGTAAAATTGCATCGAGATTCTGAAAGGTAAGGAGCGTGTATCGAAATCTTTCCTCGTGCCGAAAATCTTCGAACTCGCGTTACTCGAGTCTTTTGCACCAGGGTGTAATACGGAGCCGGAAAAACTAAAACCGGGTCCCGGACGACGCTACCCGGAGTAAATAAATTTACCCTCGGCATAAAGCACTGTGGACAGAGCTTACGGCTCACACGTGTAGGCGGATGAATCGAGCATGCATCAAGCCACGGAGCTGTGACGTAATGACGGTAATCCGGAATTCTGAGCGACCCGCGTTTTCAATATCTGAAGGATTTCCTTCGGCTTGGATACACAAGCCGCCACAACGAAGGGCGGCGCCTTTCGAAAAATTGTTCGCGGCAATATAAAGTTCGAGGCCTGTACAATATTATAAATGGGCTCGAATTTCCGGCCCGTCTGCGACCTCGAGCCCTTTATAAACGTTGATAAATTTTATCACGTTCCGAATTTTCAGCGCATCCTGCCGTCGAAAAAAGACCGATGTGTGTGTTTTTTTTTTTTTTTTTTATCCGTATGCAAAAAAAACTAGTTTTTTGTTTTTTTTTTTTTTCGTTTAATCTCTTAGTTCTGTACATGGGATGAAAAAATAAACTGCTTATTTATCCTGCGTGAGAAGGTCAAATTTTTTTTAAGTACATCTTGAAATTTCTCAGGTCGAATGAAAACGGGATCGTAATTTTGGATCGGTATAAGTTTTTCAGGTATACGGGATGTATTGTAGGAAGATTGAAATTTTTGATTCAAGAAACCGGCCGAAAGTTGAGGAAAAAAAAAAAATCCTGTCAAAGTTTGAGCTTTTGATATAAGTATTAAACGGTGTAACGTCGCGACTTCTTATTTCCAATTCAAATAACATGGGAAATTGTTTTTTTTTTTTTTGTTTTTAATTTCGGGATCTTGTCATTCGTCAACACGCATCGGTGCACTGATAAGACCGAACCGAATTTTTTTAGCGAATTGAACGCTCTACAAAATAGGTCTTCTATAATTTTATGAAAAATCTACTCTTTCAAAAGTTATTCGAAGTCAAAGTAGAATTTACAGTAAATTTTATGATTTTTCTACTTTTTCGCCGAAATTATCAGACTAATCGTAAAATTTTATGAAACGTCAAATTTCCTTCAAATTATCTCTGACGAGGTTCTTAAAATTCCTGACGGATCTATTATTATTAACATCAAGTGTTCAAACTTTGACAGCATATTTTTTTTTGTTCTTTCATCATTTGAAACAATATTTCGAACTTGAATTTTGAAAAAAAAACCAGTCGATTTTTTTACACAGTCTTTTTTACACCGGTTTCATCTTTTATACCATCGCCATAAAGAATAGCTGGTGTCAACGGATAAATCCCCGCTCAACTTTCTCATGAATATTTATAAATTTTCTCCTTCGATTTGAACAATGAACGATATTTCACCGGCATAATTTTCTTCACTGAGAATTTCTGGAATATATTAAAGCTTTGGTATTCAACGTATAAAATATCACCGTTTCACCGGCAGCTTTTCCACCATTTTTGAAGCAATTTTTATGAACAAAGGAAACTGATCTCCAGTTTTTGTTCAACTGTTCCAGATGTCGAAATTTTCAAAGTAACGTAAGTATTTCAAGCCTCACGCATTTCTTGCGCTTTTCTTTTTCACCAACTGTTCTTCTCAATTTTTATCGATAATTTGTCTCAGAATCGTTTATTGAGTCTAATGAAAGTGAAGGAATTTAAAATCATTTATTTCTCTAACCGAATACAACATTTTTTAAAACTTATCGTACCATATTTGAAGCATGGAAAATCTGTCAGAAAAATCATTCTTCTCTCCTGCTTCATTTGCAACAATCATTCTTCGACCGGAAGTGAGAAGCTTCCGCGATGAATTCTACGTTAAGCAGAGAAACCAAAAAAAAAAAAAAAAAAATTAAAGAATACCGCAATTTCGTTCTCCAACAGTTTCTAAACTGTCTGCTGACTGTACGGACTGAAGTTTCTTTTTTTTTTTGGTTCTTTGAGGAAAGGGGATTCTTTTCTTCTTCGCGGTTATTCTGCGCGAGGACGTATGAATAAATCATCAGGAAAATAAAGGCACTTCCGGACGTGAACAGGAACCTCCGTCACATTCCCAACATTCCGCGTTTCGCCCCGTCAGACGTTATTGTACGTATGTTGCGGATTTCTGTTTCGCCTACAACGATATCCCCGAAGAATTTTCTATTCTTTCGTCCATCCTTCCGCTTCGACTATACAGTCGCTGTTCTTCCTAAACCCCCCCTATGGAATATTGTTACAATCGGTAATCGCAACGTTTTTCCTAACAATATGACATAATTTTGCTGCTGTAACGACGTTTTGCCAAAGTACGAAACTTTTTCTGTCACTTAGAAACAGCTGGAAAATAGTGAAAAACTATTGGAATAAAATTCAACGATAGTCGCGATACTTTACTTGACAGGAAGAACTTCATTCCACGGGAATTTGATCCGTTTCAAAGACAGTGTTACGTTGCATGTTGCCAAAATGGCAAGAAAAAAACAAAAAAAAATCGTTTTTGAAATGTTATTCGTGAATTCATGTTAAATCGAGTGTCCTGTCTGAAATTGAGTGGAAAAATTCTGCGGGAATTTTTTAATAACCGATGATTTTCTTGATCTCGGTGAGTTTGTTGAAGAAACTTTCACCTGAACAAGTCTGGGCGTAATTATTTCAAAAATTGATATTTGCCAAATTCGTAAGTTAGTCTCAAAGTACCGGAACAATTAGAGAGCGTGTATATAATCCATGACACTAGCGATGACAGAAAAGCGGTCTAATCCACTTTGGCCAATTATGCGTGTGGGTATAATTTTCAAAAAACCATCATCGCAAGTGTACAACGATTCGTTTTTATCAAAGAGCGGGATTATTAAACCGACGTAGGGAGGATTTTTCCTCGACGAAATTCGCATCGAAAGGGTCGAGATTTCACCGTCAAGAGAACCTCTCGAGACTTGATAAGCTCCAAAAAGGTGCGTTTAACTTTTTCGTCATTGTTGTTATCATGCCCATAACGAGCGGAGGTAATATAGTGAAAATTTGCGTAAGCCAAGGAGGCCTCAGAGTTCGTATCCGGCGTACGAATCGCAGAAATATTCCGCGTAAGGAATAGAAATTCCCGCTGTATCTCCTTACGCTCAATTTGGCCATGGAAAAAACGTCGAATAAAATTACCCGGGTGGGAATTTCCTCCCGTACTTCCCGGCGGCTTCGCTTCTTCCAAAAGCGCCGATCTGCTCGAGGAAGTGTCCAAGTCCTCCGGGGCTGATCGGATCGGGATTTTTGGCTTTTCGCCAAAGTCCTTCGCGATAAAGTGACGCGGGGGGATTTTTCCCTCCCACTTGAGACGAAACGTGTGCGGCCTACAACGTCGGCGAGGATCAACCGACTCCCGACGAACGTGTCCGTCGATCACCGGCACTCGCCAACTTCTTCACATTTTTCATCCTCGCCGCGTTCCCGACGAATCGATCCTTCCGATATGTATTTTATTGCGAGATATTCGCGGGATCGAATATTAATAGAATTATTATTATTGTTATTATTATTATTGTTATTATTGTTGTTATTATTATGCACCTTATTCCCGGCTCAACCGTAACTTGAGTAGACTTTTTTTGCCTAAAAAACGAGACGAGGTATACGGAATATTATTAGCTCGTAAGCGTAAAGCATTTGCGGGAAATATGAGGTTAAGCTCGGTCAACTCGGGCAGTAAACCGACTCGCGGGAATAAACCTCGACTTTATTCCCTTGTTGCGTAATGCATTATTAGCCGTGACGGGAATTTCTTTTGAAAATATTACGGTGATATAAAATGATGGAATATCTGGTTGCGTATTTAATTTAACAAAATTACACTGATATTAACGACGATGAAAAAATTGCAACGCCGAAGGGACTATTCGGGAAAAATGGTATCTGGTACGGTAACTTAGTGTAGAAAATAATATTCTCAATACAGCGGAGTCATTGTTAAGACGTAACATCACCGTAGAAAGATAAAAGATGCAGAGTATTTTTTTGAATGTAAGAATAGATAATAAGATAATAATGTTTGAGGAAGTTTTTAGGCATATATTGACGTGCGATACAAAAAATTGTTATCGAAAAATATTCAAAAATTGCGACATTGGAGCTATTTTGGCGAGAGAATGATTTTGATTATTTGTTGACGTTAATTTTTTTAATTGTGATTGAATGTATGCCTAATGACTTTCTCAGATATTATTATCTTACTACCTTTTCTTCCGTCAGAAAAATAAGTGGTCAAAAAGCGTTTTTATTTCGTTCAATGAAATCTGAGGAATGTAATAAATATTTCGCGGTATTTGAAAAGATTTCAAACGAATCATCGACGACCAAGCTTTTATCTTTATAATTTCAGTACTTTCGATTGCTGCTATTTTCGAAGAAATAATTAGTCGTTGAATACTCAAAATGGATATCAAGTAGGTGGTAAGATTAAACAGTTACTACGATGACTCAAAGGGTTAACTTCAACATCGCTGCGTGCAGTTAAGGCAGGAAAATTTTGAGGCAAATCCCGATTCCCGCAAGTTACATTCCCACCGGGCATAATCCAGGATGGAATCAGGCTTTGTCTGGGAACGGGTTGTGTCTTGCGGTGACTGAGCTTCCCAGCTGGTTACGCAAAATGTCTCGTTAACCGCTCCTTTAGTGGCACGATGCGCGTTATCGCCATAGAAATGCCACGTAGCGATGTGAACTCGGTCATATAGATCCGCTGATTGCGGGATAGTTGGAAAACAGACTCGATCTGCTGTTTTCAAATCTCGCAGGAAATTGCGCCGATATGAGTATATAAGTCGACACGTCTGTTTTGAAAATTTGAAATCACAACATCGTTTCTCAATATTAGGTATGCCATTTTTTACGTACTTAACTGGATATATTTTCTGTTCGGAAATTTAGCGCGTGATTTCTTAAAGTGTGAATCTGTTTAAAAAAAAAATTCAGCAAAAGAGAAGAAACATTGAATCATTGATAAACGATATCCGGAAAAAGTTTCATGGCTAGAATTACTTTTTAATGACAGTTATGTTTTTTTTTTTTTAATACCCACGCCCGCGTACACAGAAACTGTTGCGAGGAGATATCAATTTTGTCACTATTTTCTTGAACTGAATTTTCAAGATTTTCTAATGAAACAAATTGTCAACGCAAGTGAAATAATTTCAGCGAAAGTTCAGTAGACGAGACCTCGAATTCTGATAAATTTGTTGCGTTTTTTTAAATTTCAATATGGATCATTTTTATACGGACATATGCTCGACGAGTTGCATTATAGTTATGAAGCAGAGAATTAGAAAAATAAAAGAATTATAATAACAATAGTAAAGTACACTGTCATCTGCATAAAGAATAAAATAAGGAGAAAATTAAAACGACGCAACTTCCAAAGTAATTTCTTGAATTACTTGAATTACACAAGCATTAGGAAAATCCTTGTAATAACAATAATCGTATGAAAGTTATCAGCAGGTGTGGGTAAAAATGTATAGGGCATCCCTTGCCAACCGACGCTCAAGTTCTTCTTTTTTACACCAGTTATAAAACTGTGAATCGCATAAATATTGATTCAGGTTGTTTCGAAAGGATCGTGAAATAGCAAATTCCTTTTCCAAAAATTATCTAAAAATTTCGATTGTTTCCTATACCTATGAATTCACCTAGATTCACGGGTCAGTCGGATAAACAAGAGAGTGAACAAATCTTCTGATTAGATTACCTTTTTTTAGACTTTACCATCGAATGCCAGTCGTTGATTTATTTATAACTTCATAAACCTGTTTATTACACATTCAACCGAGACTGCGATGAAAAAAAAAAACAAAAAACTAAATAAATGAAGAAAAAACGTCAGCGAATATTTCGATTTGAGGATGAACATAACTCGTCGATGGTGAAAATCTCGCGAGCCAGGAAAGTTAAACTCTCTGCAGAGTGAGAGGTTGAGAAACTTTGAAGAAGAGTTTTCACCGCGTCGCACGAAACTGAACGTTCCAACTTCCGGGTAATAGGTAGAATGGGAATTAAAAAATATTTCGTCGCCATAGAAACGCCGTCCGCGTTTAAGCTCCGAGAGTTGGAGGTGTGGCGGCGTCGCGACGCCGCAGCTGATTGCGAGAGAGGTGAAGATAGGTATATATATATATATTCTACGTCCACATAATTTTCCCCCTCTCCCCCCCCCCCCCCCCCCCCCCCCTCCCCCTCCACCCACCCGCGACGCCTCGGCTTCTTCCAAGCGGAGCGACGAAGATCATTAATATCTTTTCTGCCACCCGTGGGAAGCCCTCCGTCTTCGTCTAGTTTTAAGGGAAGAATTCTGCAAGGCTTGACGGTCATGTTCGGGATGTACAGTCGGATTGAAAAAGTTTGGTAATGTTTTAGCGAGGAAACGGCGATATGCTTGCAAATTTTAAGTGTTTGATCAGCGCTCCTACCACGTAAATCGAAGTAAGTAAGAAAAGCAGTAAAATGCAAGTGGGGTGCAAGGACGAAAGAGTTTCATCGGTTTACACTCTGCGAGAAGACGCCGAAGCGTCAACGTATAATTCGATACCTCGTAGGATGAATTTTTCAATCTATATTCGCACGTTTCAATATGTTCAATTTTACAAGCTGTATTTTGTTTTTTTTTTTTTTTTTTTTTTTTTATTGTTATTACGGAAAGTATAGTCACATTCTTCTGAAACTTAGCGTTACGATTTTAGCAAGTTTACAGCCGTCGACAAAAATAAAACGCATGTTACGAAAACGTTCAAACGTTCGTCAAAATTGAAAATGAATATTTATATACAGCGAAGGAGTATTTTAATCGCGGGAATGTATGAATGAATTGACGAATGAATGATTAAAAGTAATCAACAATCGACAATTTTATTTGCGCAAGTTTATACACTGTCTGAATTGTTGATTTTTTGAAAGAAAAAAAAGAAAGGATACCTACAGTTTAATTGAAAAGAAGGAAATTCATTCAAAACTGATAATAAAATGAAATTGGCTGATATTACTTCCATAAATACGCTTAAACAATTTTCTTTATAGTTGAACCTTGTGTCCTTGATAATAATTTGTTTTTCTTCGTTTGTTTTT